>NC_063218.1:45727424-46030454 GCF_020740725.1 Corvus hawaiiensis | reverse complement strand
GGAACAGTGTTTTTCAGATTGTTTATGTTCACTTGCCTGTTTTTCTTCCTTTTCTTTCCTCGATTTTTTTTTTTTTTAATTATGGTTTATTTAAAATACTGCTGGATAGCAGTCAGGGAGAGTTCCTATTGTTGTCCCTGCATGTGCTGGCTGGCCTTAGGTGAAAGGCCTGGGAATATCTGTCTGTGTAACCAACTCCTTCCGTGGCAGAAATTTAGAGAGGTGTAATTGGGGATGAGTGCACCAGGAAGATCTGTATCTATGGACATCTGGGACTAGGATATGGGACAAAAGCGTGCATGAACATTGCCCTTAATGGCTTTTGGGGAGTCTCCCAAGCACCTGAACTGGCCCTTCACCCTTTTAAGCAACTGCTGGAGTCCTAAAGAGAAGTGCACTGTATCCAGAGTTGGTGTTAAGAGGGTTTTATGAAGGTGGAGATGGGCAGCAGGTTTCCTCTGATGCTTTTTGAGCTAGAGGCCGTGAGTACAGCAGAGCTCTTCCTCCTGCGCCCCACTCACAAGGAAGAGAAAAAGCAACTAAACAGTGCTGGCAACATTTGCTTCCTATGAGCACAAACCCACCCCAGAACCCCACCCCTCTGCTCCCAGCTGAGGCGTGTGAGGTCAGCTGGGGGCCGAGCCGAATGCTGTGCCCAGCACACTTATCACTGCTAAAGGAGATTTTCCAGATGTTTGTGTCCTCCAGATGTTCAGGAGCATTTCCTCCGGATGGGGATATGAGCTCAAGACTTGTTTCCTGCTCTGGCTCACAGCTGACGGCATGGGCTTGGCAGGCGCTGCTGCTCCCTTACAGCGACTGCCAGGAGCCCAATCCCCATCACAGCCCAGTGACAGCACCAGCTTGGGCAAGAAAGGCTGGGAAAGGGTCACTTGGAAACACTCCTCTCTCTTACGAGAATATGCCCTGTGAGTTGCCTATGTCTTTTTCTGGTCAAGCAGAAACTGGAAACCAGAAATCCCAGCTTAATCTAGCTGCAGTGACCAGGAGCAGAGAGGGAGGAACATCAAGGCACATAAGAAGTGAGGCAAAGACATGCTGGGATTTAGGGAGAAAGGTGGGTGTGTGGCCAACAAAATCTGGCTGCATTTGCCTTAGACTCATTTTGTGGTTCCCATCATCCCTGGTGGAAACATCTTGCCAAACAGTGCCCCTTCCCACAAGGAGGTTCAGAAAGAGGCATGTCTGGTGAGGTGCCCGAGGCTCACCCATCACTCCACCGATTCCAAGGCTTGTTCTCTTCAGCAGATGTGCTGATGCTTTGCTGAGCCAGGCCCACACCTCTAAGACCTGTGTAGCTTTTTGCTTTTGCTCTGTGGGCACTAACAGGGTCATCCCAAAATGTGACGGGTGAGTCACTGGCTCTGACGAGGAATGGGTGCTCATGAGTGTCCTCTTCTGTTTCAGCTGACTGGACCGTGTCTTGGTGAGGTTCCCACTGTGCAGTGCGCAAGGAAAGAGGTGAAGCGAAGGAAGAAGCAAACGGATTCAGAGGAGGAGTATGGGGGGGAGAGGAGGAGGAAGAGGACAGGGGGAGCATGAGCCCCTCCAAGGACTATCTCGCACTTCACCCAAGCCTGCGGCAAACAACTTTTTTTTTTTTTTTTTTTTTTTTATCCCCATCCCCTCATCCTTTGGCCTCCTTCCACCCCGGCAACTGTACAAAGC
This sequence comes from Corvus hawaiiensis, assembly GCF_020740725.1. Classification (NCBI taxonomy): domain Eukaryota; kingdom Metazoa; phylum Chordata; class Aves; order Passeriformes; family Corvidae; genus Corvus; species Corvus hawaiiensis. Next base: position 46,028,765 of record NC_063218.1, on the reverse strand, counting down.
CACAGATTGAATCACAGTAAATTATTATTTGATCGTCTCAACAAATCACCTTGATGGCTGTGTCCTCCTTCCAGAGGCTGCTTCTACTGCTGCTCCGGAAGGATCGCTGGTGGGATGGCAGGGAGGAAATGGTGCTGAGATTTGCTCTCCACAGACCAAGGTCATGCTGTAGATCATGGACATGATTGGGGTGGGAGAGACAAGCTCTCAGGGCAAGACAGCTTGTCTCTGTCTCCAGTAAGTCTTTGTCATGTCCTCCCCAGCCCACCTGAAACTCTGCTGGCCCCAAGTTTTGGGAGGGTGGAAGAGTGCAACCAGTCCAAGCCCGTCCTTTGCACCCATTGAGTGCTCTGCTTTCAGCCTAGTCCTTGTGGGATTTATGGCCTCAGATGCAATGCCCAGAAGGGAAGAAGCAGCATCAAGGGAGGAGATTCAAGAGCTGGGCTCACGTCAGCTGGTACCAGTTTGTTGCTTTCCTGATTCCTTTCCTGGCAGCTTTCTGGGACAAGACCTCCATCATGCTCTAGAGGTAGAATTAGGACTTTTTAGTCCCTTCCAGCACTAGCTATGCTAACTAACACCTGTATAGCACATACACCTCGGGCTGCTCCAGTATGTACAGGTAAGCAAATCCTCCTCAGCCCTGTGCACGGCTTCGTTACTGGGAGCACGTCCAGAAGGGCTCTCTTGGCACTGCACAAGCTGTCTGGCTGCTCAGAAACTTAAGAGTAAAGGATTCAGGCTTCCAGTCCTTGGGTTGAGAGTGGGTAAGAGTGTTTTGGATAAGGACTGATCTCTTGGGAACCCTGTCTCTGCTCAGCTCCGCTCCTTTGGGGTTTTCGCCTGAGGTCTGTCCCATGTGCCTTTCACTTTCAGCCCCAAGACAAGGCATTGCACTCAGTGCAGCAGGTGGCTTGGTACTTGCTGTCTTTCCCTCTTCCAAGCTATTGCACAGGCTAATTTAGCTGGCATCCAGAATTAGGAGCATCAAAGGGGGAAGGTGATCCAGCTGAGTGTGGCAGGGAGCTGTTCTGCATGGGCTAGCCCAGGCCTGAAAACGTGCTGGGTTTGGCAGCCAAGACTGGTCTGGGTTGGGAGCGGCAAGGGTGGCGTGTGAGTCACATGCCTCACATGGCAAAACCAGTACAGAAACCCTGGTCACCCCCAGCACAAAGCCACAGCCCACCCAGGGCTTCCCACCATCCATGTGAGCAGTCTCCCATCGCACTCCCCATCCAATGTCATGCCAGGCAGCAGCAGAATTCAACTCCCATACTCCTTGGGGGTGCTGTCTTTGCTTTTGGCCTGGGCAAGAGAGGACTTGTGCTAATGGCTTGCTTTTTGTAAATGTCTGCTCTGAACTGCTGTGGGGCACAGCCCCCACCCTGGCTGCAGCTGCCTAGCACCCTGTTCCCGCAGGAGATGGGCTGATAGCAGCTGGAGTGGGAGAAGTTGCCCAAGGGGAGAGTGCCCTGCCTTTAGCTGGGTGTGCTGTTTGCAGCAGCATCTGTCCCTGTGCTGGAAGGATTGCTGAAGATGCTGAGCCTGGTGTTACGTGATGGGACTGGACCAGAGACTCTCAGAAAACCTCCCACTCTGAGCTGTTTCAAGTGTAAAGCCTGGAAGTATGGGGTTTGTTCCTAAAGTTGGCACCTTGTGCCCAACTGGTCATGGGACAGAGGGAAGGGATACTTTGTCCTTCTTGAAGATGACATGGGGGCCTTTGCTTGGTAGTGTTACTGCACTAGGAACTTGGTGCTCCGCAGTAGAACTTAACCCATCCTTCCCCAGGCCCTTGGTGAAGAATGGGACAGATCTATCTGGAGGCCTTCAGAGGAGAACACTCTGGGGCTCTCTCAAGGACTGGATGGCTCTAACCACTGAGAGTCTCCTCTCATTTCTGGCTGGGAGTCAAATGCCATAGTCAAGGAGTGGGAGCTCTGGTCAAGGAAGCTGAGGAGCTCCAGAGAGCACCAGGGCTGAGGTGTCTTCATAGGGCAATAGCAATAGTTCCAAGAAACTGACACATCTTGGTGAGGGTGTGCTAGAACAGCACTGGCCAGAATATAAACTACTTACAAGACTTTGGTGAGGAGCAGGAAGCTGAAGTAAGAGCATCTCCCTTTCAGAGAGGTTTCTGCACGCAGGGAAAGGTTTTCAAGCTCGTCAAACAGTCCTGGTCAGTAACAGACCATCAGAGGAGCTGGTTAGCTTTTTGCCGTAATTGGAAGGTCACAAGTCATTGTTCAAGTCCATGCTAAAAGTTGGAGGTAGGTTAGGAGCAAAAGGAGGTGCTAAAAGCTTGACACCACAGCTCTTCTGTGAAAGCCATTTATTAATTGTGTATTAATGTCGTACTGCATCTTTGTTGCAGGAGAAGAATCACAACAGATCAAGGTATGTCAGCTGTGATCTGGTCTCATCTTTGCTGTTGGCAAAAATCAGATTGTATCACTTCTGTCAGGTGGAGTTGTTAACTCTGGACTTGGCTTTTTTCACTTGCTGCCTTGGTGCTGGTAATTTGGGGACAGGACAGCACCTTGCTGGCCCCTGACAGGCAGGAGGTCGGTACATGAGCTCACAATGTGTTCTCTGCTAGCTGAACTTCTCGAGTCTGAAAGTAATACCAGGATTACAGTTTCACTGGAGTGAATGTAGGTTTGGAGAAGAAATTGAGGGATTTGATTTTCCCCATAGTTATTCACGGCACATTTGTTCTAGAAGTACCTGCACTGGAAGATGGAGTTTCCAGACACTGCAGTTGTTTCCCTTATGACAAGGAGCTTGTTGTGTATCTCAGTTCTGCTTCTGTGGCACGCGGTCAGGTGAGCAGAATGTGCAGTTATTCTGATTATTCCTGTTGCATAGCTGAAGCTGGAAGAGTCCACAGAGGTGAATTTTTTGCTATATTTGGGTACATCAGCTCATCTCTGGTTGTTGGGATCTCTTCAGCTGGTCATGGCAAAGCTGAACTAAACTTGGCGCTGTGCTGTGGATCTCCAGCCAGTGTGAAAACCACCTCTGAGAAGGCTTCAGCCAGCATCCTGATTATGTTGAGACTGCGTATCCCATGATGGAGGAGTGCCACCTTTGAACCCATACTTAAATGACAGAATAGCTGACAAGCTCTGGTCTAGTCAGGTCAGGTCCAGATGTCTCAGCACAGATGTCTAATACATGTTCTTCTCTCACATCATTAAAGTGCCCCACACCCTGTTACAGAGGGGTTGGGGCTCCAGAGACATCACAGCTGAATCAACTGACAGAATTGCTTACAAGTCCTTAAAGATGCTGATTAAGTGCTGGAACAGATCTCATGCCTTTTGGTGTGTGAGGGCTTCCACAGGAGCATTCTCCCCAGCCAGCAGAAGGGTGACTCCAAAGCAGCTGAGTGCATGGTGCTTGCTGAGGGCTTTGGCCGGGAGACATTTCAGCTCCGGTTTGGTTGTGTCCTGCACTGTCCTGGTGCCCACATCCATCTAGGTAAAGAGGATGCTGGTGTATGTCCTGTGGGCCTCCTCAGCTGCTGAGGCTGTAGGATTTGGGAGATGGTTTGGGAAGTGGTCAGGCCTGCCTCTTTCAACAGCCGGGTTATTTTCTCCATACACTGCTTTATACTTGGGGATGTACTGTAGGAAGGGGGTGACATTGCTCAGAGGATGGTGTGACAGCCACCTGCAACTGGTGGGAATGGGAACAGGCAGATGGGCCTGGCCCCATGTGCAACTCCTTTGCTCTTGCTGTGCGTTGAGTACAGGATCTGTAGCTTAGGAGAGCCAAGGAACCAGCCCCAGCCAGGACTGCTGGGGCTGGGGGTGCCCTTGCTCTGCTCCCCAAGTCCCAGCCACTGCTGCCACGGCCCCTCTGCAGCACACGAGGAGCACGACAGCACCATGCAGCTCCCACAGGTGCCACAGCAGCAGGTGACAACAGCACACCAGGACTACCATGGCAGCAGGACACAGCAGCACGTGAGCAGCAGGTGAACAGCCCAGCAAGCCCAAGAGGAGGAACACTCCCAGGCCCAGCCAACCTCTGACTGCCTCTGCCAAACTGGCTGGGGCACAAAACTGCCAGACACAGCACATCCATCTCTCTCCCCCTGCTACATCCTGGGAGCAGAGCCTAAACCAGCACAAAGCATTGCTCCCTCCCTCAGCTTGGCTCTGCTCCAGGTTCCACTTAGCATCAATTATTCAGTGCCGACTGGCTGAAGCCTTGTGGAGGCACGCAGGGGTTGATGAGCTTTCCCTGTCGTGGGAGGTGGGCAGGGATGGTGAGGAGCAGCCTGGGCTTGGCAGAGAGCCAGTGAGCAGCGAGGACAGACATGGTCACCCTGCTGGTTTGGCTGTTCTGAGCCAGGAAGGACAGGAGCCACAGGGGGCTGCCAGGGCACCAGAGCTGAGCACAGCCTGGGGAGTTTGTAGTTCTGCCTTGGGGAGCAGCCCTGGGAGCTGGAGAGCTGGTGTGATGACAGCAGTGGCTCCACCAGGAAAAGGGGGATAGAGAATACTGGCAAATACCAAGTGCAGAGGAAGAGGAGAACCAGGCCCTGGCTGATAAGACCACTAGACTTTAAACAGCAGCCTCAACACCATCTATGGCATTCATTTGCCACTGGTCCCAGTGCTGTCCAGCAAGAGTGTGTCTGTAACCTTGGGCTTTGGGATTGTCCTGCTCTTTGTCACCGGGGCAAGGGCTACTGCTGGAATGATGCAGGGGCTGTCTACTCTCCCATCCCCTCAGGGACACGAGCACATCCCTGCTGCAGGGAGCATGCCACCACCTGGTGCTCCTAGCAGCAGCTGGAGGCCAGGAATGGCTTATGTTCACCCTAAGGTCTTACACTGCTCTGGTAAGAGAGGGAAGGGCTTAGGCTTGCCTGGGGGCAGCTCCTAAGGGTGGCCTTGCCCTGGGAAGGACTCTCTGCCGTGAGTGCTTGGCACCCCAGAACCATACCTGGGAGCCCCATCAAGCACAAATTCTAGGCTGCGTATCCGTGTGGCTCCTGTATTAGCTGGAGGGATGCTGTCAGAGGAGGTGGTAGAGCTGTGCCTGTCCCTGCAGGGACAAGGTGAAAGTACCACACCCACAAGGCCACAACTGGGCACATTCAGGGAGTCTGGGGATCAAGGATACCAATAAGCAGTATCTTCTTTTTTTTTTTTTTCCAACAACCAAGTGAACCAAGGCTATTTAATGGGGGAACACAACCCTCAAACCTAGCACAACTCACTTTCCCTTAGGGAAACTGCCCTTCTGGACACTTCTGCTCTCTCCTTGGCAGAGATGCTGCTTTAGCAGTTGGTCCAACGCTGTATCTAAAGCCTGCACTGCCTGTCACGTAACTAACCATGGCAGATGTTTAGACCTGGTCCCACCTGGCACTGCCTAACAGGTTCATGGGAGCTGATGGCCAGGAGGTGACACAAAGCAGCTTGTGCAATGGGGCTGCTTGTGAGCACCTGGAACACAGGAGGGATGAGGTTTGCTTCACTCCAGCCTAGGCATCTCACCCTTGCTCAGGGCGCTGCATCCCTGTGCTGGCATCCAGTGTGAAATGGCACAGGAGATGTGCCAAGAGCTGCATCCTTAGGGCACTCCTGTACCAATGAACACTGGGGTGTACAGTGGTGCTGGGGTTTTTTTGTAGTATTGCAGACCAGGTTTTAAACAGTTGATACAAAGGAGCTAATTTAAGGGCACTGGAGAGCAATTTTTGTTCCTGTTTGAACTCTTAGGTGAGGCAGAGGAGTGATAGAAGCAGGAAAACCAGCCTACAGCACTCAGCAGGTGACACATGGGGATGCCAATTTCGGGCACTGCTCTTAAATCCTAGGGTGGCATTTAGCTAATTCTGGCCCCTCCATTCGCTGTCAGTCATTGTGTCCTCTCTGCTACTCTGGCACAGACAGATGCCCTGTGTTTACCATAAACATGCTGCTTAACACCAAGTGGCAGCTTTCTCTCAGGGGAGCCAGAACACTGCTCACATCTAACACCTCAAAGGCAATAGCACCGTGGTCATCTAAGTCCAGGAAGCCCTGGCCATGAAATCTGGGGTGTGCCAGAGGTACTGCTCACTCACAGCTTTTTAAAATGCACCTTCAGCTGTCAGCAGCACCACCTTTCGCTCCCAGTGACTGCTGTAAACGTGACTCAGCCCTGACTCACGAGTGTGAGTCGCACCCACCCACCACCTGCTGTGCAAGGAGCTGTGTCCACCCGTTCCCATCCTGTCCAATCCTCCCTCCACTGCCTACGGGCAGGAAAACAAACACAAAATCTTGGCCAAAAAAGAAGCTTTGGCAGCTGTGTGTCAGATGGGATGCTGCCCTTTACTCATCTGGGAGAGGACGGTGGTAAGTACAAAGGTGCATTTTTCTTTCCACTGCTGCTGGGGATGCCTGGATTTAACTACAGTAGAAAATCAGGGAGGAAAACAGTGATGGAGCAGGATGGACCTGTTGCAGCTGAAGCATACCCAGTGAACTAAGCTAAAAGTCATCAGGAGAAGGCAACCAGTCTTGCTGCAGCTTCTGCTCCTGTAAGAAACCTCTTGGAGTCTGAACTTATGCTAAACTTCTTTAGCCATTATTATTACAACCATGTAAAACACAGCATCGAACACTCTGGACAGTGTAAAAAGGAATGATTGACTTTTTTTACCCCAAAAAACCTTCCTTTAAAAAAACCAAACTGAACAAACAAAAAAGCAGACATAAAAACGTTTTTTTCTTAAAAGTAATAATTATAATACATTAGAAAGAGTCATGGAAGAAGCGTTCCACGCTGTAAACAAGAATAGCAAATAAAAAGAAAAGCAGATGGTAGCCAGGCTCTCAAAGTGCATGGCTGAGAAACCCTGACCTCAACCTCCAGCCCCTGCTGGAGCTGGGTCCCGTGGCTCCTGCTGCCTGCCAGTGCTGCAGCCACTCAAAGTGCTCTATCACAAACAAACAACACAAAGAAAAACAAACCAAACCTAAAATAACCCAAACCCACAGAGTTGGTCTTTACCTCTACATGGAAGGCAGCAAGGCCAGCATCGTCTCAGGGCTGCGAGGGCAAGGACAGGGGAAGCTGCTTTCCCACGTTTGCTCATGGTAAGAGTGGTTTTTGCTGAGGGCTTGAGACTGTTGCAGGAGGCTGGGCAAGGGCTGCAAGTGGTTTGGGTCAGGTAATTTGTCCTAGTGAGCTGTCACCCTCAACCTTCTTCCCTTCCTCTTCCCAGCGATAGAGCTGAGGCTGGGCTAGGCCTTGCTGCCACAGACCCACCATGGCTGCAGCTTTGTCTGCAGCAAGAGGCAGAGGAGGAGGCAGGAGCGGGCATCTCCTTGGGGATCATGCATTGATGTGTTCAAGAGAGAGCATCACACCAAGGACAGCAATGCACGTTGCTGGTTCCCAGCCAGCTGGGGCAAAAGGCCTCTTCCCAAACCTACCAGCTTGCTAGGACCTGCAGGATGGAGAAGAGTTTCTTAGGTGGCAGAGTGAGGAGCTTGGAGACCTTCCCAGCAAGAAGTACACTGGTGGGGAAGAGGACCCTGTGTCCAAAAGTTCCTGAAACCAGCTGGTGGTTTCCCTCAGGCCTGAAGGTGACTGAGGGCCCTGCTGCTTGTTCCCATTAGGGCTTGGAGGGAAAGACAACCCCCCCACCCCTTGCCCCATCAAAATTCATATTGAACATCATGCACCAAATGCCATGCAATGAGTACTGACAGCTCTCCAAAATTAGAGCAAACCACCTTTCAAAATGTTAATACTGCAAAACATCCCAGACAGACATTGGGTGAGGAGTCTGGGTGCACAAGCAACATGATGTGCAAATGCTGTGTGCCTGAAATAAGGGAAAATGGGTCAAAACAAGGGGAAAGAGGTCTCAGCTCTTGCATGCATGATGCTCAGATGCGTTAGAAGGAGTCCTGTGTGGGCTTCAAGGAGAGGACAGAGCCCCATGCTACAGAAGCCAAGCCAAGATGTGACCAACAGCTCTCAGATGCTTCTTGTTGCTTCCCAGCGAGCTCCAGTGGCCAGTGGGCTGCTAGCAAAAGGCAATGGATATCTGTCCTGAAATACTGCTCAGGTATTTTAACACACAAATACATTTAACTATGCACAATTACAGAAAAACATACTCTAAATCAAAAACAATTCAAGCACCATTGTCCTAGAAAGGACCTGTGGTGTCTCAAAACACAAATACTGAACATTCAAAGAGCACTTTTCCTCAAACAGCAACACTTGACTCCTCACAACACCCCTGCGAGGTAGCTAATAGGGTTATCCCTGCTCTGCAGAGGGAGAGGATGGGCAAGGTTGGAGGCTCAGTGGAAGATGGGGTCTGGGACAGAGCTGGGGCTGCAATGGAAGCTGAGGGTGCTGTGGTCTGGCTTGCTGCATCCAAACAAAGATCCGGTGCTCCCTTCGACACTCCCTGCTGCAAACATAAACCACCACCCGTACACAAGGCAAAATAAACCCTGATGAATCATAGAACCATAGAATTGCTGAGCTGGAAGGGATCCACCAGGATCATCAAGTCCAGCTCCTGGAACCCACAAAGTAATTTAGTGGAAGTTTTCTGCTGGGCTTTCAGTAGGCTTTAGATCAGGTTATGCAACTGAAGAAGCCTGTGAGATAAAAAAGTAGTTTTCAAAGTCTCCTTAGAACTTAAAGGAGCTTTTGCCCAGGATCTCCACTGAAGGGATGGGAATCCCACTTGCAGTCGAACCTAAGGTGGCATTTGCAGTCACCCCTCCTGGACAGCAAAGTCAAATCCACCATATCTGGACTACTTCCTGCTTTTTCATTGATCTGCCTTCCTGATGAAGTCCTTTCATCTCTAGGGATGAACTAGATGCTGGAACCAGAAATTTGGACCAGCTCTTTCCATGGGGTGTCTCCCCAGATCCCTGCACACCTCCAGCCAATGGCTTGGGCTGTGCAACAGCAGTACCCTGGGATGGGGAGGAGATGGACAGGCCTCTAGGACTTGGTCCATGAAGGGCATGTGGGCACCCATCATGTCCAAGTTTCCTTCCAGTTGTTAATTTCCTTCCAGTGTGGGCTCTACCAGCAGGGCTAAGATCATGTTCTGGGCCATGTGCTCCCCCTTCCCCAATTCCTATGCCTTTTTCACCCTGACACTTAACTTACTCAAAGCAAACGTGGACTTATCTGGGGTACTGTGATTAGATGCCATCAGACCTCCCACAGCTTGGTAGTGCAGGCAGGTTTCCTGAGCCAGCAGCCCCTCTTCCTGTTTGGGGAACAGAAAGGCAGCGAGCCTGCTCGCCACACTGGCCCTGCAAGAGTAAGGCCAGCAGAAAGGGCACTCAGCCCAAGAGACCAGGCTCCACCTTCATCACTGGCCTTGCCACCTTGAGAACTTGGGAAAGAACCACTCTGCTGGCAGTCCCCCACCGGGGTGACACCAAGGAGACGTCCCAGGGACTCAGCAGCTGTTAAATCTGTCCTCCTGGACACTATCCACCATGGCAGCAGGAGCCGGATACAGCCGGACACTTGCTTTGTGGAATTGCATAGAGGGGGCAGCAGGCTGCCGGTGTTCTGCCACGATGCCATGGCACTGCCTGGAAATCCTGCTGCCTACAACTGCAGGTCTGGGAAATGAAATAAAGATCTATTGCTACAAAGGCCTTTAAAAGCAATGCTGTGGCTGTGCCGATGGGGCATTTTAAAGGAAGTGTTTTGGACTCCAACACCTTGCACCTGCTTCCTTGGCTGTGGGTTCCCACAGCAGGCAGGAGCAGGAGAAAACACACAACACACTCACCAGCCCTGCCTCTTCCCCTAAGCAATGAGGCTTGGGGAGCTGCGAGGAACGACAAATGAAAGCATTTTCCAATTTGTCCATAGGAAACATGCAAATCCAATCTGCTGGTGTCTCCTAGAGCTGGTGGCCACCACTTCGTCTCCTTGCTGGGCACTCGTACCGAAGCACAGCTTGATGTGCAATGGTGCTGTGCTGTCACTCCGACAGCCCTGCTGACAGAAGGGGATCCTGTAAATGGGGCAAGGGTGCTTTTCCAGAACCTGCTTCTTCTCCCTCACCTTTCCTATCCCCACTAGAATGTCACTGACTTGGGCAGCTTTGCCAGGGAAGGAGAGCCTGAAAGGAAACTGTTCTCTGAGCAGGATTTGGCAACCTGCGGCGGTAATTTTGGTTTGGGGCTCAGCGGGGGTCGTGGGGCTTTCAGTGCGTTTAATGGTTTCTGGAGGCTTTTCTGGACCTCCACCTCCTCTGGGTGTGGCGTAAGAGGTGGTGGCATGGGGGTGGCAGGCAGGGGATGTCCAGTCTCTGACAGAGGCAATGCCACCTGCTTTCTGTTCAAGAAGTCCTGCTCTGTCGCATGGGCCAGGTGGAGGGGAGTGGTGGTTTTGATAACAACATAGGGGCTGTTCCCTTCCACCACAGGGGACGATGCCCGCTGGGTGGGGCAGCCCTCGGCCAGCCCTGCTGCCTCTGGCTCTCTGCTGGACAAGATGGGCACACTGCCCCCCGCCTGCCTGTGTGCGGGCAGCACACCCACGGCCTCGGGCCAGCGCACAGTGCCAGCGGCACTGCCCAGCCCGTTGTGCTGCAGGCTGAGGAGCTCTCCTGTGGATGCAGCTTTGGATGCTGAATGCTTCAGGCCCGTTTTGTCTGGCAGCACCGCCCTGCAGTGCCTGTCATCTGCCGCCTCCTCCCCACGCTCGCTCTCGGGGGAGCCATCGCTCTGTGATGTGCAAGAGAGCCGCCGGCAGCCGGCTGGCAGAGGATGGGGGGATGCGTCGAGCACTGCGTCTCTGCTCAGGGAAGATGCCTGCTCTCCTGCTGGCAGGGCAGCGGGATTTGCCTGCCACACTGCATGGTCCGTAGCGGAAAGCTCAGCGGTACTGGAGTCTGGAGGAGCCGGCCTGTTTTGGAGAGAGGAGTCTAAGGAGCTATGCTCAGCTGGGGCATGGAGGGAGACTCCATGGTGCACCATGGCACAGCCAGGAGCAAGAGGAGGCTGCTCTGGTGATGGGGCCGTGGGCAGGAGGTGTTGCTGGGCCTGCATCTTGCTTGCCTTCAGAAGAGATGATGGCTGCCTGTCCACAGTGGGCTCCACCTGACCCTCCTCATCCAGTGGCTGCCCACCTGAAACAGGCACGTTCGTTGCTTCAGCCGCTTCACTGCCGTGGGAGGTGGGAATCCTCGCTTCCACCACTGTCATTCCTCCTGGCGTGCCAGGAACTCTGTGGAGATGGGGCTCCCTGTCTGGGGTGTGCTCACCCACCTGGCCGTTCTGGCCGTTGGCCGCTGCGTTTTCCTTTATGGCTACTGGGTTGAGGGAGAGCTCCAGGCCCAGGGGTTTCCTTGGAAACTCCTCAGGCTTTGCTGCATTGGAAGCAGAGAAAACAAAATAAAACCCAAACTGTGCATCAGTTTGTTTTTGCACGCCCTGAATGTGAGGAAGACAGATGCTTCCACCCAACACGTGCCAGCCCTTCTGGGCTGCCCTGGCTCTCAGGCACACCAGCGGGGTGCTCTGGTCCCTGCTGGGCTGCCCACCTTCCCCTCTACCCACCTGGTGGGGGCAGGTCAAATTTCATCTTGCGCAGTTCAGTCATTGACACCTGCAGCTGCTCGATGACAGCATCGTCCTCGTACTGCAGGGAAGCAGCAATTTTCTCCTGCAGAAATTCACGTAAATCTTCCAGTGTCATCTTCAGCAAGCGCTCTGGGGGATGGGAGGAAGGAGTAATGGCAGTGGCACAGACAAATTTCAGGGTAGCACAAGCGTGGGTTACACCATGCTTTGGTTTCATCTGGGATTCTGCTGCTGTTCCCACTCCACAGTGAGACAGCCTGAACGCTTTTGCCTCTCTCCCACCTTCCCACTATTTCTCAAGGTCATCAATACACGTATATATCCATGCCACCTGAGCAGTAGCTCCTCAATGGCAGGACAATGGCAGGGGTGGGAGCTGTGCTGATGAGGATGCAGGTTTTGGGCCATTCCTGGAAGTTCTCACCAATGCCTCTAGGAGGAGGAAAAGCTCCATGAAACAGGCCCTGAGCGTCAGGCTGAACAGCCACTGCTGGCAGCTGCCACCACCAGCCAGGGACACGAGCCTGCACCAGCCAGGAGGCAGGGATGCAGGAAGAGGTGCTGGCTCTTACAGGCAGGAATGGGTTGTAGGGAGGGATGCCAACCCACACTACACATTCCTCAGAGAGGAGAGATTTCACAGCCAGACTGAAACATCTGCCTGCCTGCCAGTTTACCACTTTTTGCAGACAAATAGGATACTTCAAGATTTATTTCTGGATAGCCTGTTCTTCATTTAACTGAAGGAAGAATAGGGTGGCTGTTTGCAGAAGCCAACACATGCAGTCTCGTAAATTCTGCTGGCCCAAAGGTTCTCATCATGCACTCCTGCCCCAGATGAAGGCCAGAAGAGTGACAGACCAAGGCTATCAACTTACGGGAGTGAAGGGGTTTAAAGTTACAAAGATCTCAAGGTGGAAACATCACTGCCTTAATACTATGCAAGAAAACCAGCTTTTGATCATTTTAGAAGTGTATTAATAAATTTACTTGTCCCTCTACAAACTTTTCAGTTGAACCACCACATAAAGCTCTGCAGATAGATGGGCTGCTGTCTGTATTGCTCCTAAAGGCAACTTGTGGGGCACAGCACACAGGAAGAGGTGGCTGGGAGTATTTCAGGTGTGGTTTCTGTGTGCTGAGCACAGCAAGTCAACCCTTGTGACGTCTCATTTCCTCCCCAGGACTGTGCCTTTTGCAGCCAGCACAAGGGACTAAGCATGCTCTAAATGGCCAGCTAGGCTTTCCAGGTCAGCAGCACAAGGGTGGCCCAGCTCGGTGCCACCACAGCCACAGGGTCAGGTATGACCTTACTTTTGTGCAGTTTGAGGATGGTGTAAGCCATGGCCGTCAGCACCCGCTCCCCTTCCAGGATGTAGATATCCCACAGCCGCAAGGTCAGGGTGAACGGGGTCTGTTTCAAACACACAAATACACAAATGGGATGATGAAACAGAGGCTGCTGCCATCACTGCATCACCTTGCACCAAATCACACAGCAGGGTTAGGCTTTGCAAGCCAGGAATTCATCTAAAACACAAATATGTCTTTTATCATCTATGGTTTTGCCTTAAAGCTAATGAACTTGAGTGGCCGGGGAAATATTTAAAACCCATCTGTGAATGCAGAAAAAGGAGAAACTTTCGTCACAAGCATGCTAGCACATGGATTCCCCTACCCTGGAGGGAGCACCATCATCTTTCAGCCTTGTCTTTCAGCACAAAAACCACCACCTGTATGCATCCAGATTCCCCAGAAGGGCTATTTATGGGATAGGTCTGAAAGCCCAACGATTGAATGTATCACTAAGCATTAAAAAATCACTCATTTGGTGTCCAAAGAAGAGGTCTTTCTTACATACAGGCTTATTTCTACCTGCTAAAAACACTACTGCAAGAGGTTTTCATTTGCACCCAGACCTAATCTGACAACAGAATTGAACTGATACCCAAAATGATGGAGCAGGCCATACCTCCCAGCAAAGATCTAAGGCACTTCACCAACACAGAAATTAATATTAATCCTATTGTGATGTTTAGGTTCAAATTTAAGATGCTGCACTTACTCTCCAGAGTTTGGCACAACTGACCATTGCAGCTCTTTTACCACATGCTACTGCAGTTAAAGGGATTTTGCATTTTATACAGCTTTTAGTGGCAAAAGCACTGAGTTCCCTCTTGAGGGGAAGGGGCCATCCACTGTTTTACAGAAGACTGGGCAGCAGAAAATTGAGACTGGAGCACACAGATGTCCTAAATATTAGCAAGTCTGGACACTGCATTCAAGTCCAGCAAGCACAATGCTGACCCTAAAAATAAAGTAGTCTTGGCTCGGGACTAGAAAATTAGCTCTGGACAAATCAGGATAATTTTCTCATGCTTTCACATGTTTCCAGTCCCAATCTGCTCCTCTGCCTGCAGCTGCTGCACTGCTATTTGTTGAGGTTTGTGCCCCCAGCTCTTCTTCTTCCTATGTTGTTTCCAGAGCCAAAGTGAGGTTAATTGCCTTTGCAGCAGTGCCAGTGGGCAAGAGAGAGATCTCTCCCAGCTCTGAAGCTTGTACTGCTGATGCTGAGCCATCTCCCAGTGACTGCTTGTGATGAGGCAGCAGGAATTGGCTTGTCATCAGTGACATGCAGTTATTTTTAGCTTCTCCCTTATTAATATTTTTTGCCTTATGTGAGTGTACATAATATCCCACCTTATAAAATATTAACACCTTCTTCAAAGTACGATATTTACAAAAAACCCCAGGCAGATTAAATGTGCATGCAAACAACAGAGCAGCAAAAAACCCCCAGAGCATCCTCACCCGGTCAATGAAACACTGCAGGAACCACTTGGTTGTGTAAATCCCAGTAGTCATCTGCTCCTTGTCCTGGGGGAAGACAGCAAAGAGAGACAGTCATTTCACCAGGCTCGTTACTGGAGATTCAAGCAGCTCGTAAGGCTTTGGGGGAGATTGGCTGGCTGGTTGGTTGGTTTACTTATTCTGGGGTCTGGGTGCAGGATGTGGCTTGTCTGCCATCTCCCAGCAAAGCCCCTGCTTTAAATACTAGTGTTGAAGCCCTGCTTTGGCCCTTTGCCTAAGACATGCATTGAAACTGATCCTCTATGTGCCCAGACTTCAGCCACAACACTGGAGAGGGATTTCTGGGAGAACCTTTTCTGGCCTAATACCTACTTCAGGAATTTACAAAAACCTTCCAGGAGCACAAACCACTCACTCCTAGCAGACTACCATTTTTGTTTCCATAGCAATTCCCATGCGAGCCTCTCCGAGCACAGTCAAGCCAGCTTTGGAAGCACCACCTCGGTTGCATGGCATGGCTGTTGCAGGAGCAGGACAGCCTGACAGGCTAAAGAAAACTTTTAAAAACCTCACCATCATCACCTCGGTCTAACACTTGTCCATCTGGTGCACAGTGCTGGGATGCACAGAGCTCTGCATGCATGCAGAGCTGACATGACCTCTGCTGCAAAGCCAACAAAGCAGTGGGGATGGGAAGAGACGAAGAAGCCCATGGGATCAATGGCTGGCTCCAGCCTTTGCTTTTGGCTGGCGCTGTGCACCTGCAAGGCTGGAGAGCCTTCGGGAGCAAGAGGAATGAGCAGCTTTCTGAGTTATTCCCATCCCCTCCCCTGCCTGTGACTATAATTATGTGAAAACCTAACATGGCTCTGTTTCACTTTTACAGCCAGGGCTGGATCACTTGCAGCACAAAGCAAGAGCTGTTGCAGATGAATGTAATACAAACACCTTTTCCTGGAGATTGGAGCCACCAAGCCCCTTGGGAGCATAAGAAAACTTTAGGAGTCTGGCCACTGAACACCAACTGTCTACACCAAATGCAAGGGGGAGAAAGGCAAAAAAAAAGGAGGTGAGCAGGTGCTGCAAAACAGTGGTCTGGACATTAGACTGCAGTCGGTATGTCCTGCAGATGCTCCTGCAGCCACCAAATGGGCCTGTACCATCTGTTAGAGAGAAAAGCAACTGGACGTGCCCAAGCAACAAAACACCCAGCACATCTTATGTGCCTCCTGACTTTAAACAACAGCAAAGCACTTGGAGCTAATAATTACTGAAATAAGACTCCAGACAGACCAGCATCAGCCTTTGGGCTTTGCAGCTTGTGTAAGAACACAGCCCAGCCTCACTGCTGTTCCTCCTGCTGCAGGCTCTGTAAGCCTTCCTGCCTGGCTCTCCTAAATTTTAGCAGTCCCTCCACTAATGATGACCAGCAAGCCAATGATTACCATTCGCTTCAGCAAGATTTGGGAGACCCATTTAATAAATGCCTGCCTCTGCAGCTGAAGCAGTCCTTTATGGTTAGAAATACATTCAGCTGTGCATCTGTTTGGCAGAAGACTATATGAACTGCTTTATCATTAAAATGTGGCATTATTATAGAAAGACTGATAGTAAAGAGATACCATGTGCTTCTTCAGTTTGGGAAACATTTTGTTTAAAATCTGTTCGTGGTGGGCTTGAAACCTCTGCAGCTTCGGGAACCCAGGAATGAAAAAACCTTAACAAAAAAAGACGAGAGAAATAAAAAAAAAATCATGAAAGCTCTGGAGCAGTGACAGGGACAGCCTGATTTTCTACAAACTCATCTCTTGCATTGCCTTTTGAAGTTGGCTTTTCACCTTCTTTCCCAGAGGCCACCCTTCACCCCATCTGGGCAACAGGACCCTCAGATCAAGTGCAGCTGGTCCTTCTCACCCAGCCCCACAGTGCAGGCCCACACAGCTCCCGCTGCCTGCCTGAGACTTGGCTTGGCCAAGAACTCTCCCAACACACACCTCTGTGCTTGCCAAGTTCAGAGAAAAGCTGAAGATGTTTGAACATCACAAGCTTGTGCAGTGCCCTGTAATCTAGTGGAATACAGATTTAAGACTGTCCAAAGTTATCTGCCCATAAAATAACCTTCTGTGCATAGATTACTGCTAACCACGAGTAAGATGAAGGTATCTTTAATGTGTTTGAAGTAAAATAATACACCACACATTTAGTGGAATTACATCCACATTTAGTGTGGATACTCTTGGATGTACTTCTGTGAGACTTCTTATACACTCATAACCTTGAGTTAATTGATTGCCAAGGGCAAGGTACCCTGGAGGGAGGACAGCACTTCTGTGAAAGTGTTAATTACTGAGCACTAAAGCTCAGGTGGATAAAACTCGTTTTTTTGATAAGAACTTGTCTGCCTCCAAGAGTGAAGTTCAGCTCCCTAGTCAAGCTGTGCAAGTAGTTAAGCCTCACCCACTTTAATTAAAAATGTGAGGAGAAACAAGGCTCTACCAACCAACCTGAACAACCTTCCCTTCTTTCGCTGGACATCCCCCGCCCCCAGCCCAGCCTTACCGTGCATGGCGTGGCGCTGGTTGGTGAGCAGCTGTGCCAGCGCCCAGAACGCATCCTCTTCGTTCAAGTACATCAGGAGGATGGCTGCAATCTGGCTCATCCCTTGGCAGTAGCTCACTTCCTGCAACAGTCAACAGGGGCACACATGCTGCCGTGCCGGCAGAGCCCACCATAATGCTAAAGCTGCCTGTATTTCCCTCTCCTCTTCCAAGGCCTATCCCATTTCAAAGTCTTTACCATTAATGTCCAAATTCACAGCTCCCACACGTCTACAGCACCTACCACGTCACTGATTCACAGAGTAGTTTGGGTTGGAAAAGGACCTTTGAAGATCATCTCATCCAATCCTCCTGCCATGGGCAGGGATAACTTCCACCAGACCAGGTTGCTCAAAGCCCCATCCAAACAGACTTTGAACACTTCCAGGATAGGGCATCTACAACTTCTCTGAGCAATTATTTCCATGCCTCACCACACTCATTGTAAAAAATGTTTTCCTTATGTCCAATCTATCTTTGGGATGACAAACAGCATGTGGGTCTGATGCTGTTTTGGATTCCTTCAGCCATATGAGCACTGAAATAATTAAACAGTAAATAAATCTGGTAAGCATTTATCTGGCATGAGAGAGGCTCCTTAACTAACCCCCTCAGCATCTTCTGGGATAACTGTCCCCTCCTGGAGGTGGAGGCAGTAGGTTCAGCTGCTAATTTAGGCTTATTCTGCCTGTGTTCTTCAGCTAAAAATGACTGGTTTGCTGTAGTAAATCAGTTTTCAACAAGGATGCCATTTGGTGTAAGACAAGAAGTCAGAAACATGACAGACTGCCAGAAGACTAGTGTTGCTGAAAAGCCAAGGAGCAATCCCTTGTTCTTTGCTGACACTCATCCAAATGGAATCTGCCAGATGTCATTTACCAGGTGACAAAATGAACAAGGGAATGAAACAACTGTGCAAAGATTCTTATGCTGCCTGAGAGTCTTGCAGCTCTCTGTACAAGCCAGTATTAGGACTTAAAATTGGAATTACCACTGGCTAAATTAGTGTGTGTTTATAGATATATATACACATGAAAATATATATGTCTACACAAATATATAAAGCTTTTCTTTAAATCTTTAAATATATGTATATATATATAAAAATAAATATATAAAGCACCACGCTCTTCCTGTTAACTGGACTTACTACTTACAGTGTTATAAACTGAGTATGCTGACAGGACGTGGAAGAGTGCCTGTTGCCTGGGGAGAAAGAAGGATATTAAAACACCTGAGCACGAGGTCTCCAGCTTCATGAGCACACCACTGCGTAAACACAGAGAGCAAAGATTCTGAAAATACCCAAACAACTGGTACTTAAGGCTTTTGCAAGGAGCAGGGCTCACAGAACCAGAAAGTATGTTCCTCAGAGACCGTGTAGGGCAGCCAGGTGTGATTTATCCCAGTGACAAAGTCACTTTGTCAAACCTCTCCAACCCCAGCTGTTGTGGAGACCCCATCCCTCCCAGATCCTCATGGGCCCACCCCATCATCCTAGCCATCCCGAACCAAGTCTTCTGCAACTGTCACCCTTAGGGGACAAGGCACTGCAACAAGCTGTTGCTTGGCTCAAGAACTGGGGCTGAGCCTGGTCCAGCGTGGACCTCTCTTAAGAGAGAATCAGCAGCCCAGCATCTGTGGGTTGCACTGTGTGGTGATGGTTTGAGGAGAAGGCAAAGATGGCTTTGCTCTCCTGTGAGCCACTCTGAGCCAGGGCACTTCTGTCCACTCCATCCAGCTCATCCCTCACATATGCACTGGCACCACTGCTCATATAGCCACGGAAGCCTTCCATACTCACTTCACTCCATAGCGATCCCGAAACATGATGTGGTTTCGGAAGGTGCGGTTAACATCCAAATCTATCTGCTTGATTTCCGATGAAAAGCACTTTGCTTGCTCTTTCATTTGCTGGAAGGGAGAGGGGCAGACAAGAGGCAAGAATCAGACACCATCTCAGCCCGTACCTCTCTCCACACAGTGAGAAGGAAGGATTCCTACAGCTGGAGTGGCAGCTGGATAGCTGCACAGAGCCACCCAGAGCAGGGGACACTGATGTCTTGCCGTGAGCAATGAACTGCAGCCTGGCAGTGAGCCCCTGACACCTTGTCTGTGCTGCTGGCCCAGGGAGAAGGGGATGACCCCATACTCACATGCTAAGACAGCAGCAGCTGCCAATCCAGCCTTTGCCCATCTTTCAATGCAGATACTGCATTTTCAGAATCTAGAACCTTTACGATTCAATTCCACTCTCATTTATTTTGATTTCTTTGCCTGTCTGGCTGTCATAAAGCATTGAGAGCTCTGTTGATCCTTAAGGAACCAATATGCAGATGTACACAGCACTCTCAGCTTTTCAGAGGCTCAGTCATAATAAAGTCCAAATTGTTATGACAGACTCTGTGATCTCCAGCTACTACTTTCCCTGCAGAAGAAAATAATCTTAGATTTAAGGAGTTTCCACTAGAAGAGCAGTCCTGGGATATTCCCTTGGACTGGTATAAATTTTAAGAAACTGGCAGAGTCCAGAACAGAAGCTAAACTCAAAGCCAAGAATCCCCATGTTCCCCCCAGGCTGGCTAATCATTTAAGGCAGCATCACACAGAAAAAGGACTGAAGTCCACTGCAAAAAAAAGGAAACTCAAATGGAAGTTTAAGATCACCTTAACCAACTGTCCCCTCAGAGCCCCAAGATGAAGATGCTCCATGGACAAATCCCACTGCAGTCCCATTTGCAACCCACTGTTCAGCTCTGCACTGCCAGCAAGGACCATTATGCTATAGCTAAGCTTCTCATCTCACAGCCTTTAGATACCACCAGTGATCATGCCCTCCTCCTTTAATGTCTCCAGGGTTAATTGCATGAAGAAAATACATTCTTTGACTGTCTTCAGGCACACTGAGATTCACCAGCAGGTTTGGAGGCAGCAGAGATGAGCAGCAAGCCCAACTTGCTTTAAGCCCAGGGTCAGGACCCCTCCTGGCTCACAGAGGAGACAGAAAATAGAACACCTGCACAGATACTTATCATCTCTTCCAGCAGCTGCCATCCTGTGAATGCTTGTCAGCCTGATACCAGGCACCTCCAGGCTGCTGTTGACCTCCCAAGGTGGCCACATCAGCTCTGGGGAACATCAGAAGGTCATTAGAACCCTCATGTGTCCAGCACAGCCAACAGTTAGGACAATCACAGCATCTTGGGAATATTAACTCCAGCCCTGAAAGAAGCTGTATGGAGGAGCAACAGTACAGAGGCTATTTTGAATTACTGCCTGCACAGGACAAGTGAGGATAAAAGTGATGATGGAATGAAGATCTGATGAACAACATAATTTCCCTGCTGTAAATACTGTGGTCTCTGTATCCTATGGCTCCTTGCCCTCTATAAAGCAGGCAGACTACCTGAGAGAATATGACTATTCATGTGCACCGGGTCACTTCAGTTCAAATTTTCCTGCTAAAGGGCCTCTTGTTTTCCCTGCCAGAACAACACAGAAATCTCCCAAAGACTGTAAATACCCTACTTTGGGTATTTTTAAAACCATTGCACATGAATAGCAGGTAGGTCACACAGCACATTGTCACCTCCATGCACCCCAGAGGCTTTATTAATTGTGCAAACCTTAAAAAAGAAACTCAGGATGGGTTATTCTCCCTTTTTCCCTTGTGTAAGCAAGCTGGGGGCTCCACAGGTGCTCTGCTGAGCTCATTAGTGCTGTGAGCCCTGCAAGCTGGTGGCAGAGCAGAGACTGGAAAGCTGGAAGTCCCATCCCAAAGACCTTGTACAAAGCAGTGGGTAAAGCCAGGATGCCTCTGCTCTGCCCCATGGCCAATATGTTTCTCCTGCTCCCTTCTCAAGCTCCCCTCAAATCCTCTGGCTGCAACTAACAAACCCCAGGGAGGCAGAGCATCACACCTACATCAAAAGCAAGCGTGGCACGTCCCATGGTAGCCTCCAGGCCTTTGTGCCATGGGTCATGCCCCAGGGAGAAATGGGGTGGCCTTGTCCCTCCAGGACACAAGTCTGAGGCTTAGTCCCGTCTTGAAAGCAAAACCCCTCAACCAGGGCCTGCACTGAGCCTCTCCTGGAGGAAATTAGGGGAGAGCTAATTACTGGCAGCAGGTGGCACCAAAGAAGAGGTAGATTAAGATGAGCTTGTAGAGGGTTTGCATCCAGCAAAGCCTATTAGCCCTGAAGCTCCTGTTTATCGCAGACCCCTCTGGAGCACAGATAAACTCCTTGTGACTTTCATTTGTTTGGATTGCTTCCCTGCCTGCACAGCACAGCTTTGAGGGAGAGAGCACAATTTTAATCTGCTGGGAGAGCTTCCTTATCTGTGCTTCCTGCGGTGAGCCCAGCCTTCCCCCAGCCCCTGCGTGTGCCTCCATCCCCACGGCACCTCACCAGTAACATCCACGCTTGACTAACTATAAAAAGTGTTAGCATCATCCTGCTTAAAAGGCAGGGATTTTTAGAAACACCTGTTGGAAGCAGCACTCAACCTCCTGCCTCTGAAAAATAATTGTCTCCACAACACCCTGATCCTCGCCCTGGTACACGACGCAAGATGAATCATAACACAGGGTTGGAAAATAAGTTAATTATCAACCAAGGGCTTCCACATGCTGCCTATGGAAAGGTTCCCCTCACTCTTCCCTGCATCTTTCCCTAAAGATGCAACTTTGCTCCCAACTTCCAGAAGAATAAATGGAACCAGCATATTATGGAAAGCAGCCAGCTAACATGCTAAAAGACCCCAGCTTAATATAAGCCCATGGATGAAGAGTTGATACCCTTTGTGTTTTCAGTCCTCACCAAACCAGCTTCATCAACCAATCTAACCTCCCTATCCCCTTGCTCCTGTTGTCTTTTCCAGGTAGAGCCCATACCTCATATTTTCCTTCATTCTCCTTCTTCATCTTCTCGACATCCAGGAGAAGTGACCAGACCTGGCCTCGCACCTGAAGCGGGATCCCTTTGTACACGCGCCGGCACATCTGCAGGGAGGAAAACACATGCAAGGTTAGCAGGGTCCTGCTGGTGGCAAAAACATTTTCTCCATGGTTTGCTGCTGCAGATCATCAGCCATCTGAGCAGACACCCCAGGCAATCACTTCCTCTGCCTGTGCTGGCTCAGGGAGGGCATCTCCAATCTGATGGATGAGCTGAGTATCTGCATCCATCAAAGACAACTACTCAGTCAAAATCACAGAACCACAGAATCATAGGACAGTTTGGTTGAAAGGGACCTTACAGATTATCTAGTTTCAACACCCTTGCCATGGGCAGAGACACCTTTCACTATACCAGACTGTTCACAGTCCCATCCATTGTGTAAGCAAGCTGGCCTTGAACATTTCCAGGGATGGGGCATCCACAATTTCTCTGGGCAACCTGTGCTAGTGCCTCACCACCCTCACAGTAAAGAATTTCTTCCTTACATCTAATCTAAACCTGCCCTCTTCTAGTTTAAAACCATAGCCTCTTGTCCTATCACTATCTGCCTGTGTAAAAAGTCAGTCTCCCTCATTTTTATAAGCCCCCTTTAAGTACTGGAAGACCACATAGAGGTCTCCTCAGAGCTTTCTCTTCTTCAGGCTGAACAGCCCCAGCTTCATAGGAGAGAGGTCTTTGTTCACTTCATCTCACAGATGCTTCTTCCCTTTTTCTTGTCATAAAGCCCCCATTATATTTCAATGGAAAACAGAAAAAAAAAAAAAGAGCTTTTGTTCCATTGCTGACTTCTTCCATTAAAAGAAAAAGCTTCATAAAAAAAGAAAAATATCCGTTTCTGAGTGTTTTCCTTCCTTTCATTCATCCCATCTGTGAAATGCCTTGCAGCTGCACTACAAAACCCACTGTAGCACTCCTCTAGATTCCTGAGGACCCTTGGGTACATTGAAGGACCTGTGGCACATTCCCAAGCTCCAGTCATGGAGGGTATTTATGTTGCCTTATGGTGCTCCCTTAGAACCAGGCAATTCCTTGGGAGGGGACAGAGGTGCCAGATTTCCAGTCAGAGGAATGAGCCTGGAGCTGAGAACTACAGTGCCCGACCAGGCAATCAACTGGAGCTATTGTCACTGCCTGGTAAAAATGCATCCAACCACCTTCAAAATCCCTCTTCTTTTGGCATAGGGTGTTCTGCTTCATGCAATCCAGGCTGAGGTAAAAGAAGGAATGCAATCCACAAGGAAGCACAGGATCCTAGTAGAAGGTTTTCTGGATGTGGGTCTGCTGCACTGCCTTTGCCACAGCAAGCTGAACACCTGTTCCTCTTTCCTTTCAGACCCACCTCGCACCACCAGCTTTTTTATTTCCAACCTGACTTTTTAAGGTCAGCCTCTCACAAGGGCTATAAAGACCTTAACCATGGCACTGTGCTGGCTCATGGCTTCCATGAGCACAGACTGACACTCCTCGTTTCTTTACTGCCTTCATGGCAGCAGTATGCCTACAGAGGGCAAAACCCAGGAATGCTGGCCCTTGTCCCAAAGAGTTACAAGACCAGGAGGTAAGACAGGAGGTGGACAGGCTAGGGGACAGCAAAGAACTAACACCACTCTCCCAGTCAAGAGAAGTATATAAAATAACTGTAGTAAATGCCAAGATCACTATGTAGGACCAGGAGAACCAGATGTTTGTGAGAATGCTTTTCCACTCCATTACGATAAATATTTCAGTATTTCTGCTGACAGTCTGTAATGTATCCTGATCCTGAAAGTGTAATGGACATTCAACATTTAAAACCCCATCCTCAGAACTTCCCAAATGCTTGCTCTGTCCCAAGTGTTGCTTAGCACCAGCTGTGAAGGTCCAGTGCATAGCCAGGACCAAATCCTGCAAAAAATCCTTTACCAGATCCTGTCCTTCCCTCTGTATGCACCAAATAACAGCTGTCCCCTAAAAGCAACCTTACCAGCAAGACATGCCCATGGAAGGCCACCATCCTGTTCAACAGCATCCTGCATTTTAAGTGGGACATCACTAATTCACCATCTGCATACCCAAAGGCCCATGTAAGGAGGTGCTTCTAAGGACAGCAAACCTTCATGCCATGTGGGACAGATTCATACCCACAGCTGAAAGACCCATTTCCCAAGAGTCATTAAATCAGGATGAAAGAAGTGCAATGCATCAAGAGACACAAAGCAAAAGGATTAGATGAACCACATCCCCAAAGCAGCAGGTGCCCACAAAAGCTTGGCTCCTGCAAGCACTCATGCCTTTATGATTGAAAAGCTGAGGCGGGATCAAGAAACTGGAACATGTACCAATTCTGACAAAAACACTAATTCAGAAAAGATTACTTATTTCCAATGGATTAGCAGAGACTGACAGCTGCCAAGGCATATGATCATACTCAGGTCCGGGGAAGGAAATAATTTTGTTTGGAATTTCTAGAGCTGTTGTTGTTGTACATTAATGAATGCAACCCTCAGAGGCATATAGTAAACGTCTCTAATGATTTTCTTTGCACAAGTGCTAAAGAAACAGGGGAGGTACAAAACATGCTGAGATGGAACTGAACTGAAATGCCTTCCTGTTATTTATCCAAGGGCTTTCCTCCTCCCACCACCTCCAGACACGAAAGTGATAAAACCTCAGAGCTGTGAGTCACCCAGAAAAAAACGAGCATTTTCTTCATCGTGAAGCTTGAAGCAAAACAGAGAAGTTACCACTACAAGCAGTATTTACCGCTGGGATAAGTAACAGAGGTAAGGCAGCACGTGATAACTCCTGTTCCACATGACAGTCAAAAATGACCCTCAAGGTCACTCTCTTCTGTCTCTTATAAACCTCTCAGCCCCTACAGAGACCCTCCCTTACAGGGAAGAGAGCACCAAGATCATGGACCATGCAAGCTGACAGAACAATATGCATAGGCATGAAGAACAGCCACCATTCTGCTTCACAAAAGGAGATGCTGGTGGTCAAAGCAATGGTTCAAGACACTGTAGAAAGGCTGTGTCAGCCAAGGACTGAAACCACAGTGTCTAAAACTTACTCCAGGTTTTGCCATAGGATCATCTTCCCTCTCCAGGCTTTAACATACAGAGCTCATGGCACAGAGGCCAGCATCAGCCCATCCCTATCTCTCCCCTCCCCACGTATTTTCTTTCTGATGGGATGGGATGGGGAAGACTATGGAAGTACAGACTTGAGCTCCATCTTCCTGCACCAGCCATCTCCTCTGAGAAGTACCCAACCAGTTGCTCCAGATCTTGAATAAGATGGATGGAGTCACTGCCTTTAAAGACAGAACATCTTTTTACACTAGTTAAGACAGTGAAATTAAAAAGGATTTGGGAGAGGTGGGTTGGTTTTTGAAGCAGAATATACACATTGCAGTTCACCTTCACACTTTGGAGTCTGGCACTGTTAACTTTTCAGCCATGTGCACGAATCACCAGGAAGAGACTGAAGGAGCAATATGCAAATTTTGTGTATGCATGGCAGTATTCCCTTCAAGCCTTTCCATATATCCAGTGTATCTCTCCAATACCCTAAAGTGGGGGCAGCCCTTCTTCCTAAATTCCTTTAGGGCTCAAAGGGTGATCCTTCTGGAGAGATCGTTCTTCACAGCCTCTACCAGTGATGCACCAGGGGAACTGAGCTGTGCAAATCTTCACCTGGAGTGGTGGGTGAAGCCTCCACCACCACCCTGACCACTACCACCCTGGAGAAGAGGATTTCCTTTTAGTACCACGAAGCCTGCTGACTGATGATGTGGCCATGCAGGACACTTGGCAGACTGGACATCACCACACATGGCTTTCTTTCCACATGGTTAATGCTTGCTCCAAACTCGGCCGTTGTGCCTGCAGCTGGAGCCTATGCAACTGTTCCTGATGGGGTCCCAGCAAAGCAGGGGCAAATTTAAATCCTAAAGCTGGTGGACCATGGGCAGGCATTTACAGTTATTGCCCAGGCTACCTTTGGAGGAAAGGAAAATGCTACCTGCCTTTCCAAAATGGAAAAAAAAAAAGCAGGTGAAGCCACCCTGCAGCTCCTAGACACAACCCCCTTTCATTCCCATAGCATTTGCAGGCAGGAGATCTGACTTCAGCCAGCCCTGGCACAACAAATGTCTGCTGGCTCTCCCTGGCATTAGCAGACTGTTCACTCTTGGGGGTCTGTGCCAGTCCATACAGATCCCTGATTCATCCTAAACCGCTTTGCTGGCATGCACTGGATTAAGCGCCCTGCACTCCCATGACCTTAGCAGAGACAAGGCTTCCCCCCTGCACAAAGGCAGGCTTTGCCTAAAAACCAGACATCTATGACCAAAGACATCCCTCTCTAAAGGTCCCATCCCACATGGCCAGCAGCAAGATGCAGCTTGCAAATGATGCAGAGGTCATATCCTCCTCCTATGACTGGTGGTTCTGGCTGAAATCCATTTCAGAGCAATGAGGAATAAATTATCCCACTGTTGGAGTGCACACAGCACAGTCTTCTTTATCTGCAAAACTGTGCTGCCTGAACTGTGTAGATTCTTATATGGCACCAGCCATTTCCTAACCTTCCCAAGTAGAGTCAGGCTGGTGTTTTAACTTGGGTTCAAATCAGCAGTGAAGAGGACACAGACCACATGAGCCTCCCTGTGCTGAACCCCAGTAACACAGTTTAGCACTACTTTGCATGTTTGACATACCTTAACTCTGCAAAACAGTGTGGTCCTTTCATAGACTCCTTTATTTTTGTACCCTTTCCCTTGTGGAAGTTTAGACAGAAAAAGGCACCATTGCATCATTCTAACCCCACCCATATGAGGAATTGTGCTGGGTGTCACTTTTTGCTGATCTTGCTACTGAAATTAAATCAGCTACAGAACGTGTCTAGAACAGAGATGGAGACAGATCTGAGGCAATGATGAGCACAGGGAGCCCCAGTTCATTACTTTAATGAAGATAATCCTATTTGTTGCTCATCCTGAAACAGGTTATGCCAGAAATTATTTCAGTTCCTAGCCAGGCCATTCTAGGCAAGGAACTGTAAAAGGTCCCCCTCTTTTTTTTCAGCCTTATTTCCTATAATCTGTGACAGTCACAAGACCCAGACTGCAATCTGCAGCACGCAGGGATACACACAGGCTGCAGGTGGGGGAACAAAAAGCCAAACCTGCTGCTCTCTGGCGATGGCTCATGCCAGGGGTCTGAAAAAACTGCTTTCTTGCCCACTGACAGGTGGCTGCTTTGGGGTCAGTGCCCTGGATGGGTACACAGCCTCGCTCCTCCTGCTGACATTTCACAACACAGAAGATGAGACAACAACCTAAGCCTCAATCAGGTACTGAGATGCTGCAAAACACAAGGGGCCTGCTTGCTAAGTCCCTCTTCATCAAGCACTTGATATGATCAGATGTCTGCCAGCTCCAGCATATGAACTGGGACTGAAAAGGTTGGCCCTGAAGTCCAGGAAGTCCCAGTCTGGAAAATAAGATGGGTTTCTACCTCATTCCAGCAGAGTCAAAGTCAGGGCAACTTCCCTGTGAAACTGCCTGCAGTTCCTGCAACAAGATTTTTTTTCCCCTCTAATAAAGCACAGCATATCAAAATTAACATCAAAGGGAAGGGTCTTGTTTTCAATAAGAGGATTTTTTTCAAAGATGACATCTTAGTCATTGTTAAAATAACACAGAGCAGCTGTCTTGTGACACTTGAGTTTCTATCATGTCAGCCAAGTGGTGAAAACAAACCTGAAGGAAATATGCAATGCAGATGTGGCAGCCTGAGCGCTCAGAGAAGGAACAAAACCAACCCACTCTGCTTTAGAAAAATCAGATCAAGGGCTTGTCACATTTATTTTAGCTAGAAAAAAACCCGTAGCCATCTGACAGGACTGTGATCCCAGCATAAGGTCCTTGAAATGCCACAGTTGAACTGCATCCAGCTGTGGCAGAAGGAATATCTCAGCAGCTTCCATGCTCCTGACACAAGAGCGTGGTGTTGCACATCAAGGTAAAGGATACAACCTAATTTTACTTTTTTTTATTAAAAGAAGGCACATTTCTTTTGTGCTTCTCAGGGTCTTTGCATTTAATGACGTGTGGCTGCTACAGACCTTCCTGCCTGCACTTGCCTTGGTGCAAGGCAGCGGGTGTTAGGCTGGACAGGACTAAAACCACAGCTCCTTTCTACTCCCCAGGGTCACCAGACTGCTCCTTCCTTGCTTGGAGCCAAGCACTGCTTCTCTGTTTGCTGGGAGAGGGCATGGCCATTTCCAGTCTCCCAGCATGAGACAATGCCATCTCTGTGCCCAAGAGTCATCGACCATTTACAGGCTGTTATTTATAACATCTTTTATTCTACTACAAGAGCTTTCTGATTTTCTGACCCAAAGATCCTCAAAACCTACTTGCCGGTCTGACCCTTTGCCATCCAGCAGATCTGAGTGACATCAGCTACAGCATGCTTAACACACCCACTGATTATCAAGGGAAATCCAAAACAGACGGGGATCAGAGATCGCTACCACTCCACTGCACTCATGCTGGGTCCTGTCTGTCCCCACCGTCTCACCCAGGGAAGCCAAGGTGTGCTAAAACCACTCATCATTACTCACCCCAAACACCCTCCAGGACCTGAAGGAATTCCCTGTACCCTGCTGGAATTTGGTGGTTTACCCACAAGGTCACTAACCAATTAGTGCTAACTTCTAATTAGAAAGAAACAAGTCACAAGAGAGCCTCTGATTTTGCCTGTGGAGCCGCACTGATGAACAAAGTGATTAGAACCACCCTGAAGTGAACAGAAGAATTATAAAACCCCAAGCCCACCTCCACCACATCCCTGCTGTCATTAAGATGATTTTGTTTCTGTTGGTTTTTTTTTAAAGGGTGAGACTACAGCAGGTCATTGGCTGGGTGAACTGGACATGACTCCTGATAGCTAGGCAATGAGGATGCTCAGCTCCATGTTGTCCCAGCAGCTATGCAGATACTCTTCAGAGATATTTCTCTCTATATAACCCTTTTAACCAAGCTCAAATTTCTCCCAAGGACTCCCAGCAGGAGCTAGAAGCAATCCAAACAAACACCCCACTCCTCCTGCTAAACATGAAGGCTGCAGAGGCCATGGCAACAAGGTAATGCCAGGCTTCTGCCCTCTCCTGTGCAGAGTGCTGCAAGCAGAGCAGGTCACAGACAATGCTCCTCTCCCTACGCAGCAAGGATCCTGTCATTAGGTTCAAAGGGTTTTTTGTTTCAAGAGGTTTGTAAGAGGAACATATAACAGATACTATTTATGAAGAACAATTCAGTTTTGCAGTGGTGCTTGGTGCAGAGTTTAACACCAAAGCCAAGACATAATGTCAGCATCTCTATCCTTGATTTCCACAGACGGCTGTACACAATATGATACCTAAGTGACCTCTCACAGGCACAGCTAGGAGCAAAATATAAAATCTAGGTAATGTTCTAGACAAATAATTCTTCCCCCAGGGAGAATTACAAGGAACATCAACTGGGCTGTATCAGTCACATCTCCCACATCACTGCCAGGAGGTGGAGACACAGAAGCGACCTGTGGTGTGCACTGCCCTCTGCTCTCACAGGGCAGGGAGCCAGATGGGCACACGAACATCCCTGTTGTGCTCCTGCTTGCACAGGAAAGCAGAAGTGCAAACATGGCAGCAGCATTTAGGAAACCCTTTTTAAAGCTATGTAAGTCAGAACAGGACTTTACCTCGACTGGTAACCCAGAAATTTCTAGGAACGCTTTAAAATATTGAAGACTAACAAGTAGATTCAGGCAATGTTCCAGAGATCTCTGTTTTCTCTATTGACTTTTTGAAAACTGCCTCATCATAAGGATCCATCACACCTGCCCTTCCAGACATACACTCTTTCTTTTCCTCCTTACCTTGTCACTGTTTCTGTATTTGCCCCATTTCTTCAGCATCTTAAGCCACTTGTCCACACGTTCAATTTCCTGCTGTTTTTGCTGGTGCAAGGGAGAAGAAAAGACAAGACAAATTTAAGAAAAAAAAGCCCCAGGAGATGCCTCCTGAAAACACAAAACTTCATTCTCTTAGGTTTAAACTTGTATGCAAAGACCTCGCATCAAGGATGGGAATAATCCACAGGTGCGTGCAGAAACTGGTAATTTCAGCACTTGGTAATTAAAAGCAGCATTGGCAAAAATGACAAGACACACAGGCTTCACATAGAGAAAGCATTCCCAAGAGTATTCCCTGACAATAAAAATCTTTGCAGGTCCAGCTAGACTCAAATCTTATCGCTGTATCAGATCGGCAGAAACACGAATCAGTCCCAGTTAGCAGGGTCCTAACAGAGGACATTCTCTCATCTCAGGGGAGATGAGGATGGATATGATGGTTACCTAGAACTTCCACCATTTTCCCTTGCACATGCAGTCCCCTTTATGAGCCACAGCTGCTGAGCACTGTGCCAAAGCAGAGGGGAAAGCCCAATATTGCTTTAAAGAGGTGCTTTTCAGTGCAGTGTGGAGGAGGGAAGATATCTGACCCAGCAAAATAAAAGCTCCAACAGCTGGGCATCGTGCAGAGTTCCCACGTCTGGGCGAGCAGCAGTGACCAGTGGGTGCTGGCTGCCTGCTTTGCTCTTACTTGCTCACTTGTTTCCTCAAAAAACATTCCCTCCCCAGCCGGTGTGATAAGGATGCCACATCCATGATGATAGAGCTGGCAGCTCTCACCTTCTCCTCCAAGGCGGTGCGGGTTGGCAGCTCCTGCTCGCTGGAAAAGCAAGGGGTCACTGGTTACTCTATAGGTAAGAAAGGGTGTGGAGTAGCACGGGGTGCTGCAGCTCAGGGACCACCTCAGACACCTGAGCCCTGGGGACTTTGTGCCTTTCCTATAGCTGCCCCCAGTATGAAAGAGGCAGGGGAAGCACCATCCAAAATCCCACCACCCAACAAGAGCTCCTGGGGGGTGATCAAGCACTGGATATAACTGGAAATCCTGGGCATATATCTCCTCTTCAATACACATATGATCAGCAATTTAAATGGTGGGGAAGCAGAATGTCTGGACAGCAACTGCTTAAAACCTCCTGCACACAGAACACCTACTATTGTAACTTTTGTTCAGAATCAGAATAAAACCAGTTATTTTAAGCACTCTTTCCAGGCAGAGGGTGTGCATTTAATTCATGTGCACCTTAGTTAGGATGGGGACTTCCTCAGGCAGCCAAAGACAATCAGATATCTTGTCTCGTCTCTCCCTACAGTTCCCTGAATCAACAGGTGCAAACACAAGGGCCTCTCCCTCTGTGACACATCATGGTGGCACAGGAGCACCAGCCTGCACCTTCTAACACCAGGCTTATTATAGGAAACCACATCTAAGCCCTATCTTGTAGGAGATTCAAAGCATCAGAGTGTTTGGACATGCACAGTTAAGGAAGGAGGCCCATTTAGTCTTTCCTCCTGCATTTGGGATTGATCAAGCCAAGCCACAGAGCAGCTTATGGGAGAGATGCTGGGCCTGTCATGCTCAGTGCAGAAGGATGGTGCACACACACACAGGTCAGAGAGGAAAGGAGACAGCACAAGGACTTACTGCAGGAATCCAAACCGGTCTGTAACTTTGTACAGCGTGAAATCAGCATCTTCCCACTGGTCAATCTGAGCTCCTTCCTGCCTGCCCTGAAAGCAGAAAGGACACCTGTGAGCTGGTCCCAGCATCGGGAATGCCCCAGTGCCTGCATCCTGCCCCCAAAGCCCACATCCCTCTTTCCTGAATAAAAGGCACAGAGCCAGGAGAGCAAAACCTGAACTAAAGAGCCAAATACAAGACAGGCAAGGGAAAAATGCCAAGTTCAGCCTATCCAGCATTGCATGTGTGCCTCTGCTAGAGGCTGGGAAGGGCTGTACATCAGAAGAAACAGTGCTGTTGGGCATAAGCCATCCTGGTATTAAGGGAGCACTGAAGCACCAGAAGCTCAGGACCTTTCAGTATCTATACTGAGCACACATGGGACCCTCAAGAAACTCCGGGGATGTAGTGAGAGGGGATGTACAGGCAGGGAGAGCTGGCATGAAGCCTGATGGCATGAGGGTTACTGGGGCGATGCCTGCAGGGAGGCAAAAGTTCTTATTTGACGCATTCCTAATTGATTAAACAGCTTCAGTGCCAGCCAGCATGTTGGGGAGATGCACAAGGCTGATACCTTCTCATACTTGGCGACGATCTCTGCTTTTTCCTGGGCTATTAAAGACTCTATATCCTTCTTCATATCAGAAGCTGTAAGGGAAAAAAAGTGTGAGGGAGGGGAAAGGAGATAAGTAAATGTGTACACAGCATGTGAAATATTTTAGGAAAGTGCTAATACAAGAAATGTTTGCTGAAGATTTTAGCTTCCAGCCATATCCCACAGCTAGAATTAGGCCGAGGTTGCACAGCTGCTGTACAGAGCGTTTGTGGAGCTTGCCTGCACGCAGCAGGACTGCCAGCTCCCTGCTCCCTGCACTGGGACACAGCCCAGCCTGAGCAAGGGGAGTCTTGTCTTTGTTCTCAGGCATATACATGACAGTATGAAAGACATGGCTTTTAAATCAAGATGCACAAACCAGCCACAGAGCCCCGGCCCAGCACAGGACAGGCACCAGCCAGGCGCTGCTTGGCACAGTGTCCACGTGGATGACAGCAAACCACCACGCTCCTGCCCCACCTCAGGATGGGAAGCCAGGAGATGCTCTGTAGGGGCACCCGGAGGCAGATTTAACATCAAAGAAGAAATTAAAAGGAGAAGTTTTTGCCTACTGAAGTGTGCATGAGACAAGTGAATTGGCCTCTAGGTGATTACCTTCTATATACAACTCCAAAAGAAAAACAACACAGTGGCAAGATGTTGAGACGGACCAGTCTTGGTCTAAGCAAGACCCAGTCTAGGTCCCTGAGATCTGTGCCCACTGCTCTGCTTCATCCCATACACATATGTATGAGCAAGGTAACTTCCCACGTCAAACAACTTGAGCGTTGTCCTGTACAAGCCCAAAGGAGCATCCTATCCTCCCTGTAAAGCCACAACCAGTTCCTCATCCACCAAAGGTGCATCTAACACACCAAGGAGAAAACATGGGCAGACAAAACCTCCGGAGGTGGCTGCAAGGAAGAGGGCTGAGGGAAAGTCCATCAAGTCCTCGTCCTCTGAAACTGTGTGGAGCCACAACCAGCCCAGCTCAGCTATGGCACCACTTAAAAGCCAGGCCACCACAGGCCACATTACCTAAACCTTTGGGCCATTGTAGCTCTCTAATGGATAGCTTAAACCACAACAAGGAGCCATACTGACCTCCCTTCAGGAGAAACCTGAAGGGTTCTTCCCATAGGACATGTTACCCCAGCTTCCAGATGAAGATGCATCTCAGCAGTGGTGCTTGCCACTGAACGAGCCAGAGCAGCCAAAGGCATCGCTTAGGATCATCTGAAGAGTGGGATTATAAATTAAGGAGAAAAAAACCTCGGGGAGATATGATGAGCAAAAGCATCAGCACTCTCCAAGGCTCACCCCATTTGTCTGCACCTTCAGACACCTGCAAGAGACTATTTATTTGTCTCATCTTAACAGCTCCTTAATGCAACCTGCTTGCTGCCACTGTGTCTTTCAGGCATGGATGAAGATGGCCAAGAGATCCAACTTTCCCTAACTCTTCATTTTGAAAGCAGCTATCTCTCCTAGTTGTCAGCAGTGTGATAGAAATACTATATCACATGCAATATAATCAGGGCTCTTCCATGACCTGTTATGAGGCAACAGCACAGTCAGGGCACCACTTTACACTCATCCATTCAGACACTGGAAAAATGCAAATTCTTCAAATTCATGGCAGGAATGGGTGTATCTTCCCCTGTTATTGGCTCCACAATCAAAATAGAGCAATGATAGAAATATTAAAGTGTATTTTGTTCCTTTATTTTTCCAAGCTGCAGCTCCTACTTCAGATGGGAACTTTGTTAAATACTTTTTGATCACAGCTTAATTTTACAAAGTAGCAAGGTCTGAGTAACTGTCTCACTGTGTCACCTAATACTTCTGCATCTCCTCCTTCTCACATCTCCTGTGAAATTTAACTCCCCCAATTACGACTTTTTTGTTGTTGTTGTTATGGGGCCAAAAAATTCAAATGATGTCTTTTACATGCTGCTAAAAATACAAATATTCTACAGGCTACAGGGAAAAAATAAACTGTACATCAGATTAAATGGGCAATTTTTCAAGACACTTACAAAGTGAAAGCTATTCTGAACATCTCTGACCACACTCTGTAATAGAATAACAAAGGAAGAGCAACTTGGCACCATGGGAGGATTTACACAACAAGAACACATATATTTTGGCATTCACCTCTGCAAAAGCCTCTCTGCAGCCAGAAACACCAGACTCGTGCAAAGGAGCCAGTTTTGCATCTCATGCCTGGACTATGCACATTTGTCTTCTCTTTCTAGAACAGTGCAAAAGTCCAAATTTAGGAAAAAACTTGAAAGCAGAGAAAATGGTTGATGGCAGTGAGAAGGACAGAGATGACAAGTGGCTGCACCAGCCTTGGGGTGTAACCACAATGCTGCTGCTTGAGAGAGCACAGAAAGGTGCTGCGCTCAACGAGGTGATTGTCAAAGTACTCTGGAGAGAGAACAGAACATAACTGAGCTCTGTAATGGCATTCATTGAATAGGGGTATTTTTATTATTTAATTCTGCACATGCTCAAACTCCAGAGTAGTTTTGACACCATGGTGTTAAATAGCATTTGCTTGAGGGAAAAGAAAAGTTTCTGTGTACACCTTGTGTACACAGAAACTACTGAGATTTATTTTCTGAAGGATTTGACGAAACACACCATTTTTTTACTTGATGTAAACACAGGCTTCCTATAAATAGGAACAGGCTGTACCTGCCACGCTTCTCCATATACCTGTGTACGACTCCATACTTTCTTTTTTTTAATGTACCACTCAAATTAGTTTCTCAAGCCCGCCACCCAATTTTCTCCTGTGCGTACGGTATTTTCCTAGCAAAGAGATATTTTTTCCACACAAGATGAAGCTGCTATGAACAGGAATAGTAAGAAAATGTGAACAATGTAACAATGATATTAGATAATTTACTGGGATATAAGCAACAGAAAGCCCTGAACCATGCACATGTAAATTCAACCCCAAAACAAAGTTATGAACTAGTTCCTTTTAGAAAGAATGAGTTGAAAACACCCACAATCTGTCATCTCACACTAAAACTTGCAGCTTCCAGTTTACAATTTAAGGAGGTAAAAATTAATACCAGCAACACTAAGCCTGAAGATGCTAATGAAAATGCATGTTACTGCCTACCCACATTGAACATTATCTAGCCATCAGCAAACCTGAAATAAAATACCCAATTTTTGAATGAAAGCAACTTTCCTTAAATTAACTCACCAGCTGGGATCTCAAGTATTGGCAGCAAGAAGAAAGTATATGCATCAAAAATCCAAGACTTCATGTCAAAATTGTTCTCCATAAATCAGATTTACTGTTATAACCTTCCCCACAAGCCCCGTATTTTTCCAGTCAGATCTGCCAAGCTCCCACTGTCCCACATGGGATAGCACCTGCCGGGACCAGCCTGGCTGGGAGAGGGGAACCTCTGCCCACCAGCCCAGTGCTGCAGCCCTGCTCGCTGCCCAGAAGAATTGAGCATTTCCCACTCCTAGCAGCAGTGCTCCTTGTGGCACAGCCTGGGACACACAGACGTTCCCTGTCACCCCCCCAGCCACGACACGACGTGTCACGCTTACAAACCCATCAGCAAATCACCCTGCCAGCACTTGGCAGATGGGCTTTTGAAAATGAAAATATCAGTAAAATCTCTTCAGCATAGTAACGCGTTCTCAGTCTCGGGCTGGATTTGAGGATATTCTGGAACTCAATTTTTAAATCTTTTGTAGTGTAGAACAGTATCTACTCAAGCCATTTGAGATTAAGACTACATGTTTGTAGTTGGTTTTTATTTGGCAGAAGGTCATTGAAAAAGCAGAAATGGGTTTAGGTGAATGTGTGTTCTCATTCTGAATGGGTCCTCTTAACTTTAAATAGAGACTGCTGCTAGGAGAAGAAAAAAAATCAAGTTTTGACACACCACTCTGGCTCCTATCAGAGTGAAACTACTACTGTGGAATAAAGTAAAAAAGGTACGTACTTACTACAGTCACACCCACCACTGCTGAAACCCAACAAGTCACTGTTCCTGTTTCATGTTCCATTTTAAAAGCACATTTTAACACACATTTTATGTCTTTAGCCATCTATGGTATCAGCCTGCAATTTTTCCTTTAGGGGAACAGTTTTAAGGGAAAAGCGTATACATCTATGCAAGTGCAAATGCTTATACATCTGCTAAGAGGCAAGACCCTCTCACAAGGTACACCTGCAGTCTGCACCACTTCCCAGCAAAGCAATTCTAAAGCTACTACTCACTTGTAAAGCTACTACTAGTTTTAACAGTGACTGATGCACTTGCACACCCTGGAATAAACCTGGCCATGTGGAGCAGTGAAAGCAACTAAAACAAGCTGTGAAAAGTTGAGTAAGCCCCATCAGGGCTTTTTAAGTGCATGAAACAGGCACCTTGACATGCTTCAAACCGCACAGGCTAAGGGCTTGGAGCAATCTGCCCATCCTGGCTGCCTGGTAGAAGCTGGGGAGATAGTCAGCAGCTGCAACCATAGAGGAGCCGTCATCAGAGGCTCTTCTCCCACAAGCTCAAAGCCTTTGAGGCATCTACCCAGCAGTAGCCAGTTGTCTCTGCTGCAGGGTGCTGAGGACACCCAGCTGCCACAGCACACTGGTCAAATGCTCTTTGGCTCAAAGCCTTTGGAAGCAAAGCTACAGCATTACACTACTGCACATACCTACCAAGCACAGCTGAAGCGAGTATGGCTTTGGGACTGCTCTGACTGCATCACCACAGCCTGAGGAAACCTCAAAGCCCCTCAAGGCACCCAGGAGGGGCTGCAGGCAGTTACAGGCAGGCACCAGCACGCCTGGCTGTGTGCCCACAAGGTGACAAGCCAAGGAGGAAGTGATGGCCACACACCGCTGACTGCAGGCAGAGCTTCTGCTTTGTGAGAACCAGCCCCCACGTGGAAGCCAACCTGCTCTCGAGGTCATGGTACAAGACTGGCCAGCATCCCCATTTCTAGTGTTGCAGCTGCTGCAGCATTTTTTTACTATACCCCCAAATTTCTCTTCCAAAATGAACAACACACTCAATGCACTTGCATCAAGGACTTCTGCTCGCTCCCATGTGCAGATTCTCTCTCATTAACAAACCCAGACTGCAAACATCCTGGCCAGGCACCAGCTTCAAAACACATCACTGGACTGTGCATCCCCAGCCTTAGCTCAAATCCGGGACACGATTATATCCCTGCTACCAGAAAGGGAACCAAGACCTGCACTTGCAAAGTGAATTACGGCTTCGGGAATGAAATTAACTATCAAGCAGGATGAACCAAGATACAGGAGACCCTGTTTGCATGTTTATTTCCTTGACTACAACCCAAGAGCACACAAGCAAGCAAGCAAGCTTTTTTGTTTGTTTGTTTGAAGAGTATAAGGAGCACTAAGCCAGCTGAACTGCAGGAAGGTTTGTTTCAACTGTCTTGGGGTCTTTGAAAATGACTGCCCATAGATCACTTTAGATGAATCACAGATGTGCTACAGAAAATTCAGATGATCTCTTGTCCTAGTAAACTTGCATTGTATCTGAAACCGCACTGGATGCTGCACTGGAGAAAACACAGTCATCTACCTCAGCAGAGGTACTGGGAACACCAAGGGAGAACCTCTACTGCAACTCACATTGACACCACCAGCAATATCCCAACAAGCCAGAGCATCCAGCATCATCATAGATGAGATCCTGATGATTTATTAGCATGTGTAACCACAGTATATGGCAGCTCTCAGGGTGATTCTCATTTGTTCCAGAGCCTGCCTGTGAGTCTGGAGAAGAAAGGATGAAAATACAACCCAGCTTCAAGCAACATGCCCTTACCTGAGCCTTGTATCAGGTGCCAAGATTCATCAGTTCAGCTGGAGTTGTCCACTCCCCTGAAGGCATCTACCCAGCATGAGCCAGTTGTCTCTGCTGCAGGGTGCTGAGGACACCCAGTTGCCACAGCACACTGGTCAAATGCTCTTTGGCTCACCCACACTGCCCCAGCTTTGCGTGGCTGCTCTCCTCCACCCTCGTCCTCTGGCACGTGAGAGCTCACTGCAGGTGCCTGGGAGAAGAGACAATGCAGGAGGCAATCCACACTCTCTCGTCCCTTGGGCTCACTGCAAAGGAAATAACAAGTTGGTCAGTTTTTCAGTTCTGGCACAGGCACCATCTTTACCAAGGGTCTTTGAACACAGAGGAAAGGCAGGTCCCTTCAGAGCTGGTGGGGAAGGAGCAGGCTGTAACTGCAGGGCACACAATGGCAGAAAATAAACTATGCTCGTTTGTGTTGCAAAAAAAACCCCTGGTGTGGTTTTTCTGGCCATTTTCCAGCCTGGTTGAGTGCCAGGGCTTCCCATGCAGGCCTGAGAGACCAACACACCTTTGTACCAGCCTGCACTTTACTGCACAGGTAACTCAGCAGGCAGAAAATGCCCCCTACCCAAGCCAAAGGCACAGTATTACACCCAACTCCAGCTGATCTAAGAATATGTTGCCCCCAAGAAGGGCTGCAATGGAGGGTTCAGGCCATTCCTTCAGGACCTGGGACAGGTTAAAACCAGTACATGACATCATGGACTTGCACAGCAGAAGAGCCAGCACTGGCTGTGTCACCTGAGCCACCTTCCAGCACTTGCAGTTCTCCCTGATACATCCAAACAGCTACACAGTCCAAAGGAAAGCAGAGCCCAACACAGAGCTATCACTTATAAAAAACAACTTTTTAATTCTCACCTTCAGCAACTCAGAGAAGCAACACATTAGTTCCACAAGTGTGAAATCAAGACAGAATCTCAAAGCATGATGCTCTGCTTGAAGTCAGCAAGCACTGGGGAGAGGGAGCACAGCTCACTTCCATCATGAGCCACCACTTTAATAACACCACCTCTCCTCCAATCCCCCTCATAAACACCAGCAAATGGACTTTTACCAATGTTTCTGAGCTGTCCTGTGCTGAATTTCCCTGCTGTCACCTCTCCAGCACACAGGCACAACGACTTGGAGGCCCTAAGGTGCAGAAGGCCTCACACCCTTTCAGAGGTGGCCACCATTATAAACAAGCAATCCATTACACAGATTATAATTTATGTATGTTATAACCTAGTAGGTTGTAGTGTGTCTTACACACATTAAATGCAGATTACACACATTTCCCTCTATTCTCCCAATTTGCACTAAGCTTTTACAGTACAATGGCAAGCTGTGGTGACAACGATGACAACCCTTTGCCACTAGACCACGGCAATATCAAGAAACCCAAATGCATTGTCCAAGTCTTCTAGCTATAGAAATAACTAAAAAGCCATGTAACACTGTGACTATATGCTATCCACCTCCTCAACACGAGCAGCACTTCCAATAAATAAAGCCTCTCTCAAGCCTCTCCCCATCATCCCTCTTCCTTTGCTCCCAGTACTTACATCTCACTCTCCTTCTCACACACGTTTCTGGTGGTGTGCCTTGGTGCTCTTCTCCCCAAGGATGGAGATGGGAGGAGATAAACAGGAGGGCTGATAAAGAGATTTGGTCTCCTCCCTGCTTATGCTCAGTAAGCCCAGCCTTGGTGCTTCTGCACAGCTCAGCTGGTGCAAAGTCAGAAGACGCAGCTTTAGTTGTAAGCTAAACCCTCTGAGGAGAGCAGCGAGTCTATAAGCAATTCTTTGTCAGCTTCTACTTTTAGACCTCACAGGGAATAAAAGAGCATCCAAACATTCTTTAAGCTCTTTTTAACGTGAATCCATCTTCTAGAGACAACAATAGCCAAAAAAAACCAAACAAAGGACTGCACAAAAAATTAAAGATGCATGAGTTATTTTTTCAAAGCATCATTATTTAAATGATTTTTTATTTCAAAAAAAAGAAGTAAACTGAAGAATGCAAAAGTCCACATGCTGCTTTTGGGAATTGAAGATTAATTTTCTTTCTGCATTCCCTCCTTTTTCCATTCCAGTGTCTATAAAAAGGGCAAAAAAAAAAAAAAAAAGCCAGAGGGAAAACAAAAAAACCCCTCTTTTTTTCGGGTGATGCACTGACCTGGAAGGGAACTATATCAACACAGAGCTTGGGAACTGGCTTCTTCTGTTTCCTTAAGACTCGAAGGGCAGTTTGCATTTCTTTAACCATGAACTAATGGAAGCTACAACAATAGTCATTCTCTCTTGGACATGCATTCCTCCTAAAACACTGTATTTTATTCTTTTTGGTACATGTAGCAACACTACAGGACACACTACTCTTCCCTTGTCATTCTTGCCACCAGCAACACTTGGCAATTTTGGGTAAGCTAAAGGCTCCTTTTGCTATTTAAAACTTTCCCTGGGTTTGGCTGGGCAAGCACCGTCAGCTAGGGGCCACCCACACCCAACACGTGCCTGAAGCAGAAGGGTGAGGACACGTGTCCTGGCTGTTATCCAAGGTGTCACCCTGGGCACTGTGGAGCTAGTGATGCTCCCTAGCCAAAACCAAAGGAACAAAGATGCAAACATAAGCTATCATGCTGCCAGCAGCCTGCACTCTCTTTGGCACAGACAGGCAGCATCTTTTTTAAAACACATACAAGGAAATAACAAACGAACCGTTATATAAAGTTGCTGGTACAGCCAATGAAATAAAGGAGTATGAAGTTAAAAATCCACTAACAAGATGCAGCTTGGCTGTGAAAAACCTGTCCAAAATAATTATTGAGGGGAATGACTTGTACGCTACAGATATCTAAGTTGAGTCACAGTGAGACCTTTGCTGACTCTGTGTGTCTTACACTGCTTCCAAGAACCTCTAGCTTCACCTTATTTTTAGGAGGGAGGCAGCTTCAGCCATTAGCCTGACCCCAACTAATGCCCAGCCCCTAGAAACCACCCTCATTCCTTCAATCACTTTAATGACTTTAATCAGCTCACACTGCCTCCAAATACAGAACCCTCGTAGGAAATTATTTGTCTTTGGCAGCCTCTGCAGAGGACACTCCCTGACCATTTTACTGGCAGTATCCTGGACTTGCATTACCTTCAAACAGCATCTCCAGATGCTAATGCATGAGCTTTTGTTAACTTGTTTTTTTCTATCAAAGCCCCATGCGAGCATATCCAGTAATAGAAAACTTGAGGGAAACAAGAAGTATTTCATCCAAGACCGGAAAGTACTGAGAAAACGTCTCCCAAAGCTTTTTTAACAGCCTTGGAACTATATGCAGGACAGCATTAGGAGACGTAGTTTTTTCAAGTCATATGAAAGCAATCTTTTTAATTACAACATAACTTTTTGCTTGTTGTTAACTTCTAAAATCATCCCAACTTAAGAAACGCAGGATTTGTGTGTGCGTGCGCAAATCCAACCTTTTATTAAAGTCATAGAATCATAAAATGGTCTGGGTTGGAAGGGACCTTGGAGATCA
The DNA here is from genome assembly GCF_020740725.1 of Corvus hawaiiensis. NCBI lineage: Eukaryota > Metazoa > Chordata > Aves > Passeriformes > Corvidae > Corvus > Corvus hawaiiensis. Next base: position 45,987,172 of record NC_063218.1, on the reverse strand, counting down.
TCTAATTCCAACCCCCATGCTAAGGACAGGGATACCATTCACTAGACCAGGTTGCTCAGGGCCCAACTGGTCTGGCTTTGAACACTTCCAGGGATCCACAACATTTCTGGGCAACCTGATCCAGTGCCGAGTAAAGAATTTCTTTCTAATATTTAATCTCTCTTCTTTTAGCTTGAAATCATTCACCCTTGTCCTATCCACAGGTGCCTGTGTAAAAAGTCACTCTCCCTCTTATTTTCTAAGCCCTGTTTGAGTATTGGAAGGTCCTTTAAGGTCTCCCTGGAGCCTTCTCTTTTCTGGGCTGAACAACCCCAGTTGTCTCCTCCTGTTCCCACAGGAGAGGTGCTCCAGCCCCCTGATCATCTTTGTGGCCCTTCTCTGGACCTACTCTAACAGGTCCATGTCTTTTTTATGCTGACGACTCCAGAGCTGGACACAGCACTCATGGTGGGGTCTCACGAGGGCAGAGTAGAGGAGGAGAATCCCCTGCCTCGCCCTACATTTACTGTTTTCAATGTCCTCAGCATTTCTGATGTGAATAATAGACAGCAATGGAAGTGGGATAAAAACAAGTCAAAGGGGACTCAAGTCTATCAATAGAGATACTTGATACAGGTTTTTCCAGTGAAAGCTGGAGCTTGCATAAAGGAAGTGACAATGTGCATGGAAGAACTAAAGAACTCACAAAACCTCTTCTTGGATGAGATAAAACGCAGAGGCGGAAGTTTAAAAAAGCAGAGGGAAAAGTTTAAATAAATGAGAGCTTGTGGCAGTGATATAAAGAAAAGCATTTGGTATGACGGAGACCCATGCAAGGCTGTCCAGAAAAGCAGCAGCAGATGCTGTTCTCTCCAGGAAGCAAACAAACACAACTCAAGTATCACCTGCATTTCAAGATGCAGTCTGACTTAGCTGAAAACATATTCAGCTGAAGAAAAGAAAAAAAAGGTACTTTGAACTTGAAAGGTGCATTTACCTTAAAAATGCTTTAACATTCACCCAACAAAGCAACAACCAGACAGTTCACTTAAAACAGTTCACTTATAAACACAAAATTTCAGTTAACTGCTACAAAAGGCATTTGCAAGCACGATGATGATTTCCTCAGCAGCTTGGGAAATTCATCTTCCTGTTCCAAGATCAAAACCTGGGAGACCACAATGCATCCTACTGAAGGGCAGCTGAACTGTGCACTGTGCAAGAAAGCTTGGAAAACGGAAGTTGCAAATAAATAAGCATCTAAGCGCAGTGGAGTGCCTTTTGATAGGAAAGGAACTTTTTTCCTTAATGTAAAGAATGGGTCCAACACAAAGAATAAGATCCCTGCTTGAGTTAGAACATGCCTGCAGGCCTTCAGATAAGACTTCAAATCTAATATTGCATGAGAGCTTTTTGCCTTTTTTTTTTTTTTCCAAAATATCAAGTCCTTCAGCAGGAAGGATCTTTCCAGAGAACAGAGATCAGAGCTGGTTCACACTTTATCATCACTGTTAGCTGAGTAGAGAGGGGCCTCCCTTTAATTCGAAGCACAGTTGCTTCAGTCTTGTCCTGGCTGAATACAAACCAAGGACTTCATCTCCCTGGTTCCCATTTCCCATGTAAGCCTGGACCTGGATTTCCATCTTGGCCACAGACCTTCCTTTAGCATCTGCTTCACACAGATGCACTACAGCAGCAAAACAAAAGCCATGCCTTTCCCACCCACTTCAAGCAGCCCTTCCTCATGGATATCTCCCCTCCTAGGACCTAGTAGAGGAATGTGTGCACTAAATCTCTTTTCCAGCAGTAAAGCCTGTGCTGCATTAGAGTTACTACATGTTTCTCCCACTTCCTTCCATTGACAGCAAACAAAAGCTTGTTACTCACTGTTATCAGAAAATATTTGCTTTCCCAGATTGTTTCTGCCCCCCTTGTTTTGGAACAGTTTTCAGTAGAGCAACAGCTCACTCCCAACGATAAGCAGCAGGGGGTGATTTGAGACAGAGGCCTGTCAGAGCCCACCCAGTAAATCCAGCCCAGACTGGACACAGCCCGCTCCTGCCCTTCCCAGCTGCACAGTCTCCAGCACCTCCTCCATCACCTTACAGGTCCTGTGGAGAAGACGATGTTCCAGCAGTGTGGCTTGAAGAGACGGGGCCACTTCTGCACCACTGACCTGCCTTCAAGCGGCTGCCCCTGTTTTCCAGCTGCAAACCATCCCCAGAAGATACTGTGCCCACCCTGAGTATCTGCTGTATTGTACTCCAAATATGCTACTTTGAGAACATGCTCTTGTCACCACACACTGCACTTCCTTCCTGTCAGATCTCTTATCACCATGTTTCATCCCCAAATGACACAGATGAAGCTTCCACTCTTGCTGGGGCTGCTCCTTTATTCAGTGACCAAAGGAAACATTCTCACACGAGGCACTTAGCCTGCGTGAGCTGGCTCATTCTGCTAATGAGTTATGATAAAGAATTAAACACAGGTGTCACATGAAAACAGGGCACCAAGGTTACAGTTCCCAAAAAAGCCCTACTCAGTCACTCTTTATTTTTAATTTAATCTTTTTTTAAGCAACCAGAGTATCAAGTGTCAGATCCTAAACCTAAGAAGAGCACCAAAAGTCCAAGTATTATTCAGGATACAAAATACTCGCTCTGGCCACATAAGCTGACACCTTACAGACTCATGACTGAAACCTGCCCACGACTGCCAGTGCCAAGCCCAAACAGCTTTCATTCACAGGTGGGGGTTCCCTGCAATGAAAACATCACCCAGATAACCACTTTGTGTCCCAAATTCAATGTAAGGGAAAATGCACAACAGGCACCTGCAGGAGCTCAGCACCAGCCCTGCACCATCTCCTGATGAAAGCTCCCTTAAGGGAGCCTAAGGAGGCCTTAACTCTGGCCATCACTTTGGGCTCTGCCCAAGACACATTTCAAAAATATGAGCTTCAAAATAAATAAATAATTTCTTGGTCCAAGAATACAGGGGGAGGGCAGTGCAGAAAGGACCACTTTAGCAAGTTTCTGATGTTGAATGATCCATAACCTCTTTCAAGCAAGATCCCTTTTACTGTGATAAATCCTGCCCAGCCCCAGAGCAGTGTGGGACTTGCAAGTACCCCACACCACATAGCCCACTCTCCCCCACCAGTGGCCACAGGAGGTGGGCTCAGTTTTTTTGGGGAGCAGCAACCTTTTTCTGTTTCCTGACTCAATGCTGGACATGTGGTGTTAACTTCAGAAGACTGGGCTGTCATTTCTGACTGTGCCTCTGGTCATTAAAAAGGCACCACAGCATGAAAGGATTTGCTGGAAAGCAAAACAGCCTCAGATCATTTAATTTATCAGCAATCAGCAGAAACCACTGATCACTGATTTGGGTTCTGAAAAAAAGAATTATATAAATAAGTAAACAACCAACTTAAACACCTTCCTTGTCCCTTCAGCCAGACACCTCTTCAGCCCCATCAGGTTCTTCCTGGAGAACTTTCCCGATGCTCTCTGAGATGGAGCAGCACACCACAGATGCAGCACAGACAGACCACTCTTGCCTGTCCTTCCTTCAGCTTGCTTGCTTTCATGCGTGTTTATTATTTACCCTCAGCTTAATTGTCCTCCTCCCACAATGCCACCAGAGGCAAGCCCAGGGAAACACGTAACTGCTGTTCCCTTTGGAGAGCCAGACCATCTCCGTGGGTAGCTACTGAGACACAGACAACGTCAGCAACTCAACCTGAAAATGCTTCTTCTCTCCTATCTTTTATACCAACTATCTTTGAGAAACTTTTTCACAGCCCCTCTGATGTTCACAAAAGCCCAGGATCAGGCCACAGGACCCTCAGGATCCGTGCTTGCTTTTCAGTCTGTCAACAAGGGGTGAGGAGAAGCCCAGCAGACGGTGGATGATGAAGAACTTCAGGTTTCATATGGGAATTTATTGGCTCTCTTCTCTCAGAGACAACACTTGCAGGTAAATCCCAAGAGACTCCAGTCAGTCAGCCACACCCCAAACCAAAAAGACCTACATTTGAACTGTCATTTCTTACACCTGCCCTTCCATGGGATTCCTGCACTACAGTATCTCTATCCACGTCATTCTTCTGTCTAAGCTTTCTTCTTTCAGCTAGCTAAACCTTCTTGATCCTGTTCTCAACTGCTTTTAAGAAGCAGGCAATGGAAATCTCACAGTTGCTACAGCCAGAGGAAGGCACAAGCCACGTCTCTGACCTGGGAAAGGTCCTTCATGAGATACACCCAACTCTAACATGGCACCCCCTTAGGCACCAATATTCACCAGAACACAGATTTCAGTAATTCTCCTGCCAATGGGCTGCTGCTTCCTTTTCTTCTCCACCCATCTTTGTCTGAAAAAGCTTCTAGAACTACAAAAACTCTAATGTATTAAAGAAATGTATTATTAGAAGGTCACAAAACAACAACTTGAGAATAGCCGCAGCTAAAAATACCCAATCCCCACACCCCATCTTTAGAGAAAATATTATCAGATGTCACTTCCCAGTGGTAAAAACATATTTGTTTTTTAATTAAGGTTGTATTTTGGACACTGGGTTGGTTTTTTTTTTGCCAGGGACCACAACAAGAGACCCTAGGAAAAGACTTTGTTTGTCCCCACAAAGATCCTGCTTTTCTGTGCTACCTGATTGGAAAACTCCCAGAAACTGGAAGCTGCAAATCTGTATTTTCTTCTAACAACACCTAACTTTGCAAAATAAGTTTCTAAAAATAACAAAGTATTTTGGCCACCCATACAATGTTGCAGAGTATTTGTGCAATATAGATTTATTTTTATTTTTTAAAAACTCAGAGTATCAAGGAGGTCAATTTGGGAAGGACAACAAGTGGAGCAGCAGAGCAAAGCAAGTATCAGCACAGGGCTGGAAACTGCCTCTCTTCTGACCCAAATTCTAGACAGGACTGGAAAAATCTGCATTATGGTCACACTGAATTGGTCAGTCTGCTGCTAAAAGTCTCCCAGCTCTAAAGAGCAATAGCCATGATGTGCATCAACCTTAGGGCTTACTTCAACAGTAGGATGAGCAGAATTCAAGGAAGTCAATTAACCTCCCTCAGCCTTTTATATCTTTCCATTAAATAAATAAGCTCTGGTTTATTGATCACATGAAAAACCACCCAGGAGTTACTGCAGGCCGGTAAGGAAACACCTGTGATAACATTTTAACAAACTGAGCACATACAAGGGGAAGCTTAGCACACCACAACAGGCTTTCTTCTCCAAAGATGTGAATGAAATCCAGGAATAACTTCTCCAGAAAGTCCACAAGCCTTGTCCAGGTCACACTCACTACTTTTTAACCCTTAACAAATCTACACCCTTCCCCCACTTAAAAACACTCAAACCAACACTTTTTTAAGAAGTCACACACAAAATAATTTTGACAGCCCATTACGTTGGTGGCCAACTCTTGCTCTGCTGCCCCCCTCCAGATGCCTCCTTCCCTCCACCACAAAACAAGCAATACATCTCATATGTACCCATTCCCACTGCTTTCTGCCTGTCCATGCAGGCATTTGTACCTTTACTCCACCTGCTTCCCTGTCAAAGTTATTTGAAACTGGCCTGATGCAAAATTTGTTAGCACCAAACAGACTGAGTGTGCAAGCTTCCTGCTTCCCTGAGAAGTCGAGGTGAATATCCACCAAAGAGCACTGCAAAGGACTAACCTGGAAGTGATGAGTAGAAAAACAACCAGACCACCACAGCTATATTCTACTGCTAAAAAGTTTGCTAAAGAGAGATGCACCAGTGTGCTGGGGGCCTCCCTGCTCTCTCCCCAAAGGAGGAGGAGCAGGATTGGGGTTATTTTGAAGGACAGCCACCGAGCACAACCAGAGGGGTGTACTAGGAAAGAGGCAGGGCTCAGATTCACAGCCACCACCTCCCTCTGTCCGCTCAGCCTGAAGGAACTTCGAAGATGTGCCCACATGAGGTCATTATTGGGTTGGTGTCTAAATAAAGGAAGCTTTTTATAGAATTTCTCACTGACAAACTTATTCCGGTAAATCCCAATAGCCAAGATGTCAAGCAGAAGGGAAGGAAAAGGGAAAACAATACCCCATAGCCTTGTTGGGGCCTGGACAGGTGGGTGGCGTCTCAGGAAAGAAATCTAAACAACCTAAACAAATTTACTCCCTCATACTTGCTTGTTGGATAAAAAGCACAGGGAAGAACAGTGTGCAATGTAAGGGAAATGTGCTTTTACACCATCTGTCACAAGGACACACAGCCTATTTTGGCATCAGGGTAGGGGGGAAAAGGATGAAGGTGAGGGGAGAGAATAGTGAGAGAAAAAAAAACTTTGCTTAGACAGAGTAAATAAAACATACTTCCATGTCAGAGGGGTTTTCCAGCTTCATATTAATCACGTGGCAATTACTGTGCTTCCTAAAAGTAAACTGGGGGGTTCTGCATATTCAGAAGACTCCTGGCTGCAAATGCCTTAAGTTCAAATCATCAGCAAATACCATTTGCTGGAAGTTCCAAAAACAAACAAACAAAAATTACCAAACAACAACAAAAAAAATCTAACAAAAGGAAAGCAAAGTGTTCACGTATGCCCGCACGTCATCCTCCTCTTCATCACTTCCACAGCGCTACGGAGCAGTTCCCCTTCCTCCCTCTGTTCCCAGTGCATCTTCAGCCGGGCATCCACATGGAGAGCAGTTGCAATAGCCTGGTGACTCATGCCGCAGTAATGTGGGTGGGAACTGCTCCCATGCCCAGCTCCTAAGGACACAGCCTTTTATGGTATTTTTAGCGTGGAAGCCGTTGTGGTTTGTAGCACTTCGCGTTTTGTCTTTCAAGAAAAGAGCTCATGTTTCCCCGCCGGGGTTCAAGGATCCAACCGTGGAGCCCAGGCAGGTGATGAGCAAGCCAGCCCTGAAACTTCCACACCCAGCCCCGATAGGGATGCTCAAGGATGTCACACTATGTCACACTACGGCCAATCCACAGGCTCACCCTGCAAGCTCCAAAGAGTGAGGCACGCATGTCACTTTTCTGTGGACACCTTAACTACTGCAGCCCAATTTTGTAAGGAGTCATTCCCTGTGTCCCCGAGTTCTAACCACCCTGTGGCAATACGCTAACAAGCTCATCCTGGCAAGCCACCAGACAGTTTCTACCCTTGATAGGCTGCCGGCATATGAAAAGCTGGCAGGTCCCATCTGTCTTCCCTCAATTAACTTAAGACTACATCTCTCCAGAAAGTAGAAAATAAACTCTGTAGGGTTTCTACTCCATACAAAATGTAGGTGAAATAGGGCAAGAGGTTACTAGGAGAAAGCAGACAGGGGTGTTACATTGAAACCAGGTTAAAAGCATCAGGCAGAAAAGTGGCAGTGGCAGAAAAGCCACTCTCCGGGCTTGAGGACCATAACATGTGGGACTAAAACTTGCCAAGGTAAAAAAGCAGGCTCAGCCGTGCTCTTTAAAAGCTGAGGGTCACAAATGAGATTAAAAGAGCCATAGGGCTTGAAACAGGACTCTGGCTGCAAGACGTGCAGTGGATTGCTTCACAGGACAGCGCTCCCATTCCCTCTTGCACCTGAAGCATTATCTGCTGTAGAAGAGAAAGGCATGAAAGTTTCTGCATGCCCAGTCACAACTCCAAACAGCTGATTTTAGTCCTTTCAAAGTTATTCAGTTAAAGAGGAAATTAAATTATAATCTGCACATGCCCAAGAAGTCTAGGAGAAAAGCTAGCAGGATGAATGAAAAAGCAGTAATCGATCCTCCTGATGCAAGGCCACTGACATTAAAGCTATTTTTTTATTTCTTCTGAAATTCCAGTGAGCTCTGGAAGGAGTCAGCCTAACTAGTCGGGCCAGATCAATGACAGACTGCCCCTACAGACAGATTTCACCAAGTGAGAAGCACCAGTGGAGAGCTGCTCTGCAGTGACTTCCCAGGTATGAGACACACAGTGAAGAGGAAGTCTGGGGGAGGCTCTGTAGGCGAGCACTGCACAGCCCACAACATACCTTGGAGGTGAGCCAACAGCAACAGAGGAAAAACCCTCCAGCCCTAATGCAAGTTTAAAGGTCACTCAGTGCATCGCCCTGGGCACAGCAACCCCCAGCATCTGCCAAACAAGATGCCCCACACCAGGGGGACACCAGGGCTCCCTAGACAGACCAAGATGGAATCTTTTTCTCCTTGAGTAGATGAAATACATTTCCAAGTTTAGGACGTCTTCCTGCTCTTAGATAACAGATCAAGATTACAGAATTAAAGTTTAAAAAAAAAATCACGTGAAAGGCTCCATCCTGTTCAAAGGAATACAATGCTTTTCCTGTGGTCTTGCCCTAAAGACCACAACATCACACTCGATTACTATCCCATCTTACTCCTAAGTCCTGCACAGCCAGTTTGGCCATATGAGAGCAAACTGAGCTCTGCCTTGCCTCATTTCTCATTAAACTGCTAACTACACACGGCAGTGGCTGTGTAAGAGGCAGGCCAAGTTACTTAATTTTCATTATCCTTTACTTGGATCAACACTATGAAATCTAAGTAAAAAATAAAAAAAAAAACAGGAAGGAAAACCTAAAGGGAAGAGAATAATCAGCCTAAACCTTCTACAGACAGAAAAGGAACACATCCAAGCCTGAACTGAGGTTTACATATCCCTCGCTAGACAGACCTCTCTGTATGAAGCCTTTAGTTCTCAAAACCTGCCATCTGCACTCCTGAGAAAGCCAGGAAAAGAAGGAAATGCCAGTTTGCCCTACATGCTCAATTCTGCAATTGCTGCTGGCAACCTGGTGCTGCTCTGACCTTGGTGTGCTGGCAGACCCCAGGGACCCTGCCCCAAGAGACCACCTGCCTGCCCCCACCTCCAGCTGTGCAATACACCTGCATTTAACTTACTTTTGGTACTCTGGCCTACAAACAAAAAAGCTTTCTCAGCCAGCAGGTCTCTGTAAACCTAAAAGCATTGGATGCTGATTCTTACAGAGCAACAACTTTCCTTAATGCAGAAGTCAAGTGGTGCCAGCACACCCTGGACATGGATGCACTGGTGCTAGGATGCATCCAGACTTTGCAGCTGATGGTATCTTCAAAGGAGCAAGTCCAGACAGTCTCTAAGTGCTTGCAGCCCTCTCTTCCCTCCAGCGGGTGTCCCAGCGACCATCCTGCCGTACACCTCCAGAGCTGGAATACAGCTTCCCCTTGGAGCAGACCAGACTGTGGCTTGCTGGGACGGCTGTGGGAAGGGATGGATGCATTTCTCCCCCTCTTCATGGGGAAAGGGATGGGAGCATTTCTCCCCCTCTTCATGGGAAAAGGGATGGATGCATTTCTCCTCCTCTTCACAGGGAAAGGGCTCCCCTTAAAAGCAGGCTGCAGAGGATGTGAGGCACATGCGCCTCTGCAGAGGAAGAGGCACAGACTTAAAGCGTTGGTTAGCTGGAGATGGCAACCCTGGCTCCACTGAAACAAATGTGAATGCTGGTAATGAATTTACAACGCAACTCAGATTCCCAGTGCTCTTCACACAAGGCCCACCTGAGCTAGCATGTAGTGTTTGCTGAAGAAGCTGACCTTTACCAAGCTTCAGTTCCTTATAAGTTTTCCATGCTTTTCTTCTCACTTCCCCCTCTCAAATTTGCAGATGGGTTTAAGGACAGCAGCTTCTGCTCTGGACGCTTCTCAAAGCAGTTTGCATCATCAGGGTCGAGCGTGATGTAATGACTACAGGAACCTTTGCAGGGGAAAAGAAATAATTCAAGAAATTACATCCTTCACAGGACCTGCAGATGGTGTGTTCCTCTCAGCAGCACCAAAATTGTTTAGAGGACAGTAGGAGCCTCCCAGAAGAAGATGCAGATATTGCCATCACAGCCAGGTGAAAAGAAGGAGGCAGTGGACCATGACACAGGTAGTGTTTAAAATAAACCACCCACTGTTTTACAGGAAGGGGGGGGGGGGCGGGGAGGAACAACCAAAAGAAGCATCCCACTGTGTGCAGACTTCATGACCCATTACCTTCACCAGTCCTTTGCAGGGCCACAGCCTTCAGCTAAGGATCTGCTTAGCTGGAACCAGTCTGCAAATTATATAGTAACTGGAGGCTTTAAAAGCCTTGCAAGAAAATACAATAAAATAAATAAAAATCAGCTGGGCAAGTTCTGTCTGACAACTCAGTTTTTTCCCCACTCAGTACATGGCCATGTGGAGAGACATGGTATGAATCAACCCATTTTGGCAGCACAAGACAAGCCAGGATACATCACTGCTCCAGTACATGGGGAACACCCTCCTAAAGGCTCTGTTTACCCAGCAGGAGCCAATGCAATCCCTACACAAAGCCTGTAAGTACATTTAAAGCTCAAAAGTAATCTGAAACAGGTCCATTCTCCCCTCCAACTCCATAAATACAATCCAAATTGGGTCATCTCCTAACAATAAATGAATGATACTCACTTAAGCCTCCGCTACACTGCTGACATAATCTAGGTCCTTTCATTCTCCTTGTACTGCAAGTACTAAAGATGCTTTTGTACATCCTCTGAAGTACTCCATTTAAAAAACCATGGTAACTAGGGCACCGCATTCAGCTGCTCTTGGAAAGAAAAGCCATTCCCCTTCCCTCTCAATAGGCTCTTAGGAGGCTTGGACAGAAAAACATTGCCTAATTCAAACTCAGCTCCATGAGGATGGCTGGAGTTGGGTGATAGGGATAGGGTGAGCATGACTACTGGGTACCACTTGGGTCTGTGGTGTGTCAAACACCAGTAATAACACTGCATGTGGGGAAAGAGGGCCATTACCTGTGTCCTGCATCTAAACACCACCCAAAAGTCCCATTTTAAGTCACCGAGTGTGACAGCACAACTGCAGCATTCAATAGGAAAAACATCGTATTTTCTTTAAAAGCTATTGAGTGCTCCTAAATATCTCTGGTTCGTTTTAGGAGATGAAAGGATTATTCAGTTTCAGTACCTTAGCATGACAAGGACTAGAGGAACCAAGAAGCAAATTTTTCTGTTATTTTTGCAGGCAGTAAAAGTTTAAGGGATTTTTGTGTTGTTTTATTTCTCACTCATCCCGAATTCCGATGCGAACCGCGAAGTTCCCTGCATAGCAGCTTTTGAAGTTTGCCTGCTAGCACCAGAATCCTCCTCCTTTCTGAAATGGAAACATTCCGAGATGTGGGCACAGACATCAGATGGAAAGAGCAAGGCAGCTCCCACTTAAAAAGCCATTTACTAGGAAAAAAACCCCACCATCATAAAAAAGGGACATTTGTCTAAAATGGAAGGTCCATTATTTGTATTTTTAAAAAGAAAAACATTCATTTAAAAAAAACCAAAAACCCAAAAGACATGCACTAGCATCAGAAAGTCTAACAACTTTAACATGACCTAACTGTTTCACTGTTCTGTATATACAATTTTAGCAGACGTTTTCCAAATCCCACTACATAGTGTTATGGAGCCACATTCCAAGATTTAGGGTTTTAAAAATAGAAGCCTTTAACCACAACATCTGCAAAAGTACCTTTAAAAAACTAAAAAGAACCCCTTTCAAGTTCTGTCCTGTTACGGAGGCCATTCCCCAACTGCTGCACAGAAGCACTTGGAGCCTCTCTGTAGGAAGCAGCATCAGATTCAGGACAGCATTGCTGCAGAGGACTTTATAACAAAATTTGTACCTCTTTGAAAGAGCTACAAACTTGGGAGAAAGCAGGCAGTTTTAAAGAACACATTCTTAACTGGGTAAACGGAGGCATGTAATGATTAGCCAATTCCCCAAACAGCAAAAAATTTATTTCTTCTGGCTAACACACTGTCATCTTTGCTAACACAGGCTGTCGTGGTGAGAGACATGAGAGGGTGAACTGAGGACAAGTGCAGCAGTTATCCTTCAATTCCTGACTCTGCTCTTCACACCATCCACTGTTACTTTTCAGGAGGAAAACAGGAGAAAACTTTAAAAGGAAAACAAGACAACAGTTGGGAAAATGCCCTCAACCAGATAGGTCAGCCTAGCCTGTGTGGGACATGGGCCCATAAAACCAGGTACCAGCACACCTGGCTGCCTTGAGAGACATGCAAAGAATGAAGGTATTAGGAGGCTAAAACACTGTACCCTTCTTTCTAAATATATGGGAATACTATTAAAAAGAGTATTACAACTTACATATGCAGCAAAGAATAAAAACTAAAATAACAAGGGCTTGCATGGGATGCCCCCATTGTCACATTTCAACACATGCAACAAATAAGTAGGTTTTTTTATAGCCAGTGTTTAGCACTGTTTTGTTGCTATTTTTCTTGAGACTCCAAGAGCACTCTCCTCCATATGAACCTTACAGGACGAGGCAAAAAAAAAAATAAAAGGAAAAGCTACCGCTCCAGGTATTGCTCTGGCAGGCCTCTGTTCATTTAGGCTTTTGAAGGTGGAAATTTGTTATGGGAATTAATGAAGAGAATTAACTTTGGAGCCTGCTGCTCCCTGCCATCTCTCCTGGGATGAGTACAGCAGCTCCTGGCTGCACTCCCTCATCTCCACTGCAGATGAGGCAACTGGGAAGTCTGCTCACAGTCAAGTTTATGAATGTTTCAGCAATTGCCTCCTCCTTCAAGTAGCTGCCCAAAAGCTTACCCAAGCCCGGGCCTTCTGCCACACCAGCCGGCTGCTCTAACTAATGAGCTCCTCTGTTTGTAAACCCATGCCTTGACAGACACTCTCTGCCACGTGGGCACAGAACACACAAAACCACAGATGCTCCCTCCTCCTAACCTGCTGCAAGGCTTCTCCATCCCCTGCACCTTGGGGGACAACAGCCCCTTGACTTCAGATTGACAAAGGCTGGCACTCTGCAGGCTCTGCTCCAGCAGGAGGGCAGAGGGTCAGGAGTACGTTCTCCAACAGCATTTTACTGTGCTTTGCAAAGCCAGACTGTGCCAAGTTTCGTCTCACGGTGGGAAGGACACGTGGGCACACTACACCCCACAGAAGTTTATCTCCCAGGACCACTGATGCTAACTACACTGTGGCAAGTCACCTTGTTTAATGCATAACATCAGTCACTTTTGGTCCAGGCTCTGCTCCTCCCCTCAGGGGAAGGATATGTCCATGGCACAACTCAACTTGAACAGCAGAATTTTGGTGCAGCGTTGCCACAAGGTTCTTCAGGAACACAAAAGACCAAAGAAAGCTACCTGCATTTGGAGCAAAAGACAGAGAGTCTGCAGTGCTTTGCTGCAGCATAAGAGAAAACAGCAACCAAGTGCTTTTTGGAGAGCAGATGACAGCTACCTGGTTCTGCTGCTGTTATTCCTAAAGAAACACCAGTCACGTTCTGGTCACAGGCGAAGAACAAATCCCACATGCACAGTGAATACAAGTCTCACAGGAAACTATGACAGGTACTGTGGGACCACCCAAAAAGCAGGAGGAGAGGAAACATCCCGCCAACCCATCAGCATCTGATCAGGCAGGCAGCTATTTGCCCAGACCCATCATCAGTTAGTCATCTTAGTGATTGGGAGCCCTTGCCATTGACAAAGGCCCTTCCCAATCTGATGCAGGAACAGAAGATGGGGAGAGAGTTTCAAGGAAATTCCATTGGAAAGAGAAACCAAGACACACAGGAAAGTTTCACCAAAACCAGTTACCACACAGTTTTTACTCTATTGCTGTTGATGGATCTCCAATCCTCCAATATGGACCAGCACAGAGAAAGCACAAGGCTTAGCAGAGAGTAGAGATCTGTATGCTTAACTTCTGGCCTGCTCCCTTCCTCACCGAGCAAGAGCAAGAGCTGGCAAAGCTTTTCCGTTGTCCCCAAAAGTCCATACTAAGCAATACCTCTATATGCACAACACAGAAATCCATAGACATTCAAATATAAATCTTTGCTGAGGGGAGATCAGAAAAAACTACAGCCAACACAGGAAATTATGCTGCTATTAAGTGTACTATCTATTGTGGAACACGGTGATTGACTCGCTGGATGCAACGTTATTTCCATCAAGCCATCTCAAGCAGTGGTGCTCATGTATAGGAACCTGTGAGTTGGATTTTGGATGTGTTGGATTTTTCTATGCACATGGACATCAACTCTGGAAAATTTTAGGAAATGGGGCTGGTTATTTTCTTATCACAGCATTAGGAAAACTGAAACAAGTTCATTTGCGGCTTTCAGTATTTTAAGTGAATAAATGGAGAGAGCAGCCAACTTCTGTCTTCATCTAGATGAATTGCTGAGATCATGCTGTTAGCTAGGATCACTCTCACTTCGTTTTTGGCTGGAGAGGCAGACAGTGCAAAGGGGTGTCCAGTTACAGAATGGAAACACTGATAAATTGCCTAAAGTTTTAGCAATAAAATAAATGCAAGATGTGCAACAAAAATGCCTGCTGAGTAATAGATATGGGGTCATGTGGGCATGTTTCTAAATTCCTTCTCTTCGGTATGTTCAACAACTCTTCCAGCTAGAAGCACAGAATGCTTCTGCAAATAAGTCTGACATTACTCCATTTTCTCTTCAATTAAAGGTCAGTTCTAATCCCCTTCAAAGCATCCACAAAGCATTTGCCTAAATTCAGACTCCAGAGCAGCACAGTCAAAGCAGAGAGTGGATCATCATGAAATATTAAGCTGTGGGCACCACAAAAAAAGGTACCTATGTACTGAGGCTAGAAAGAAAACAACCTGCAGGACCCACTGGTGTCATGCAAACCATGTCAGGAGCAAAGAACAATTCTTCACAGTGAAAGACCATGAGAGAGCAGATAGAAAAAAGTCAAGCAGAAGGAGGAAATACTTCTTCCAAGTGACCCACAGTTATGTTGTGACATGTTCTGCTACTCAGAGTGAGTTACAGAAAGTGTCTGCAAAGTACCATGGAAACTGCAGGAGGACAACACCGGTGCAGCTGTTAAACCTAGAGTTGCCTCCTTCCCTGAGGATCCACTCTGGTTGTCACCAGGGGAGGGGATACCTGTCAATCTGGACCTTGGCTGGGAGCCAGCGTGGCAGGTCTTCTACTCTTGAGCTACCACACATGGGCACTACAGCAAAGCTGGGAGAGGTTTGGGCTCCAGCATTTAAAGCCTTTGACCTGGTGTCTTAAGAGACTGTCTCTGACAGGGCTCTGAAATACAAGCAGATCAAGAAGGGACCGCAGATACTTCCAGCTGTTCTTGCAGAGAACAACCACCACCTGCTCTTTCCTGGGCAAAGGATTCAGAGGGGAAATGTTTTCTCTGGTGCAGAGCCCAAACAGTGAGACACAGAATGTCCTGTCTTCTCCATAGCGTTTCACTCAAACAGAAGCTGCAAATGTTGAAACAGACAAGAACAAATGCAGCCCTTCATCAATCAAAAGGCAGCTCAAACTCCAGGACTGAGATCCCCAACACACGGCACAAAATTTATCCAGCATCTACAACCATCAGCCCATTAGAAAAGACGCACACTCATGATTAATGGGCCACAAACTTTACAGAAAACATTTGAGGGCAAGAGGCATCACCATCTGCATGGACATCCCTCCCACACAGACCATTACAATCTTAGATGTTGCAACAAGCAGACAGTGCTTACAAAACCTTTGCGCCACCTGAGATGACAAACTTCCAGGAAGACACAGCAGGATCACCTCTCTACACCACAGTTTTCCCATGCACACCAAACCCTCCCAAAGCCATTAATTGGTAGCTGATGGTGGAAGGCTGTGAGAATCAATGCACTCACAAGGAATGCCACACTGCTGAACTGAAGGAGTTCTAAGCCACTTTACTCCTGCACTTCTCCTCAGGCAGCTGAAGGACCACGGCACTGTTTTCAAGCTGTTCCTCTGTTTCACTAAGTATCCAAGTCAAAACCTGGCACAAACAAACCTGCCAGGGTGGCTTTGGGTATGTTTTTCCTCCAAAACAAAAATATCTTTCATTAACAGTGGAAACATTCATGGCAGGGAGGAAGTAGATCCACTTGACTCTAAGGCTGCTCTGTCTGTTAGAAGATGCATGAGCACAAGGTCCAGGAAACAGGTTCATGGCTCACAGAGAGGACACCTCTATCTCCTTGAACCAAGAGCAGATCCAAAACCAGTAACACAGAGCAGAGATCCCTCTCCTTGTAGCAACCAACCCTCCAGAACAAATTAACAACAACAAAATCAGACAGGTCCTCTTCTTCTGAAGGTTTTTTAGCCACTTCTGCTTTGAGAGAGGAAATTGTAAGGACTTTATGCAGATCATTCAACTTGTCCTCCAAGCCACAGCAGCTTGTCAGCATTCTGCCTGGATGTCAGACACTGCATGTGCACATAAAAGGAAGCATTTACTCACTGCTGTAGCTGCTTTCCAACCAGGCTGACAAAATTGTTGTTTCTTTGCACTCCTCCTGTGCTTTCCATCCTAGGCAGCTGCTTCAAGTGTTCATGCACACTATGAGTACTGAGGTACTCTCACACCAGGTTACTCATTTCTGATTACAAGAAGCCAAGGATTTTAAGGTACTAAAATGATGTTACCAAAATTTCATGAGGATTCTCTCACCAGTTGCTGGTTAAAAAAAAACCTGAGCTCTGTGGACTTTGAAGATAGTAATAGTGAGAGTGATGATCACAATTAGAAATTGTGGGCCAGTCACCTCTCGCTCCACAGAGAGGTGCAGATAAGCAACATGGCACTAACCAGCTCTGGGGCTGGCAGGGACCACTCAGCAAAGGGTGCGAAACCCTTTGCTACTGGAAAGGTGCACACAGAAACGCGTTATGCTTTGGGGCTGTCAAATCCCTGGACTGAGAAGGTTAAAACCAGGACATCCCATCAATGGGGTCTGTGCATTCATGGTCCTCCAGCTGTGAGAAAATGAGAGCTGACAGCAGTGCCAATACAAGCAGTCTGTCCTCTCCCCTGTTCACTAGGTTTATGTGCCGACGATGCAGCCTGTGGGCACATTATACTCCCTCTTTGTATTTGGCATCCAGCTAAAACAACCCTTTCTCTTCTTTCTTCTCTCACCTCGAACCAGTTGGGCTTCTGGCAACTAGGAGAGTAACCAGAACAAATGGTCCTGCTCATGTACTTGCAGGAATGCATCCTTAACCCAGCATTACAAATTCTATAGTAATAAAAACACTAACCTAAGCATCGCTGCCTTGTGCCAGGCTTTCAAATGAACCAACCCACCTCAGCCTGAAGTGCCCTGCGGCCCAGGGCTCCTACCATGTTGCCATGGAGAGATGCTCATTCAGCACTGCCACAAACTGGTGCCACACTATCTGCTTTACTATGCAAGGTGAAAATAGAGGCCAATGCTGGGACAAAGTTTCCTTCCTTCCTTCCTTTAATACCTCTCATTGCATCAAAAACAGTGAACAGAACAAGAGCTGCCCTGGAGAGGTGCATCTCAACTCTTCTAAACAGAGCAAGACCAGAGTCTTCACCTTCTTGCATCCTAGATCAGCATCATCAGTCACTTCTCATCACTCAGCCTGCTTTTGCCTAGGATAGCACCATAGATCCATCTGCATCACCATCAGTCTATAAAGTGCCTGCCATCTCCAAGCTGCAGATTCCAGACCAAAACAGCAAGCCTTTGGAAGTCTCTGATGACTTGTTTTTTCCTCCCTCACCTATATCAGTTCATCAGAATACAGATGCTTCCTTTGTTAGTTT
Organism: Corvus hawaiiensis; assembly: GCF_020740725.1. Lineage (NCBI taxonomy): Eukaryota > Metazoa > Chordata > Aves > Passeriformes > Corvidae > Corvus > Corvus hawaiiensis. The sequence continues at coordinate 45,969,494 of NC_063218.1, read as the reverse complement.
TGGTTTCTGTTTTGTTTGGAGGTTTGCTTGCTTTTCTTATTTGAGCTGCTCTTAACAAAAAGCCCAGCTCCAGGCACCGCATGACCCATGCATTAGGAAGGCTGGTAGATTGCTCTTTTTTGATCTGCTAATACAGCTGATTATTTTCCTCTTCATTTCCAGGGAAGGAGAATAGCTCAGCCCCTGGGAAAGACACACAGCAATTACATTTACCTCAGACCAGCAGAGCATTTTAGTGCAGAGTTTGCACTGAGCTGGTGCCCTCCAGCATCTGCTCTGTAGACAAGAGCATACCAGGGGACAAGCTCACCAAATGGGGAAAGCTGACAGCTCCTCGTCTCTTTGCTGCAAAGGGTATCTCAAAAACCCTCTCAAGAACATCCAATAAGCCTCTGTCTCCCTGCAACTTTCATAAATTGCAATTCTAGATTTGGAAGGAAAACAATACGTAACTGAAATCAATCCAAAGACTTCTCTTTGTTAGGGTCACATTTCCACAAAAAAGGGAGTGATTGCCTAATTTACAAATCCATGCAGCTTTATAGAGTTCTCAGTAAGCACAACCACTGTGATTTTTCAAGTGCAGTCCAATATCTAATCATTCATTAGATATATTCACAGTTAGGTATAAATATGAATTTATACACCTACAAGTGAGGCTTTGCATAGGTAAAAATTCACACAGTATACCTTTTGCAGGGTGTTCTTATCAATAAATGAATCACATTTTCATGTGTACAACTGCTACTATTAAGAAAGCATCAGGCATCTTATACCTGGTCTAGTAGAAGGTGTCCCTCCTTACGGCAGGGGAGTTGGATGAGACGATACTTAAGGTATCTTCCAACCCAAACTACTCTGATTCTATGATCTACCTTCTAAATTATTAACACCAAGTCTGTTTTCCCACGTATCATCCTTGTGGCTTTTGCAACCTGGTTAGGAAGAGCAGGGGATTATTTTATCACAGATACCAAAACAAACAACAAAAATACAAATGAGGGAGGAAGTACAGAAGAACAGAATTGCCTTGTACCTTTGCAGCATGCCAAACTGGAAGGACAGAACCAAAGTGAACCTTGGTTGTACAGCAGTTGTTTTAGCTAGACTAGTACACCACTATGATTACCTCAACAGCATAATTAATGAGTTATGGCAAGATTACAATAACAGGCTCTTTAAAAGGTGTGCCAGCTGCCAACCCTATCTGTATCAGTTTGCATGACAAAGTGTGCCAAGCCTGATACTTCGCTCAAGCAATGGAAAAAACAGATTTTTGGGCAGATCCCCAGGACAAACATTCACAAGCAGACACAGCAGCTAGTTTTTCCACAGACGCCGAGAGACGAGTATGCTTGCAGGCTTTTCTATACCAGATATACAAAGTCCCTTGAGTCAAACAAAGTTTTCAAAGGGTTTCCATCAGGGAAGCAGGAGTCTCTTTCACAACATGCCTGCCAAACCTCCAAGGCTAGAAAGCTCAAGCATAGACTTCTTTTTCCCTCCCCCCCCATTAATGTACCAATAGCCTTGGAATCGGGCTACTTACAGAAATGCTCTCTCTCAACACTAACAGTAAAAAATATTCAAGAGAGCTTTGTAGTTAAGGTAGAGGATAAGCTAATTTAAACACAACCCAGCCTATCTGGAGGAATTTTAATACACCAGGCAAAAAGAGTCAAAGAGAGAAACCACTTCAGCATGAAGATGTCTACTTGCCTTGGAGGCCTGAAGGGGATCTTCCTTTCGGTGGCAGAAAGAGAAAGATACAGCATTTTCACTCAGAAATAATATTCAAAATGTCAAATATGAGTCCTTCTTAAAATTAAATTTTTTTAATTGACCTCTAATTCTAACCAGATTTTCAAGGAGAGGCATGATCAAGTTCTTATTATGCCTTAGACATTTTTAGATAACGATGACTACACCTACCTAAGGGATGCTGCAGTGCCAGGGTTAGGTCCTTCAGTAAATTACCCTTTCATTTAACCTGCACATCCTTCTGAAGGCTGAACACCAGTATTTTTGGCTGGTATCTGAAAACAGCCAAAGGAACAGCTGCTTCAAGCAACCTTAAGTGAAACTAAATTAAAGAAGGAAAGAAAGTGCATCTTTTCCCATGGAAATAAAAGTCATCACCATGCTTGGAGTATTACTCTAGGTCAATATAAGCAAACAGTTTTGAAGAAAATGGTTTTCTTTGAAAGTCATACTTCAACATTGTTTTGAAGAGGAATAATTATTATCCCTCCACACCTATCACCAGCTCCCCAGAGGGGTTGATACAGCATGGCATGACTTGAAAAGTGGACAAGGGCTGAAACAGGACAAGCTCCCCGCTCTGAGACCAACCCATCGCCAGCTGCAAGCACACATTGCTGTCCCACCACAAAACTCAACAAAGAAAAAGCATCTCTCAAAAAAACCCCAACAGTTTTAACTGCTATTAAAAGGACTTGAGTTTGCAGTTTACAGATATGAACTCGGAAGAGATGGTCTGAGAAACGTTCTTCTTTTGTGGTTTCTCTAACAGCATCATCATTACATCATTAAAGTGGAGAAACTAATGCATTCAACATGCATTCAGCCTCTAGTCTCTTAATCCAAACACTTCTCTATGGCCATTTGAATAGTCAGATGACATGGAGACTGTTTTGACTAAAAAACGCAGCATTGGTTTCTCCCATGTGGATTTTATTACAAAATTCTGTTGTTACACTAGGGGGAAAAAAAAGATAATTCAAAGGATAAAAGAGAACAAAGACCTGAGAAAAGGTTATTAACCTCTACATGTGCCCCCTTCTCTCCCTCCACACTCTTTTCTGCCCCCCCTATCTTATGGGGAATTACAGCCAAAGGAGCATGTTGTCAGAGAGTATCCAACTTGGCTGGTCAGCTGCAACAGGTACTGGGATTGCATGTTCAGACAGTTACCACTCAGGAAACCTATCTCCTGAGCATCAGATCACACACTGCAAATGCTGCAAGGTCATGATAACGAGTGGCAGCTGAGAAGATCATAGTGACTTGCTGTGGTTGGTAGCTCACATCCTGTCCCTGAGCAGTTGGCTCACCACAGCCTCTCACTGCTGGATCAGCAGACTCCCAGTATCCAACAGGCCAGGAGACCTTGTGCCCCCTCAGCAAGACCAATGATCATGAGCAGAGGGTGGAAGAAATCAGACACATCCTAGGAAACATCACTGCTATGCCACAAATACCGGCTGATGTAACTCAAAGCTGTTCACCACTGTTGCAGCACAAGGGAGAAAACCCAAAAATGCAAATAAAACCCCCATTTCAAATAAACAATATTTAGTTCCACAAGAACCTGAGTGGGTAAATTCTTTATTGCAACTCATTTTAAATTAGGGAAGCAAACCTAAGTGCTTGCACAGCCAGATCATCTTGCTCTGAACAAACCAAGGGAGGTTTGCAGATGTACGCCATGCTGACCACAGGGTTCAGCTTCTGAGTGCAACATAGGTCTGGTAATCACACATGCATAAAGATCCTATTAATAACCTGTTATTTCTGCAGGGAACTTGGGGAGTTTGAAAACAGGCATTGGTCTGGAAGAGTGGAACACATTTAGGACCTGGAAGGCTCTGTAGACACCAGTAGTAGCAGGGTTATGTCACTAGAAATGTTTCAATGAAACTCAACTCCAACAAGGTTATGAAGTCCTGCTCAAAGGTAAACTCAGCACAATCTTAACTGAAACCAGCCAAAACCAAGCAAAAGCTGTGCAAAATCACACTTTCAGAAACTCCAATGTGAGTGCTGCAAACAGCTTTCCTGCCTGGAGCTTTGAATGTGAGGCCTTCTGTAACAGGAAAGAAATATTTTCTGCAAAGTGACCCAAAAGACTCCAGAAGTATTTAGGAGACTGCTTTAGCCAAAGTCAAAAGGGGAAAAAAGCCCATAAAAGTGGAAAACAATGTGAACAATGCTGAGCTATTCATTAAAAAATGAAAGCTGCTTCTGAGAGAGAAGGGAAATGCCCACCACAATAGCTTTGGAAAACACTGCCCAAAACCCTCAGGAAAAGAATAAAAAAAAGGAAAACATACTTTCAGAAATCAGGAATGATAAAAGTAACACAAAAGAATCACAGCAACTGCATGCTAGGAAATAAAGACCAAAAAGAAAATCACCATGGTCGAACCATTTATCCTGGCTCCCATAAATTTGGTTTTTACCCCGTTTAATCAGGACTGCATTTAGCGGAAAACTGGCACAGGCATTTTGGCAACTGCTGGGCACTCACACCATTCAGGGTTCCACCCGCTGATCTTCCCCACTCCAATGCTCCCAACAGCTTCCACCGGGATGTGGGACAAGCCCAGCTACCACACCTGGACTGCCAGTACTGTGCCAGGGCAAAAAACAAGGAGTGGAAGATTGATTGTCAATCCCTTAAAAAAATCTCTGATTTAGATGCAATCTGCTAAATCCCTGGGGGACAGTGCTTCTCCTTGGTGTGCTCCTCACCATGCAACATGGAGGTTTGGAAACACATGGGGCTGATGGCAGCACTATCAGCACCATCTAAGGCTATGCATGTGCCTGGCCCTGCCGTCCTGAAGAACCCTTTGACAGTCTTATTTCCACTCAAAGCATGACCACAGAGGCCCCAAAAACAGCTACCCTAGAAATTTTTTTTTTGAAGAAATGCATATTTCAGGAATGAGTTAATACACTTGGAAGGAAGCACTAGCCACCTCCTTGTACTGGCATCTTTCCAGCCTCCCAAAGCCTACTACCAGCCCTGCCACAGCAATTTTGCAGGGTTAGATAACGAAATAAAGAAATGGCCAGCAAGCCACAATGCTAGAAACCTACCAGAAACCTTTGCCATTTCAGGTTGTCATTTTCACCTATTTTCTCAGCCTCATCTTCCTGCACTCTGGTGCGGGACCCTCCAGCATCCCCTCCAGGGCACTTAGGGAGTGAAGTCCAACCACAGCTGCACACTGGCTGGCTGTGACTTAACTCTGCTTCTTCTCTACAGCTAAATGGCCAGGAGCAATGCAAGACCATTCAGGTTTTATGGTCTGTGCCATCCACAGCTTCCTGGAACACAGCAAGGAGTCCAAGCAAGAGGCTGTAACTTCAGTTTCCTAAATCACCAGCACACCAAACCCATGTTTTCCAGCAGTGTTATTGTTCTCCTCCCCTTCCCCTCTGCCACAATATCTCAAAGGCCTAAAAACACTTATTATATATCAATCCAACAATTCTGAGAGCTACTTAGGAGGAAAAAACCACCCCAAACCTTATCAGATGAGACCAGCAGGACTCCAAAGCAGAGCATTGGCACTTGTCTGGAAAAAGTGGAACCACTCAGACAGTCTCAAGCAAGGAGCAAAACATAGCCAAAACCACCCTTAATGAAAGCTGTACCTTTTCTCTGAGGAAAACAAACAAGTGAACTACATGGAAACTCAGCCAAAAAGAAAAAGCAACACAATCCCTTGTGAACTGATAAAATATGAGATAGCCCACTGCATTCCCAGCTTAGAGAGAGATGCAGCAGAATATTCTTAGTGTTTAGTTTCTTTCTAATTCTGGGAAATGTTTTTTTGGCAAGCCTGGTTTTCACCTGAGGGTAATGCAAAAAGGAACATAAAAAATTCCAACATGAATGACAACTGAAGAGCAGCCATCTGTGTGGGCGTCTCTCTTTCCAAACAAAACTTGGAGTGAAAAGGGTTTTCCAATGAGCCAGCCAAGAAAAGGGAAACTTCATCAAGAATCACAGTGGGATCCTGCCTGGAGAGTATGCTGAATGCAAGTACCAGGGCTAAAACCACACCCCCTCTGCCCACTACCAGCAGTTCTCCCAGATGTCCATCTGTCCACTGTTCCTTATCTTCCCTTTTAAAAACTGCAGTGAAAGCTGCTGGGGAGGATACAACGCGTGGCAAGTAATTACAGAGCAAAGCAGAGCAGAAGCACCTTTGGGGATAAGCAGCAATTCAGGCAGCTGCTGAAAGCTGGCCCTCCATGAGGGCTGCAGGAGGTCTCTGCCTGCAAAACCAAGCTGAGGGACACTGGCACTGGCACAGTTGTGCTGGGAGGGCTGGGTGAGCACAAATGATGGAATGCCCATGGAACTACTCACCTGCACTAAACAAAGGTTTTAAAACCAGCAATCTGAAGTCAGCTCCATTCTTCGCTGCAGGTAACCCAGAGACTGCCAGAATTCCCACTGCTGCACCCTCCCATGCAGACGTGTGTTCCAGCATTCAGCCACAGACGTGGCAGCTCCTCACCTGCCCCAGTACCTGAGGCTGGAGGCTGCCAGCCAAAAGCAGCTCTCAGCCTGCTTAAAACCCAGCATATTTGCAAGGCACAGGGTCAAGCTAGAGCAGATGGAATGTTGAATTAGGCTGCTCAGCCTCCATCCAGCTCCTTCCAGAGCAGCTCCTCTTACACCACTGGAGACAGGGTATTGATTCAGACCTTAGCAGTTTACATGCACCTTTGGACCAACCCAGGACAGCTATTTTCAGTGACATTGCCAGCAGATTACAATATATGCCCACATACTTTAAGCACAGTTCAGTGATATCAGCAAAAATTCACTGATAGAAAAAAAATTTTCCTATCAGAGTACTCAAAACAGACATCTCCTCCTCCACACACACACCCTCCACACACAAAACCCTCCCTGCTTTTAACCTGAGCATCAGAAAAAAAGCTGACCCATGGATGCCCTGAGATTCCTGCTCATTTTGTAGCATGCCACTCTAAGAGGAAATTGAGCTGAACATTGACATGCTCAAGGCCATTTAAAGCAGAGGCTGGCTTTCCTGACATATCAGTGTTCTTCCAGCCTCTGAGGGCAAGAGACAGAGAGGAAGAGAAGTGCTTTTGGAGAGAAAGCACTAGTAAGATAGGAGCTTCCCTGAAATAATTAGCAATGTAAGGAAAAACCACAAAACCCAACCACCCACAAACTTTCCCTAAAGAAAAGCTTCAAACTTCTGAAGTCTCTACATCCACAGGCCATCAGGTGTATGGCAAGCACGGAGCCGACTGCTGCATCAACACTGGGGCACACAAGATCATCTGCATCCCACAGGGATAGGGGATTTGGAAATAGGTTTGCAACTAGAAGTCCCCAGGGAACTAGGGAAAACTGAATAGCTAAAACAATCCTGATTTGCCAGCTAATATAGATGGTTCTTAACAGAAAGATAATAACAGGTCTTAGGAAGACATAAGCCCCCTCCTCCATGGAGAGAAGACTGTTATTTTGGCACTTACGTTTTCCTCGTTTCTCAGGAAGCTTGGCAGGAAATGGTGGAGACTTCCCCCACTGCATAAATTCTTTTATCAGGTTAAATTAGATTAATTCCTTCAGGAAGATTACTGCTCTAAGCCGTTGATGAGTGCTCCTACCTTGATTCTCATGGTGCTTCTACTCCAGTGACTGAAACAGCACTTAAAATTTTGTTTCATCCCCAATCCTTTCACGAAGATACAAGTCTGTTACCTGCAGGCAACATGTACCCACTTGGACCAAATGCAGAATACACCTAAATTCCTAGTGTTACTTCCTCTCTTTTTTCTGGTTTCCAAACATTCAGAAGCAAATTGGAACTGAAGGATTTCTCCTTGTTTTCTTAATGGAACCATGACAAAGCTGCTGTGCAATTGTCTGCTGGCTGGGGGGGGAGAAAAAGAAAGATAAAGCAAATGGCAGGAGTTAACCTGCAGCAGGAAACAAATCATTTACATGCCCATATGTGGAATCAACTCTCATTTTTTCAGAGGAGTAAGTACCAAAGGCTTTGAACACAGTCATCTGCTCTCTGATGTCATTCTCAGATGTCTGGTGCTTGCAGCACTACCAGCTAATGGTAAGAAAGATGACTCTGTTAAAGGAGTGGTGGAAACATCCGAGGAGATGCAAGACCAAGAAGAAAATATCCCTCCACCCCTGAAAGATTGTTGCTCATGTGAGAAACTAGTGCAAGACCCAGAGTGGTTAGAAGCAGTTGGTGAAAGCAATGAGGCGTGTGAAGACAGTTTGTCCCTGGAGCAGCAGCTGGGGAAGAGAGGAGAAGACAGCTGCAGCACTGCCCCAGGACATCCCATGTGCCACCCTATTCATTTTAGGGTATCTAACAAGAGTACTCAAACACGGGCATGATACATCCCATATCATCAAAAAGCTCAACCCTCGGTGAGCCTCCAGTGGCCCCAAATGCGGGTGCAACAGGACAGTGCAATGCACTGCAGGGACAGAACTTTTCCCATGGACGCTGCAGTTAACGTGACTTTGTTAATTCACTGCTCAGGATCAGGCCAAAAGGTTGGCTCATTGACCACCTGCCCCTGAGCAGCACCTCTCACCCACTGCTGGTTAACCTCTGCGGCAGCCGTCACAAGGAAAGCAAGAGCAACCCAGACTGAGTTATCCACTGCAGGAACACAATGCTGTTCTCAACTTGCATTACCCAACCCTTGTGCTCTCACAACAGCGTTCTAAGCTATTTTTCAAGTCAGCATTTGCTTTTTGGCTAGCCAATATAACGTTTCCTCTCCCTTCCCCCAGTCGGAGATTTGGCAAAATTGCTTCTTCTGCAAATCCTGCTGCAAATGCTGAACTTTTGCCAGTTAGACAGGGAAAGTCTTGACTAAAAATAAACCATGTTTCAGAAAATAGATCTCCTTCCAGTACAACGAAGTAGTGGATAATGCATGCAAGCAGATCTGCCAGGAGAACATAGCCTCCAGATTTGCATAAGAATCTCCTCAAGCTCAACAGACAGCTCCAACGCCTGTGACTTATCCCATCTTAACAAAAAAAACATGGGAGGAAAAAAAAGGAGAGAAGTAGGGTTGAGGGTGCTGAGATAAATCAACTTTCCACCCGTGGTGGCAGAAAGAGAAGTGCCACCACCACCACTTGCCTGCATCCCCAGTGAACCAAGCTGGTCATAACCCATACGGGAGGGAGAGGATGGTACAGCATTCCCTACATGGTCACTACAGAAGGCGAAAGTTTGTTACCGGAAATTCGCTGCCATTCAGGCATGAGAAGGGAATAACCTGGGATTTTGCCACCTGAGTCACCAGGAGTCTGGGACACTGACTCAGTGCTGGCTCCCCCAGCTCAGACACACCTGCAACAGCTTGCTAGCAAATGGAGGCACTCCTACCTTTGCTGTTCCCCTTTAAAAAGGAAGAGGCCTTTTACACTAGACAATTAATTGAAGAAAAGGAAAGCATAAGGAGAAGGCTGACATGGGAAGCACAAGTAGTGCTCTACTAACCAGCTCTGCTTTCAGCTCCAAAGCAGAGGGCAGGTTTGCTTGCATGCTGTGATAAACCCCAGGAAATACAGGAGAATTAGGTGGAAACAGCTCCACCCTGACTCCTACTCCTCCAGCATGTCTGCAGCACCACCCAGACAGTCCCGGATGAACCAGGTTTTCAAGAAAGATCTCTTTCCATAATGAATCCATTTCACTTTTTCAGGGATCAAGAAAGCTTTATGCAGCAAGTTATGGTTATATCCTTATACAATCAAATGGGCCGTTCAGGCAAACTAAATGCAAGACAATGCCATTTTGATGAGATCCATCAGGGATGGACGTTTGCAGAAGGAGCTTCTTTTGCTTTGTTAGCTCTTAGGGCAAGCTGAAGGTTCGAGCTCGCGTGCCAGGCCAACCCTCCTTGTCCATTAACACTCCCATAGCAGGATCATCCACCCGCTTTTCAGACCTCCCTCGAGCAAGCACAGATGGCAAAATATTCCACTCCAATTCCAGTGGTTGCACACACACACCTCTGATCAGCTGGGAACACAATTCCAGATAATACAATAGTAGACCGCAACCCAGTCCTATATTTTCCCCTCCTCAAAGTAATGCAGAAATTGAAATCGAAGTGCCAACAGACCTGCTAGTAGCACAGCGAGAGGCATCACTGAAAGCATGTTTGGCATCTCAGGGACTTCGACTCAGGCAATGCACTTAGAATGTCAAACAGTTGCAAAGAGAGCAGATTAGATTTTTCATTTGAGCACTGATGCCTTAAAGCAATAACAAACCAAATAACTCAGGCAAAAGGATGCACAGGGCGGCGCAGGGGAGGCACTACTCCACTGCTCCTGAGAACAATCAGTGGCAGAGCAGAGCAGTAATTATCCAGGGAGGAATAAGCTGCTACAGGCTGTTCTTGCCATACATTAAGAAAACAACAGCAGATTTGTTCATGGTTGGATACCCACACGCACACAGCTCCCTCCCACCCCGCTCGGGACGCAGGCGGACGCACGCCACGGGGGAGCTGCCAAAGGCCAGCTGAGCAAGAGGGCGCAGCAGCTACCTGCGCAGCCGCGAGCTCGGCCAGGATTCCCCAGCTGGTGCTCCAGGAAGGAAAAGGCAGTGCCTGTGCTAGCAAGGAGCATGGCCTCCCAGGAGCTGCTCTGCAACGATGCTGTTTTTCAACCTGCTCCTCAGAGGGCTGTCAGCAAGGCTAAATGCAAACCTTATCTTCTGCCTCAGTGTTTTCTCAAAACCTCTGGATGGAAAAAATCACTATTCACTGCAGATCAGTCTGCACCACAGGATCCATTCCACACCCGTCAGGCAACCCCTGCACACATTTCACCCCATGCCACATACAGCCCCTCTTCCCCTTGCCAGGAACACGACAAACATACCTGTTCAGAGCATCAGCATCTCCTATAGCACTGACAAGGAGCCGTAACACGATTCCCATCGGCATATAGGAACTGGCAAATCCTGTAAGCATTACAGAGAATAGTAATTAGTGACATTAATAAGAGCTGGCTGGTGAAAGGGAAGGATGCCAAAGCAATCTCGCGAGAATCAGGAGGGTATTAGATCCCAGCCCTGAACACACTCCTGTCCAGCCCTGGCACCATATCAGAGGTACATGGCATGAGGCTGTCAGGGGACTTCTCCAAAATCACAGAAGGAAGTCAAAGTAAAAGGCAAGATGATGAGTACCAAACCAAGGCTGTTAATCCAGTAAAGCCTCCTCAACAGCCAATGCACTGAAGACAGCATCTATGTGCAGGGGTAGAAAAGAGGCTGGTAAATGGGATCACCTACAATGCCCCTACTGCGTTCCCTGAGATGCTGCTGAAGATCTGCTCCACAGCACCTGTGTGATTTCTTCTGGTTTGCAGAAGAGGCAAATCCCACATGATGTCAGAGCCAGGCTGCTTCCATTTTTTCTTCATCATCATTATAGTTTCATAATACAAATGGCTTTATATTTTCCACTGATTGCTGTATAAAGCTTTTGTACCTTAGTCACACAAAAGACATTTAGCCAGCACTGAGCAAGAGCTGTGATAGAAGTCACCTCTGCGGGCTGCAAAAACACCTCACTTCGGGCATTTGAAGTGCCTGCTGCACGCCAAAGAAAAGACAGCAGAAATGTTTTACTGGAAACAATTCTAAGCAGCCATAAGGAGATGTTTTTGTGATGATACAACTGAACCAAAGGTCACCACATCTAATACAACTTTACTTTTCCCATCCTGTTCATGCAATTGTTTGGGGATAGCAAGGAACATGGTGGATGAGGGACCATCCTCAAACACACTGTAACATAGAGAGGATCTGGAAGCTGAGGGAGGTAAGAAAACAGTGAGACAATGTCTCTAGTCAAAACACCAAACCAGCAAGTGGAAGGTACAGAATCAGCCTGACAATGTCTCATGTACTTCCGGCCAACCGGACCTCATTATGTACTGTGAGAAAACTTACTCATGCAGCACATTGGTTTACCTTGGACTGAGAAAGAGAGACTCACTTGTTTCCCCAGGCTCTGCAGGTGATTCAGAGACCGGTCATTGCCAGCTGGTATTTAAAGAACTGAGAAAAAGTGTAATCCATTCATGGTTCCCCCTCACTCATTTTCCCCTTTCTCCTTTCCCATTATGGAAGGGCTGAAGGCATTTCTAAGGATGAAGATGCTGAAGGCCACAAGACCACAGCACAGACCTTGGACTCCAGCCTCAATCACAAATTTTCCATCACCCTGTTGCTCTACATTAGCCAAAACACAAGAGCTTTTTACTCCTGTTATGTACCTCCAGGAGGGTCTTCTGTTGTTCTTTTGAAGCCATAAATGAACACTGTTCAGCAGTTCTACAAGGGCAGAAATAACAGGACCTGGACAATAATCTTCAGTGGCAGGTTATGTATAAAGGTACAAAAAACAAGGAAATTCATACCTTAATTTTACATGGCTTAAATCTGAAGGGGCTGCTTTAGCTTTGTAGGACTTCATTTGCACTGGCATTGACCCATGCACATGGGGAGAATCAACACGCTGATAACCAGACAACCTTTTCTCCCTTCCTCGTCGGGTTCCTTTTCCCATTAACAACTTTCTCAACGCGATTCCTACTCTTAGACAATGCTGCAGAAACATCACTGGCAAAGTTCAAAGTCCTCACCTCCCAGTACTGCCGAGCAAGGCTAAAAGAGATGCCTGAAGCTTCCTTAAGTGCTGCTGGATTTAATCAAAGCCATATGAAGGTAGCCTGGCTTGCCTTCCCAAAGCAACTGCAGCTCTCAGACAAAGCATTTTGTCCCGCAGCAAACAAATATACTGGAAACAGAGCTGAGTGCCAGGGAATCAGACTGCCCAGCCTCCCCCTTGGTTCCCAAACTTCCTTCTCACAGTGCTCAGCAGAATCACTCATCCCAGGGCTGCTCCTTGCCAAGATACAACCAGGCTCCAGGCAATGCAGAGCATGGACAACACACTCATGACAGCTGAGCTCCTCTGCTGCCTTCCTGCAGCTCCAGCTTGTCCATCAAAATATGCATTTCTCAGTGTCACCACCCCAGTGGACCCTCTCTGTCCTTGGCCAAGACAAGATGACTCATTGCTTGTTGCAGACTGAAGTAGTGCTGCAGAAACATGATAACCTTTTATTTCATCTAATGCAGCAAAGATTCACCAGTTTATAAGCAGGTTATGAAGCAAGGCAGCAGAGGACTGAGTGATGCCAGGTGACTACAAAGGGAGAAGGAAGCATCTCCAGATCAGGAGTGAAGGACACAATAAAAATGATGGAGCAGAGAAATAGGGCAATTCTGCATAGCAGGAATGACCAGAAGTCTGCCATACCAGAAGCAGTAAAAAGTAAAAAGAGAAGGGTGGCATTGGCCAAAAGTGCAGGCACATGACCTTGGAGGACCTGCTAGACCCCAAGTTCGATTATGCAGCTTTGCTAATGCCCCCATCACAAGCAGATACACTCACCATAAAAGAAACCCTACTCTGAAGCCTAAATAGGGAGATTGGTGTTTCCTGACAACTTTGAGAAGTAATTACGTTTTCTCTAAGAGGCTTATGCTAATTTTCTCCCCCCATCCTGTGATGATCTTCCAATATCAGCAATTTCCAGCTCAGACAAACAGCTCTGGCCCCGCACAATCAACATCAAGGCCAAGCGTGCTGCTTTTAGGAGGAAAATGCACGACTCCCTTCACATATGTGATGAGCTCCTCAGACCTCAGCAGGAGAGTGCTGCCACAGCCATGCCAGCTGCCCAGCCACCAGGCCCTGAGAAGTCATCCTCAACGTGATAACATACTTGCAACAAGCACATAATACAATGTCTTTTCAGCCTGAGATGGGTCAGATAAAGGTTTATAACAAGTCAGGAAGATAGACCTATCCCCAGCCTTAGGGCTAGAGGAGAACAGCAGAGCAGAACTTGTCCCTCCCAGAGAGGCACTAACACATCAGGCCCTGATCTGCTGTATATTTAAGCAGAGAAATCATAGAAAGACAGAGTGATTTGGGTTGGAAGGGACCTCTTAAAATAATATAGTCCAACCTGCTGCCATGGGCAGGGACACCTTCCACCAGACCAGGTTGCTCAAAGCTCCATCCAACCTGTCCTTGAATGCTTCCAAAGATGGGGCACCTACAACTTCTGGGGGCAACATGTTCCAGTGCCTCACTACCCTCATCACAGAAAACTTCTCCCTTGTATTCAACCTAATATTCTCCTTGATACATTCAGCAGAAAGTTTTATTTAAAAGCTGAGCTCAAAGTCCTCCCAGAGGGAAACTTCCCCTGGATTAACTGGGAAGCCAAACTCTTGCAGCATGGACACGAAGCCACCAGTCAGCAGTGCCCCACAAAGGACTCTACCAACACTGTAGCCTCCCAGAAATATTAACGCACTTGGCAATCCTTACCACCCTTTTACATGGAAGGAAACTGAAGTAGAAGCAGGACGTGTTCTACCAGGGGCTACACAGCGGCCCTTCAGCAAGCCATCCCCACTCCCACATGACCATCAGCTTATCTGATCCAAAACTACCCTCTGCTGCCACAACAGACAGTCCTGCCTTTTCCCTCCTCCCCCTTCTACACATCCCAGTCATCTCTACACTTGAGGTAGCAACCACCATTTGCTTGATCCAGCTGAAAGCCATCCCAGAAAAAAAGAAAATAAAGGGGAAGAATTTCTGGCAGAAGAACAGCCTGAAATCAGCTAAAGCTGATGAGAAGCATGACCTCAGAAAGATGGCACAGTGGTACATGTGGAAACCTAGATGAGGCTTCAACCCATCATATCTTTGTCTTTGCACAGGGCTAAGTCATGTAAAATCAGTTTAACAGCTCCATTCACTGCTGAGCATGCTCAGTCACTCACTTTTCTAAAGACCCCTCCAAAACAGCCCGGTGATTTGCTCTCTGAGGTCTCCAAACTAGGCTGATGCACCCAAACAGCAACACACCACAGCTATGCAAGCCTTGCAGCTTACCAAGGCACAGTGGTAAAACAAAATTCCTCCAAGAGGTTTGGGGATATTTTCGGGGGGGGAGGGGTGTTTTGTCACAGCTGAAGGGTGTTCTCAAATGGTTTCCAGGAGCAGAGGAGCAAGGACAAGCATATGCAAAGGATCTAGCAAAAGCTCTTAAGCAAAGCAGACAGCAGGAAGCTGAAAATAAATATGCAAAGCCCTTTGCAGCACCAAAGTTCAAATCCATCTGGATAGTTCTAAGGCTGTTGCAGCAGCCCATAGAGGGGATTTTCCAATTCCTTGAAGAGAAACCCTGGAAAATAAAGATGGAAAAGTAGATTCACAGGCTCAAACTCTAAGCCAGATCTTCATCCCGACATGTGACCACCTTTAACAGCACCAGGAATGCAGAGGGAGGAGCACAACACAGCCCTGCATGGTCCCCACAGGCTGGCTTGTCTCCAGCATCTGGAAGCCTGAGCCCCCTCCACCCCCATCCCGCTCTGCCTCTGGCACAGGTGTGGATGGAGGGGTTGCAGCAGACGCAGGTGCAGCTCAGGGTATCTATCAGAGGACCTGCCAGCACAAGCCTTCACATCCCAGCCAGTCACCTCGCCTCCAAAACCATCAAGGGGTACAGTCCCCACCTAAAAAGTACAGGTCACAAAGCTGCACTGAGTGGAGGGAGACGATCCATCAATGTGTCCAGAGGTCCCATCCAAGCATCTCAGCAGCAGTCTGATGGAGCTCCCCACCACTAGCTCCTTACAGAGGGGAAGGAGGCAGAGCTAATCCTGCCTTGTTTTTCTGAGTTACACAGCATTAGTCACACAGGCTCCTACCCCAGGGCCCCCAGGCAAGCCTTGCCTTCGATGGTTGCTGTGTGCTCCCACTGAAACCACCAACTCTGCCAGCTCTCAACACGAACAGACAAGCACAGTTCAAAAACTCACATTCGAGCCTCCTTTAAACACCTTTCACAGAAATACCCAGAGTTGCCCCTCTACTTAACACAGCTCTTTTTTTCCCCCACCAGAAAAAGCACCAAGTTAGTAAAATTGAGTTTCCATGGGACTAAAATCAATTAACCAGCTACACGTGTCCAACTGACCCGTTGCCAGTTTTCCGGACAACTGTTACCACGCAGACCACATGCACACCCCCAGAATATCCCAAAGCATCCTTAAGAAAATCATGGACTTTGTAATAAAGCTCAAGCTTTCATCTCTGCAGAAATTCATCTTAGTAAAAAAAAAAAAAAAAAAAAAAAAAAGCAAACCACAACAGATCAATTCAGGTCTATTTTTACCGAGAAGAGCTTCAGAAGTCAGCTGCAGCTTGGTGTAACCACAGAGCTGATGTGAGACAGGACACAAGAGCCATCACGCCACATGTCCAGCATTTATGCTGGGGACCTTCCAGTTGCCTGCATGCCACCTCCCAGCAGCAGGGACTTGGGGCAGAGCACGGCTCCTCAGCTTGCAGAGAGAAGCAGCTCATTGCACTCACCAAGACACCAGTGACCACTGATAACAGAGGGAAGCAATGCCCACACCTGTTTCTAAGTGGAGACGAGCTGCCAAAGCAATCAAGCAAGCCGAGCCCTTCAGCTGCACCTCCACAAAGGTCTCGTGGCCCATGCCACAGCTCTGCCTTCCCCACCGGCTTTGCAGCACCAGCAGGAATCGCTCTGAAACGCAGTTTTGCAAGCAGATGCCTGCAGCGGAAGCAGCCTCCAGTGCACAGCCTCTCTGCTCATTTTAATGCAATTTCTTGAAATCAAACAAGAACAGCTAAATTCATCCCCTCTGAGCTCCAGCAGGATACTGGCTACCCCAATCTTTTCATTTCAGTCTGCCACTTCCAGCGGTTGGAGAATAGGGAATAGAAACATTGAGCCACAAACTAAAGACCACGGATGCACTTCCCAGGGACAATTACCCCTCCTGCCCAGCCTCTCTGGGGATGGACCCCTCTGTCCATTCAGCTGTCCCCATGTCAGATCCAGCACCCTGCCAGAGGTGATGTGCAGTCTCCCAAGGACTGATCTGCTTGGCTATGCCACAGGAAGACATCAGTGGAGATCCAGCTGGCATCCATGCCCAAGGCAGGAAAGCAGTAAGGGAAGAGATCCCTGTAAAATCCAGACAAAAGTCTTGAAAAACAGTTTCCTTGGACACACTGGAGGCTGCCAACAGTCCACTGCCAAAGAGGGGCAGAGACACCTGCCCCTTCTCTCTCCTGTTCCCTCCAGTCTGCTGGAAGGAAAAGCTCTGGCTGCCATGAAGCCTCTGCCTGCCATCAGACTGAGTGCTGGCACAGAAGAGGGCAAGATGACAACGACTTCCATCCAGACCTTCAGATGTTAAAAGCATGACGGGGGCAACGCTACAGGAAAGAAAACTCCCTGAGTTCTCACGAGTCTGTAAAGAGCCAGAATAGCTGAAGGGATTTATAGACCAAGCTTAAAAGCACACACACTCTTGCTCAGCTGAGTCCACCCCTTGTATTGACACATGTATGGTGCAATTTTTTCCACAGAAACTGGATTACAGCACCCTACTTTAGGAGGTGACTAATCACAATTTAAACACATCAACTGGAAACAAGTCCAGCCCCTTCAGTGGTTAAGGTCTTGTAACGCTTATTTGGTTTTCTCAGCTATATGTTACATATGCCCCCTTCCCACTCCAAATTCAACTTCAAATTCCACCTGCTGTACCTCATGGCATCTTTCTCTCACAGCATGGGAGACCGTGAGCAGACTCCAGCCACATCTTTTCAGCACACAGACGTATCAAAGCACAGCCATCGGGTCACCACTGCCAAGCCTGCTGTGGGATTTACAACTTAAGTTCAAGGCAGGCAGAAGGACCATGTATCAGGCTCTGCTCAGCCTCCAGTCATTTAGAGCATCTCTGGGGGTCAAGTGATGGTCCTACCAGCCCTTTATCCAAGGGAGCCGAGTGGCGGGTGTCTGTCCACCATAGCTACCACCATCAGTCTGGTCAGTTCTGGAGCAAACCTGATGGGAAGGCAGCCGTAGCTCAAAAATACATTGGGAAAGAAAAAATCCAGTGTCAGGCCACCTAGACTGTGGCAGCAACAAAGTGGCTCAACTGTGCACCTAGGCCACAAGAGCTGTCAAACAAATCAATGCCTTGCAGGTCAGATACAGGTTTCCCTGTGAAACTCACGCAGCAAGTCAGGGAACAAAGCAAATAGTGAGGCTTTGAAATAATTTCAGTAACTTTATCTGCTTAACATCATAAGCAGCAGCAACAGCACAGGTAACACTTCTGACCCACTTCGTTACCACCAGAGGATCCTTCCTGCTAAGTTCCCCCCAGTCATATATCAACACTCTCATGATCACTTTTGACTCATGGAACTGAAGGGGGAGGGATGAGAGATACTGTAAGAACAAGACACCACAGAGACAATTTTTCAAGAAACTGAACTTCTAAATATGCTGGTCATTTTCTTACCTGCTCCTTCATCTACTCTGTATTGAAACGTTTGACAAGACACACAACTCACTATCAGTGCAACCTTGCTCCACTCAAGCCCAAATCACACGTCAGAGCTTTAAAAGGAGACACTCAAAAATTTTAACTTGGGGTGAGAAAACTAAATAATAAAGTAATAAACTAAACTAAGTAATAAACTAAAACTTGTGTAGTCAGCTATGATGCAAACAGGAGAAAATTTTTTTTTTAAAGCAACTGCAGTAGCTCAGACTGATACTGTATTCCCCCAACATCCTACCACCGTGGTGGTGAGTGGCAGATGTGGCTCTCACATGCATAACCCTCACTGATTAATGAACAAAACCGAGGGCAAGGGGAGGCAGGAGATTTAAAAACTCAAGACAACCTGCTTTTGATCCTGATTTCTGGTGAGTGAATTGGCCCACAGCATGTGCATGAAGACGGTAGGCATGTCTGCACAGCTGCTGCAAAGAGAAGTAAGAGATGCAGGAGCAGGCTGCAGACTTAGGCTGGCTGTCCCAGCTGCTGCTAGGTCACCAGCAAAGCATGCACCTCACTTTGCTTAATGAGCCACTCTCCCCCACACCTCTTACAGCAGGAGGCACCGGCAAACTCCTGAATACACCAACAAACAAGCATTTTGAGCAAGCAGGCTTTAATTCTGCTGTCAGGATGCCAGCAGGGACCCAAGTCCTAACTAAGGAGATCAGCTGTGTACTGATGGACACTCAGGCAAAGCTGGGGTGATGGGGGCACGTGAGGGCCTGAGCACCCCCAGCACCTGCTTCCTCTTCATGGACCTTTTTTCCCTCGCCTTGGACTGATCACAAGTAGTTTCCCACAATGAAAATCCTTCACTGAGCTCCAGAAGATGAGACAAGTGATTTGTTTGCTTGAATTTTGGGGTACCAGAGGCACTGGGGCTCACTGGCACCATGAGCTCCCACCCTGCTGGACGCAACTGCTCGGCTGCTGCCTGCAGCACAGGAAGTTTCTCTGCAGAAAGCAGAGAATGGTGCTGGCTCCTGTGTTTGATTTCCAGGATCCAAGCCACAAGGAGAGCTAAAAATACCCCAATTAACCATTCCTTTTCAACACAAGACTTGATGACAATGCCACAAACGTATTGTACAACTGCAATCAGGAAGATGTGATCTGCAAATCTAACTAAGAAAAGTGAAAAATCAGAAAAAAATTATTTCAGAAAGAAATCAAACTGAGAAAACAGCTGGCCAGGACAGTAAGCTCTGAATTCAAGTATGGACCACATCGCCAAAAATGTAGAGAAGCTTGTGCTACTTGCAATTGTGGTGGCTGGCTCTGAGGTGCTTGCAAGCTTTCTGGTGTGACACACACAGGGTATATAATTTCTGTTCTGCACTGATTATACAAAGAGAGCTCGTTCTGGCTATAGCCCATGCAAGCTGTCTCCTGGATCAGCTGGCTGCTTAGCATGGTGCCATCATGCATGTCAAGAGTTAAGCAGGAAACTTTTATTCCCGGTAAAACCCGTTGCAAAGAGACAGCTATGCTCTGGAGCTAAGGATTTCCTCACATGAAGATTTAGTAGCAAATATTTTATCACTGCCCAGTCTTTGCAGTGACATGTAGACTTTCAACATCGTCTGTGGGTAATACTGGAGTACATTACTCACAGCAGTGCACCCAGGAGAACCAGCAAATCCTCTCTGAGCCCGAGCGTCAGCTTTACCCTGGAATTACATTTATCTCTCTGGCACTAGGCTCTCATTAATGGAATTACCAGGCAGGCTGCTTCAGACTTAACACTTGAGAGAGGCAGGCTGGGATGGCTCCACTCCAGCCTCAGCCCGCAAAGCCGGCACTGTTTCTCTATCCTCCAGCGAGCTGCTGCCCGAACGAGCCCGACCCCGTGACGAGAGCCAGGGAAACAAAAGGAACAACTCCGAACTGTCCAGGGCAATCAATATCTTTCTAGGAACATCCAGGCTTCTTGCCAGCTTTCTTCCAACCCTGATTTAGCTCTTCTGCAGTGCAAGGGGGATGGCACACGCAGGAGCAACCCGGCGGGATGCGGAGCCGGCAAGCATGGCTGGCACTCGAGCAGATACTTACAGGGGACAATCTACAACGGTCCCTCTACAAATACCTCAGGCTGAGGGTGCCAAAGCAAACCCACAGCTACGGAGAGCACCCACCCAGCTTGAAAATCAGAGCAAGCACTCCAGTCCGAATACTTGCTTCAGAAATACCCACTGCTACTTCAAGTGGGGAGGAGTAAGGTAGCAAACCAGCCGAGATTGCTACCCTCAGCACACGAGAGTATCTTGCACATTCTAGAAATCTGCCTTCCACCACAGCAGCTCTTGCAGTGCCATGCTGAGCAATCTGCAGCGTGGCATGAACCAGCCTCTTAAAGAACCCCTGCACTACCCAGTAAAACGGACAACTGGGAGGTCCCAGGCTGCCGAAAACCAAAGAGGATGCAGCAAGCAACCCTACCACAAAGCTGCATGGATAGCTCTGCAACTTCAGCATCTGTGGGGGCTGTTCTTCACACAGAGCAGCTGTAGGCTTCTTTAGGTGGTATATTCCGAGCCACCTGCAAGAGTACTTCTCTAATCTCAGTGTGGAGGGAGCACAAGGAGAAAACAGAGATCCACCAAAACGTGAACAATGCTTGCCCAGCACTGTTCAAGAGCACAGCTCTGCCAGAGCAAGTGGAAGATAGAAAGGGGAAAGCAAGGACAAAGTTTATTTGCAGAGCATAGACATGTCCTTCCAACAGCTTGAGCTGTGGGAGCTGAACTACTCTCCCCTGTAATTAAAATGAAGGAGAGGAAAGCACAGGACTTACTCCAGCGTGACTGTGAAGGACTGAAAAGCTTTGAGTTTCAAAGTCCACCTTAACACACATTCTTTGGTGAGATTTTAATTCTAAAGAACAGGAGAAAAGAGGTTTTGCTGTGGGAAAAGCTGCTGTACAACCCTGTTGTTAAACCAAACAAGGCACAAATGAGGGAGGGCTGTGGCTGGGGTTGATGAAGCAAGGCTGAAGACCGGCCTCTGTTCCCCCTGCCCCTGCATTTGCTCTGCCAGGAGCTCCCAGCAACACGATTCAGAGGCAGACTGCCCCGTGACAGGAAAAACACATGTAACACCCAGGCGGTGAAACCTCACATCTGAGAGCATCTATGCAAAACACAGCCTGAAACATATTTTCCAGCTCCACAGAGTCAGCTTGATACTTAGCAAAGCCAAGCTGGTGAAACGCTGTCATGTGTGTTGAAGGTGAGATTCCTCAGCAGGAGATACTC
This sequence comes from Corvus hawaiiensis, assembly GCF_020740725.1. Classification (NCBI taxonomy): domain Eukaryota; kingdom Metazoa; phylum Chordata; class Aves; order Passeriformes; family Corvidae; genus Corvus; species Corvus hawaiiensis. The sequence continues at coordinate 45,947,935 of NC_063218.1, read as the reverse complement.
TCAAGCATCTCCTTGTTTTCTCCACATCAGGAAAAAGAAAAAAAAAAAAAATAAAAAGAGAAGCCTAGGGTAAGATTATGGGGTTCTGCTGCTCAGGGTGATGTAAGAGAGACAAGAGGACATAAGAAAAAAGAAAATTACACAAGTGCAATGCTCTCCAGCGTGTCACCCAGGGGAATAGCTAAGAAAACTACTTTCTTTTCAAAAAACCCAGTAAGGATAAGGAGCCATCAGAATTATGAGTCAAGCTCTAAGATAAGAAATCATACTGCTGGATGGGTGCGGCTGCCTGCTTGTTTGGTCGCTGTTGGGTTTTTTCTTAAAGATAAACATGTCTTTCAGAACATGTTTGTTGGCCAATCTTCTCTCTGATGAAAAAAAAAAACCAAAAAAAAACCCAGAAGGAAGCTCACAACCGTGAAAACGATAAATGAAAGGCAGGAGAGTTTCCAAAGAGCTCTGAGGTCGTGCTTCACAGGCCCTTCAAAGTAAGACGCAACATGTCAAAAAGAACAAAAGAGGGGTAAATTTAAAATTCCAAGTATTTCAATAAAATGTCATTCAGAGAAGCTATTAAGCAAATTCTGCAAGAAGAAGACCCCATTCACAGAGCCCGAAACCTGTCAAGTAAAATATATAATGTTTTGCACCTATTTAATTTTCAAAGCTGTTGATATATAGAAGTATTTAATCAGAAATTCATAGTCTGGGGGAGGATAGCTCAGCAAATGCATCCCAAAAAAGTAACTTGTATATCAGAGGCAGAACTAAGGCAAATCCCTTAGGAAGGCTGTAAAATTGAGCACAGAATGGTTTTGAATCCAACAGAACAATGGCTTGAACACGGCCAAGGTAGAAGTAGAAAAGTACTGCAGGAAAGCAAAGCGTAAAGCACCCAGGAACTCGATGGAGCAAAAAGCCACAGCAAGTCCCATCACTCTCACCAAATTCCCTGCTGGCTCAGTGAATTGCAGTGACCTGGTGACCTGGATGACTCCCTGCAACCCGGCCTGCTCAGCCCAGGACACTGCTGCTCTCCTCATAGCTAGGTGTTAAGCAGCCCCCACGGAGGTTATACAACAAGGTTATTTTGTAACCGCTTTGGTTCAGAAAGTATTTTGCACTGGCCATCAATGCTTTTTGGGTTTTGTCTTGTCTTACTCAAGAACACCAGAGGGGAAGTGACTGAGCACAAGGCAAGACATTTACCAGAACGACAGGTTTTTAACTAAGCCTGGATATCGCTGCTGCTGAACACAGCTTTAATTAAATATGGCAAGCCCATCAATAGCTTCATCTTCCTCAGCCTAGAGCTCACAAGAGAAATGAACTGATGCTCTCACCTGCTTTGCTATGCACCTCTTGATTGGCAGCACTCCTTTTCCCACATCCAAACCGGGCACCAAACTCCCATCTGGTCAATGCAGCTTCCCAGAAGACTCCAGTACATGCCCTCATCTGCCATTTCGGCAGGCACCTGAAGTTCCCTTCTCCAGAGCCGGCATCTCCCTCCTTGTCCAGCAAGGAAACTGTTGCCTTTAACTCTACTCCAGCTGGAGCACAAGAGCAAACGGAACCATTTCTTGAGGGAAAAGACCTCACGATTCACCACGGTGCCAGATTTCACTTTCTGTGGGTGTTGTTTTCAAAGGAGACATTGCAAGGCAAGGCGGGGAGAACCAACCGCCCGCAGCAGGTTCGCTCATCCAGACACTTGGGCATCCCCAGCTGCCCCAGCCACGCACAGGGACCCAGCCCGGATGTCCCAGCATAGACGGCAGCAGGGATTTGGGCAGCAGGTATCTGGGGGCTCCCTGGGCTGCCCAGCCAGGCCGAGTGTTACCCCGAGTCCCCGCGGGGCGCAGGGGGTGGTGCGGGCTCTGTGCCCCGGGGGCCGTGAGGAGCTGCCGGGTAGGCGAAGCCTCCCCGAACAGTAACCGGGGTCACCCGGGCAGCTCCTGCGCCCTTCATCAGCTGGGGGGCTCGATATTTTGTGGGGGTTTTTTTGTTGTTTGGTTGTTTCCTTCTGTTTTGACCTCAACGCAGCCCCGCCGCGACTCAAAGGACCAGCCCAGGCCCCTGGAAGAGGCTCTGCCGGTTGTTCAGCCCCCCGCTCCGACCTCCACACGCACCGCCGCCCTACACACACACACACACACAGAGCCCTACGCATCCTGCCCCCCAACACACAGCCCTTCGCAGCCTCACACCATTACCATTCCCATTCCCATTCCCGTTCCCATTCGCATCTCGCTCCCACTCCCGCCCTGTTCCCGCTCCCGCTCCAGGTCTCACCGCGGGGCGCATCCTCCTCTCCCGGCGCGCGCCCAGCCCGGCCCGCCGCCGAGCCCCGGCCGTCGCGCTCCCGCGCAGGCGCACTGGGAGCTCGGACCGGGACGTGTAACGGCCGGCTGTACACGGCATCTCGCGAGAAGTGACTATACAGGCTCTGAGCAAAATCATCAGCAGCGCGGGGAATTAGCTCAAATGGTAGAGCGCTCGCTTAGCATGCGAGAGGTAGCGGGATCGATGCCCGCATTCTCCAGCTAATTTTCCTGCCCTCTGTTGCCAGCCTACAACCGGCTTCTTTTGTACGCCAGAGCGTTGCTGGTTTTGCCTTTTGAAATTCTTTATATTTTTATTCGCTTCCTTAACATTCTTAAAGACCATAAAATCACAGAATATGCCGAGTTGGAAGGGACCCACAAGGATCTTCGAATCCGACTCCTGGCCTTGCACAGGACACCCCAAGTGTCATATGATGTGTCCGAGAGCATTGTCCAAACACTTCTAGAACTCTGTCAGGCTTGGTGCTGTGACCACTTCCCTGGGGAGCCTGTTCCAGTGCCCAGACACCCTCTGGGTGAAGAAGCTCTTTCTAATCCCCAACCTAAACCTGCCCTGATACAGGTTCAGGCCATTCCCTCGGGTTCTGTCACTCTCACCAGAGAGGAGATCAGTGTCTGCCCTGCTCTTTCCCTCATGAGAAAGTTGTAGCTGCAATGAGGTCTCCCCTCGGTCTCCTCCAGGCTCAGCAGACTGAGTGACCTCAGCTGCTCCTGGTGTGGCTACACAGATGCATTTGCCTATCCCGTGCCTAAGGCAGGCAGAACACTGTCTGTGTATTCCTGGCACTGCAAGAGGGTCTTTTGTTTCCTTATTGAATATTGGACAAGGCCACAAGAGTGAGCAGCACCCACTGTGTCCAGTTTTTCCCTCACAGCTCTGGCCCCAGCCCTCCCCTTCTCATCCCACCCGAGAGCAGGAAAGCTTTTAGAGATCCCTTCTCCTGGGGGCCTCTGGTAGAGCCAAAACACTCGTTTGCTTTCAGTAAATTTAAGAAGGAACCAAAATACCTCAAGGAGTCATTGATGTAGGTGCCATTTACAAAAAAAAAGGTCAAGGCTTTGCTCCCTGAATTTATCCAGGTGCAAGGTTCAAGCAAATGCTTCACGTTCTGCTCCTATTCTACTGCAACAAGCCACAAGGAATAACCAAAAGCTTAAAAAAAAAAAGAGAAGCCGTTTTTAAGAACTGAAGGTGTATCATGGAAAAAAACCAACCCCACAGGATTACACACAGTTGGCATTTCAATGCCAGTCACAAACTGAACTGGGAACCAAGGGGGGAAAACAATTCTGAGCACTTTCCTCTGTTACATGCAAGAGGAAATGACCTTTCTGGCAAATTTCAATGACAAAGAATGAAATTCAGCTTTCAAGCTGCTCACAGGCCCCAGCTTACACCTGAGGAGACTGCAAAATATCCCACCCCCAAACCTATGCAGTTAATTAATTCCAAAAGTCCAAGGAAGAACTGGATTGAAGAGAGGATGCAGTGGCTTTTTTATGGCACAAGTTTTATGGGGAGCAGCTGAGGGAACTGGAGTTGTTTAGCCTGGAGAAAAGGAATCTCAGGAGACCCTATCACTGTCTACAACTACCTGAAAGGAGTTTTAGTGAGGTGAGGGTGTCTCTTCTCACAGGTGACAAGTTACAGGATGAGAGGAAATGGCCTCAAGTTGTGACATGGGAGGTTTAGATTGGATATTAGGAAAAAATTCTTCTCTGAAAGGATGGTCAGGCATTGGAACAGGCTGCCCAGGTAAGTGTTGGAATCACCATCCCTGGAAGTGTTCAAAAGACATGTGGATGTGGCCCTCTGGGCTATGGTTTAGTGATGAACACGGTGGTGCTGGGTTAATGGATGGACACGATGATTTTGAGGTCTTTTCCAACATTTGTGACTCTAGAATACAAAGTGATTTTTTGGGCACAAATATCCATGAATTCCCTCAGGTGCTCTCATGGAGACTAGAGAGAGATGTCTCTACTGACAGAGAACATCTACTATTCCTTTCTGCAAAAAGGCAATGGTAACATGCAAACTGAAGTCTGAAAAACAAGTGAGTGTATGGTTGTTGGGGTTCTTTTAGCTTTCAGATTTCATCCTTGCCTTTTAAAGCTGATTTATACTCACGCTTCTGAGTCTTGTACAAACTCATGAAATAACCAGCTGTCCCTACAGTGCTCTTCAAAATTTCAGCAAATTATTCAAGTCCTCCTATGCAGCAGGATTTAACAGGAAAGTGAAATCCATTGCAGTCTCCTATTTCATCAGCTGCTACACAGCTGGCATGAAGAGACTGTGTTATGAAATACGTTTGTGTCTCTGGTCTGGTCCTCTCATTTTCCCCTCTAGCTGTGACCCCATCTCAACCCTCAACCCCTGCAATTTCTTGGTGACCACGGGCAACTTCGGGACGATGGAAAACCAGAGGACCGTAAGTCTGGTCAAACTGATGCTGCATCGCCCTCTGCAGACGGGCAGGCAAAGACTGCCGCAGGCTGAGGCAGAAGATGAAGAAGAAAAGCAGGGCTATGAGAAAAATTCCTCTGACAGTACTTTTCCTGCAGGTGTGTTGGTTGATATCTGGAAAGTTCCTTTTTCTTGGGCTCCAATTTCGCTGGACCCACGGTGAAAGACTGTATCCACAGGGATAAAATATTACACATATACTCACAGCACTATTTCATTACAAAGCTCCCCACTCCCCCCAAAAACAAAACCAGTGCAAAATGGAGAGAACAGCTTTTCTTTTACAAGAACAAGGCGACCACATCAGAACAGCAAGAATTTCCTCCCTAATGGTTTTCTTGTGTGAATCTATAATGAGCTGCCACAGTATGGAACATCCATATGCGCGTGTGCACACATGCAAGTCAGGGTGAGCAATTGCCTGTATTTGCTGAAAAACCCAAACCTTGCTCAGCCACCTCACTACCAGCATCTGTTTATTGACCTCCTTTTATTTTTTTTTTTAGCTCCTGAGGCATCAGTTAAGCCAGTGTCAGGTTCTCCACTCTAGCTCCACAGATACTTCGCTCCCCAGTGCTTAATCAGCCCACTGACTCTTCAGGAATGACCCAAGTTTTGCATTTCCTCACTCTACAAAGACTTACTTCAAGCTTGCACACAGGCTCAAGGAACAAATGGCTTCCAGCAATGGATCGAGTAGGATATAAACAAATCACTCAGCGCAACAAATGGAGCTGGGCACATGCTTGCAACTCGCTGTTTTGATCTCCACAGAATTTATGGAATGAATTTTCTGGTAGGGATCACATAGCCAAGTTAGCAAAAGATCTACCACTACTCTAAGAAGTTTATTGTCTTTAATTATAATTAAGTATATGCACAGAGGCATCATGAGAGCAGAGAGGACAGAACAGGAGACTGCTAGAAGGGGAAAAAGTGGAGTTTTCAGCTTACACTAATGGCCTTAATTTAAGTATTCCTTTGTAAGTTTGATCTACGGTTATGTGTGTAATTTTAGTTTTAAAATAAAGTAATCTTAAATGTAGAGACACATCTCAACTTCCTCAGATGCCAGGACACAAGACCTACACTTCATGTGCTCATGCCAGCTGTGCCCAAAGGCAGCAGGGGCAAGACAGGCATCACCATGCTCTCCCTCCCTGCTACAAAGACCAAAAGAGGGGGAGGATCTTAAAAAAGAGGAGATACATTTGAATGAACTCAGGAAGGATAATGGGAAACTGTGATAAAGAAGGGAACACAGGGCAGATGTTACTGCCAGCCTCCTCAAGGAATCTTCAAGGAATCAGCCTGAGTCTGTACAAATAACCAAATGGACATGCCTTCCATCGGGAGTCTTCCACTGTTTCCATGGCAAGACATACACAGATATTTCTCACTGGTGTTTGCTATTGGCTTTATCAGCCCCATTTTGCATCATTTCCTCTGGATTTGTGTGTATCTCAATGAGCAGGATGGCCTGGTCCTGCTTGCTGGGGAAGGGCAATAGATTTTTCCTGAGATGCCTTTTGTTGTCCCAACAGTGAGGGCAGCCAGAGAGATGACAGGGAGTTAGAAGCACACAACTTTTTGGCATGGCTATTTGGCCTGTAAATCTAATATTTCTCCAGCACAGACCAGAATGCATTGGGTGCTTTGCCCAGGACAGGAGGTCAACAGAAGATCCACGTGACATGAACTTCTCTGAAACCTCTAATGTTAAACACTAGACTTTGTCCTTTAGAGACTCCCGATATGTGCAGCCAAGCAGGAACCAAGAGCAGAGAGATGCCAGCGGTGGCTGGATAGGAAATGACACCTTTGCTGTTGGGCTGAATTACAGGCATCTGACTTCAAATTGCCTGGTTGACCAGAGGATCTCCTGCCAGCATTAACTTTCTTCCTAACACTAGTGGTCTTCCTGAAAGCATTGTGTCAAGCAAGAAGGGCAGAGACATCCTTCAGCAGCCACAGCATCCCATCCGTTTCCCTGCCAGGGAGCATCCTAGCAAGTACCAAAGCTGGGAGGGAGCTTGGGCCATCCCCAAGCTCTTGCCTGTGGTTTAGCAAGTTTCAGGTCAGACCCAGAAGCACAAGGACTGTTCTAGCAAACTCTATGTGAATGACCCTGTTTTCCTGAGAGGCAATGCGGAAGAAGTGCACTCTCTGGCTTTCAATTCTCTTCTGGGCACTGAGGAAGGTGGGTTTTAGCTCAATGAGCTCTCTTGGTGATTGGTTCCCATCTCCTCCAGAAGAAGGACAACAAAAGCAGCTGGGGGGAAAACCTCTAGTGTTTCTCCCATGGCTGAACAAAGGCTCTGTTTCTCTCATTCTGCCACCATCTCTGTCAGCATCTGCAGCCACAGGAGGGAAAAGTAGATCTGGTCTTCTGCTTCTGGATCATTTGCAGGCTATTGAAACATTAATTCATCTTCACACCATTGAGAATGGGGGAAGAAAGCAGGTTTCTTCAACCCAAAACTACTGTGTGATGCAGCTTGAGTGATGGCAGGGTTTTCCTTGAGGAGGAGAAGAGCTAGTGGGAATTTGGGAGGAGAAGGCGTGGGAGTGGGGTCCATGCTTGCTGCTGAGGGGCAGTTTTAGGGAGACACAACCAGGGCTGTGCCCAAGGGACCCTTCCAGGCAGTGTGAGCATTCAGCTCGTGCAGAAGCAGGGGGCTGCCTGTGCCCTAGCCTCTGCTGGGAGGTGGGATGCATAACCCCCAGGTGAGGTGAGAGGTAGGTAGGAGTGTGTTCATTCATCATCACTCCTAGGCCCGGCAGGACAGGGCTTGCCTGGAGAATGGAGAAACTATGCAGACTCTACCATCTTTATCCACACTTTACACTGCGGTGGCCTAATTTTCGGCTGGATCCTTCAGTGGCAACTACTCCCTTGCTCTGGGCTAAACCACGGCAAGTGGCCACATGATCCAGAGTGAGAAGTTAAAGCTGCCTCTGTCATCATCAGGGGCTTTTTAAGACATTTGCTTCGTCACAAGCCAGACACAATCGTGTGCACAGTTCTTGCTCCGCAAGGCCCTGAAGGGCTGCCACGGGAGGAAAAAAGCCGTCAGAGCCCAAAACTGCTTCCCTCCCTCTAGCAGGCACCATGTGTACGACAGCAGAGGTTGCGTGGTAACGGCAGCAGGAAGGCGCCAGCGCTGCCCCCCTCGCTCCCCGCACAGCACCGACAACAGCAAGGTACGTATCAGCGGCAAAACAAGGCTCTGAAACTCCCGAAACTTTCCCTCCTGCTTTCCGGGGAGGAGCACGGAACCATTTTAAAGCCGTGCTTTGTAGGGAACAGCTGGTTGTGCTTAGTTGAAGTGTTGTGTGAGCCAGGGTTATGGAAAGAGGATGTTTGTAGGAAGAAAAAACTGGGGGAGATGCTGAGATTTTGGGGGTGGAGGGAGGAAGGGAGGCAAGTCGGGATGTTGCTTAGTGCCTTTCGGCACTTCAAAACCTTTCTTTGTTCTGTCTTGTGAAAATCTGAATGAGCTTTTACTGGGACTAAAACTACCGGGAAACAATAGAGAGGGAGACAGGGAGTAGCCGGCAGGCGGAGGAGGAAGCGAGCCAAGGGGTGACGAATGCCTTCCAGCCCTGACCAAGCGCCGCCACCCTCGCCCCGCCTCGGGACGGATGTGCGGTGCAGCCACTGGTCACTGGGGTCGGGTGGGGGCAGTGGCAGAGCCCGGGAGGGCAACAGGCCTGGCAGCAGCACAAGCCCGAGGCGCCCATCCTCCACTGCTGTCACAGCTTCGTTCCAAACAGCTCAGAGAGAGGCCTTTGTGCCAGCGAGGTGCAGCTCTGCTCAACGTGTTGTGCTACTGAGGGACACAGATATGAGAGAAGATTCGTCCTGGATAGGACTGGTGACAGGGATGGGGAGCAGGGACATCCCAGGCCCTCCAAGCTGGCCCCCGTGCACAGCTCTCTGAAAGCTGGAAGTCAGGGACACCACTGAGGATATTTTTGTTGCTTCCACCTCAAACAGTTCCTAGTTCCGAGCACCCTGGGGAAGTCCTGTATCCCCTGGCCGAGACCTTGCCATGGTGCTTCTGCCCTGGGTGACGTGCATGCGTTCCCATCTTGCTCCAGGTCCCGGCACACAGCAGAGGTTGCCCTCCCAACTGGTTGGGACACTACCTCATTTTATGTTTGATACTCCCACCCTTTGTGCATCCCCTCATTATAGGGATTTCTCCTTCTTCTGTCTTGTTTGCTGTGTATCCCAGTGCTCCTTCTCAGGGGGGAAGAGCAGAGAGATATGGGTGGATGGAAAAAAAAGGGCAACAGGAGATACGAATAAAAGGAAAGGGAGGAAAAGAGGATGAAAATGGAGAAGTTGGTGAGAAGATGAAAAAGAGGGAAGACATAGGCTAAGAGGAGGGACAGCAGAAAAACGGAGGTCAAACAGGTGAAAAATAACAAAAGAGGAAATGGTGAAAGAAGGGAGAAGGGGGAAAAGGAAAGAAAAGAGGGACGGAAGGAAGGAAGGAAGGAAGGAAGGAAGGAAGGAAGGAAGGAAGGAAGGAAGGAAGGAAAAAATGGGGAAAAAGACGAGGAAAAAAGGGAAGAGGGAAGGAAGAAGCACATGAAAGAGGAAAGTAGAAAGTGAAAGGGGAAAAAGAAAAAAGGAAGTGAGGAAAACAGGAAAAAAGGAAGGAAGGAGATATGAAAGAAACAGATAAAGAAGAGTGGAGGGGAAAGAAAGACGGGGAAGGGGTGAAAGAAGGTCGGAAAAGAGGGGGAGAGGGAAGCAGGGACAAGTCAGGAAAAAATTAAGAAAGGGAAAGACAAGAATTGCGAAAGAGAGGAGAAAGGGCGTTAAGTGTCAGAGCAGGAAAAAAGGGAGAGGGGGGAAAACGGACGGAAAGGAGAAAGAAAAAGGGAGAGAGAAAGAGAAAAAGGGAGAATAAAGGGAAAAAAGGGAGGAGGGACAGATCCTGCCCCTCCCCGCCGCGATACGAGGCGGAGCCGGGCCGAAGCCGGCGGCAGCTGCGCGGTGGCGGGGCGGCGGTAGGAGCTGGGGAGCCGGGTCGGGCTGGGCCGGGGCGGAGGGAGCAGGGAAGGGAGGAAGCCTGGGAGGGAGAAGCGCTGCCTGCGGTGCGGGAGGCGGTGCGGGAGGCGGTGCGGGAGGCGGCGCGGGAGGCGGCGGGGCTGTGAGCACCGGGGCGGGGGGGACCGGGCAAGGGCGACAGCGGTGGCGGCTGTGCCCCGGGGCAGGACCGGGCCGCTGCCCGGGACCCCGAACGGGATCCTCCCTCGGCTCGCAGGAGGGTGCAGAACTCGGGGCTGGGGGGAAAACCCTTTCTCGATCCGGGGAAGGTAAAACGGGAAAGGGCCTGAGTGACGCGGGGAGGGCTGTGACGGTCCGGCTGCGACTGTCCTCTCGCCTGTCGCCGCTGGCTCCGATCCCTGTCACCCCGCGACAGGTGGGGCTGTGGGGCCATCCCACGTAGGCCGTGGGCCGGGATTCCCGGCAGCGCTCGCGTTGGGAAGGGAAGGGCAGAGGCCGAGCACGTCCGTGAGCTCACGATCCCGCTGGCGCCGTGTGCCGGTCCCGCCGCGGTTCCCGAGCGCCGCCCCGCGCTCGGGCGTGGCCCCTCCCCACGTGGGTCCCGGGTTTGTTGTGGGTGCGACCTGACGGGAGCGTGGTACCGAGCTGGCCTCTGAAAAGCGGGTTTGGGATCCCCGCGATGTTACGGCGGCGGGAGGGGACTGGCATGAGGGAAGGCTGTGGCTGACTGCAGCTCACATTCCGATGGGATAGCTCAGGGATTATTTCTTTCACAAACGCCCCGTAGTCTGAGTCATGCTGGCCAAACCAGAAGACCAAGGCTGCGTTTTGTCACCTACTGCAGCGCTGCCTTTAACCCCATCCCTTGTAGACTAAACCTAGAGCACAGCTACTGGCCTTGGCATGTTTATGTGCACGTTTATCTGGAGCCGTTCTGCAAAGCGCTGTGTTTACATCACTTCAGAAATGCAGTTTGATTGCAGAACAAAAAAAAGAATCTAAATCTGCTTACCAGCTTCTCTGTACTTGGATTTGCCCGACCAGAGCGACCTTTCAAACCATGGGTATCGAATTGTGGAGGAACACTTCTCCCATCCATGCAAGTTCCACTTCTCACATACAGACACATGTCCAGCAGGATTTTTAATTTCAGCCCAGGCAGTTCTCATGCTCATGTTCCTCATTCACCCAAATTCTCTCAAAAATATCCCAATTTTAAGTATAGCTTGAGGTTCCACAGCGGGTCAGGTGTGCCACGCTTGTGGGACTTGGTGTCCGTGTGGCTCAGCAGTGCAATAGTGAGCGAGTAGCACCAGTGCCCCTATAAAGCTCCTTTTGCTTAAGCTCCCTTGAAGGGGGAAGGGGAACATCTTATTCTCACACAAGCAGCCTTCAGATAACAGGCTGTTGCCATATCTCTTCAGGATTCCTGTGCTTTTTTCCTCTCAGAGGAAGGCCTTCCCAAGTCCCAGACAAAACCATTCCAACTCTCCTGGCCTTATACTGGTGTTTGCAGGAGACTGGTTTTGGAAAAATAGAATCTGTCCCCTTTGCACAGTATGACTTATGGCTGAGAGCTGGGGGGATTGAAGAACACTGTTGCTTCTCAGTCAATTAAAAAAAAAAAGTGGTTTTGTTTTGTTTTAATTTTCAGGTCTTATCTCAACTATCAAAATGGAGCTTGACATCCAGTGTGAAGAGATAAGCCCATCTAGATGGACTGAGCTTCTGACCACAATGAAATCCTGCAAAACCATCAGGTAGTAACTGGTTATGTATCATCTCTTTTAAGTAAAAACTTGCATTTCTCTCCTGTGCTTTTCATCTTCAGAACTGTTTGACCTGGGACTTAGAAATTGCACAGCAACAGGAATGATTCTACCCGTTTTTATCCAGAAAATGAATTTAAAGGGGGGATAAACTCCCTCCCTCTTGCAAAGTTTTTTCAAGTACAGATAAATATCCTTTGGTATGAAGTAATGTTGCCCTGTTTCTTGGCATGCCATAGGGGTCAGCTAGGTAAATGTGATTTAAATATTTGACCACCATTTTGATTATTCTGCCTTTCTCTCAAGAGAGAGGGAAGACATATCTCTGTGCTTATTAGGTTGCACACTCTTTGGGTTGCAGGCTTGATGCTGTCAAGTGATTTTGGCTTTGAAAGTCAGGTACAAGCCATGTGCCATCAGCTTTTAATTCTTCACTTGACCTTCAGAAGTACCAGCCTTGTTTGTTGAGCAGACAATGGGAGGGAACCATCTCCTGGGGTGTAAGGTGTAGGACAGGGCCCAGAAGAGTTGCTTCTGCAGTCTTTCCCCTCTGCTGGTTGGGAATTCACACTTCCCGAGATGGCATCATCCTGCTGGGGCTGGAGAGAATGGGCCCGCATAGTGCCAGCAATGCCTCGAGGGCACTGGACCTGGTGAGGGCAACTTCCTTTTGTTTTGCAAAGGACCCTTTTACAGGCAAAGCTTCATGGGCCTGGCTAATGCCCAGGGGGAGAAGCCACTGCTGAACTGCAAACTCAGGGTTTGTGTGCTGAGATTCCTGCTGGAGGGAGATGGTGCAAACCAGCATGACTCACCTGCAAGAGACCAACCTGCTGATGAGTGCCTCTGGGGCTGGCTTCGGACCCAGTGTGGCTGTTCTCAGTGCAGAACCAGTCTGACAGCCTGTAAGCTGGCAGGTGGTTTGTCACTGTCACTGTTTAAAGGAAGGTGCTTCCTCCAGCTGTAGTGGGATGACTTGTGCCCTCTTCTGTGCAGCACAGAGGAGGAGCAAGGCTTGTGGAGCTGCCATCCAGCCCATCCTGTGGTGCAGCCCAGAGCACACCTTGGTTTGGGCCACAATCAACACCCAGCAGGTCCTGCACATACTGATGGAGGCATCCCAGGAACTGCAGGAACATTGCCCACTCTGCTTTCACAAGCAGTACTCCAGCCAGGGAGAGCAGAGCGACTCTGAGGACTGCTTCTCTCCTTATCTTTCAGGTTGGATGACTGCAATCTCTCCAGCAGTAACTGCGAGGATCTCTCTTCCATCATCAACACAAATCCATCCCTCACAGAGCTGAAGCTGAACAACAATGAGCTGGGAGATGCAGGTGTTGAGTACCTGTGTAAAGGGTTGCTGACGCCAAGCTGTAGCCTACAGAAGTTATGGTAAAGCCCCACTGACTGTCTTGCTCTATCATGCTGTCACAAATGAGTGTTTTAAGGTCTCTTAAAGAATCACTGGCAAAGACAGGTTTAATATAAAAGTGAAAGCACAACAGTTCGTTGATAAGGTTCATTCTACTACTTACTAGATGGTTAAAGCACAGAGAGAAAAAGCAAACAAAAACCTAAAGTCAATATCCAATGTCAACCCAAAAATTATCTACAGGGAGGCTGGGAGAGGGCGGAAGGGTCAGGATAGGAAAGGGTGAATAAAGAAGACACTCCTTTTGAGTCCCAAGGTTTAGAATCCTAAACTGAGTCCTGGACTGGACCAATACTCAGGCCTGAAAGTTTTAACAGCACTTAAACTTAAGAGCACTTAATTAATAGCTTGGGTTAAACAATTTAACAAAGGTTCATATAGAATTTACTATAATGCAACAGTAACTCACAGGCCTAACTTACGTATCTAAAGAGTTTAATAATCTAGGACAGCACCATTCACGGTCCATTTGCTGTAGCATATTCCCACCCTCAAGGACACAAAACTAAAGGAGCATGTACAAGGTGCTCACCTGTGGAAAACTCCCCTCAGATTCAGTGAAAGACTCACACTGGATGCCTTTGAGGTTGAGCCTTGCAGAGTGGGGGTGACAGCCCAGGATCCATCGTCATTTGGCAATCACTGGAGTGCAGCAAAGTGGAGAGTTTTCTGGCTCTGAGAGGCATTTTATAGAGGCACCCCACTACATTATAGCATTAGTGGGCTTCCCTCAGCAAGCCTGGTGTAAGAGCTTTAGTCAGAGCCTGTAGCTGCTGCCCCTGCTCCTCAGAAGGCCTCAAAGAGATGCCTTCTCTGTCCAACATCTCTTCTGCAGGGTACAGGAGTCCTGCAGCTCCTGAGGGGAATCTGGGATCTTCAGGACACTACCTTGTAAAAATCATTTGCCTTTTAGATCAGATATTAAAGTCCCTGTGCCCCCTGCAATGAGGACTCAGACAAATAGAAAGAAAGTTGACTATGAAGCTGATTAAACTGCAACTCTCTGATGGGCCTTCAAGAAATAACTGGTACTGTGTACTGGAAGACTTGAGTAGTATTTCGGAGAGTTTGCCCTAGGCTTCAGACTTCTCCAGATGCTCAAGGAACAGTCTGGATTAGGCATTTTCAGTTCTGTAGAAATGTAATTGTCCATTTTTGAGGTTCTGGTAAGGTGCCTTAGGAAATAAAAGAGCAACCAAATCCAATTCAAACCTCCCTGCACAACACCTCTCCATTGCCACCAGTCTTGCACGCTAACTCTATAAACACCCCATAGCAATACAAGCACAGTTCCTATGCTACTTCTCCAAGCCTGAATGCTGAAGGATCAACTTCATAGATCCTTCTTGTACTCTACCATTAAACTTGTAAATTATATCTGTGGTTGGATGAGATTTTAACTTCTGCCTACTCTGGATCATGTTTCTAGTGGGGGCAAGAAATCCTAAGATGCCTTTGCTTTATCTCTGGGGTCAGCTTCCTGATATTTAAACCACTTCTATAAAGCAGTTGTGGGCTACTTCTTGTAGGATGGATCCTTACCCTGCTGGAGGTGCTGTATGAGCAATTACACTGAAGGAAGCATGGGAGCTATTGTTTGTGTCACAGGTATAATACCAACTGATAAAATATATTGGCACACCTGTAAAATAACATTAACTAGCCTAGAGGGGTTATGCGCTGTCAGAGCCGTGGTGTCCTTTCCAAGCTCCAGCCATGGCAGATAAACCTCTCTGAGAAGAGCCTCTGTAATTCTAGGAGTGCATTTCCCTCACCCCTGTTGCTTCTCTCCTGCAGGCTGCAAAACTGCAATCTGACTAGTGCCAGCTGTGAGACCCTGCGCTCTGTCCTCAGTGCCCAGCCGTCCCTGACAGAGCTGCATGTAGGGGATAACAGACTGGGAACTGCTGGAGTGAAGGTGCTGTGCCAAGGGATGATGAACCCCAGCTGTAAGCTGCAGAAGCTGCAGTAAGTAGTCACTGTGCTCTTTTGGTTATCAGACAGGCCATGCTTGCCTTTCCCTTGACACAAGCAGGAGTTTTGTTGCCAAGTGTGGATTTGTTCTTGTTTTACTTGAAATTGTCATGCTTATTCATGCTGGTGGGTCTTGTGGGTTTGGAATAGTTGGGTGTATGTTTGTTTAGCCCTCCTGACAGTGGTGGCTGTAAATGCAGGACCTCTGAGATGCCCAGGAAACATCAGATTCTGCTGCCCTTGGTCCTTGTGTCATGGCTGAGCAGGACCAGGGTGTATTTGCAGCCCTCAGCTCCTCCCAGGCAGGCCTGGAGGTGACGTTCATGATAGTGTTGCAGCGCAGAGCCAAGCCCTGTGCTCCAAGGCTGCCTGTGCACTGGTTTAATGGAGGCCTAGTGTAAAAATGAGTCTTGCTAGGGTCCCTTGGGATCTAGTTTAAGATTTAATGCTTCCTGAAATGAGCAGAGAGATGCTGTTAAAAACTCTTACAGTTATCTCCGGTTTTATGTGTTGCCTGGTCTCAACTCACATTGGCTTGTTTTCTGCCCTGGCTAACACACACCAGGCCCAGCTGATTCTTGTGGTAGCAGAATGTGTGAGGAAAGTTGTCTTTTTGCCTGGTCTTCTTTTCTTCTTGCAGGCTGGAGTATTGTGAACTCACAGCTGATATTGTGGAAGCTCTCAATGCTGCTCTGCAAAGCAAGCCCACCCTGAAGGAGCTCAGCCTGAGCAACAACACGCTGGGAGATACAGCTGTAAAGCAGCTGTGCCGGGGCCTGGTGGAGGCAAGCTGCAACCTAGAGCTACTACAGTAAGGAAGAGCTGGTCATCTCTCATGGCAACTAGTGCTGCTGCTAGTCATACTATCCATAGGACAGGAAAAATTGTTGTCAGCAATGCTTGAAATGTAGGCCACATTTTTTGCTGGCTCAGATTTATGTAACTGGAAACTGCACACAGATGTCTGGGGATTTCAGTTTTGGAGTTTTTGGCACTCCAGGTTAAACCACCACTTACTAAGGGAGACTGCTCACCCATGTCTCAGAGCAGAGGAACAATTGCCCTCAGTGGCTCTAGTTCTTAAACTGGAATTACCATCCAGTTGAGTATACTTATTCAAGGCCCTTTTTTGCTACAAAACAAAGGTGCTGGGTTTGGCATCATCTTTGGGGTAAAGCCCGTGAAGGGCTTTACAGGAGAAGCACGATTCTTTTTATCTTGCCCCTGTGGTTCAGTAGGTGTTGGCTCAGCAGGGAGTCATTGTGTGGTACTGCCAAAAGTTCCTCTTAAAAAGGATAACTGATATAAAGGGGAAGTTTGACAAGAATGATTCTTGCATTAATGCATATGAATGGCTGGGTCCAAGTGTCCTGCAGCCTCATGAAATGCAGGACCAGTGTGTTGCCTCACCCAGACCCCATCTCAGACACCTGTGTCCTCTCTGAGCCTTGCAGGATGTAGCAGTGCCTGGCTGAGCTGCACTGGTTTGCAGCAAGGAGCCAGCCCATAGACCCTTCTCAGTCTGAACTGGGGTGTTGGGGTGTATCTAACACAGTGGGTCTGGAGCAGCAACTCCAACTGTGCTTTTTCCTGCAGCCTGGAAAACTGTGGCATAACCAGCGATAGCTGTCTGGAGATTAGTGCTGTTCTCAGGAGCAAGTCATCTCTGATGGATCTTTCTGTGGGGGACAACAAGATTGGGGACTCCGGTCTGGCTCTGCTGTGCCAGGGACTGATGCATCCTAGCTGCAAAATCCAGAAGCTGTGGTAAGGGTGGGCAGAGGTTTCTTAAATCCCTTCTTCAGCCCCTGAGCTGTTTAGGTTGTGCTGCTGGTTTGCTCTTAAGTGGAAAGTTTCTCAGTTACCCTCTACGGTCAAAAAAGTGTCCCAGCTGCAAATCAACTAATTCCCAAAACTGGGTGGGGACACCATGAACGAGTAGGGCCACGTTGAAATTGCTTGGATCAAATTCTGGGTAGAGGGCGAAAGGAAGTTTGTGATGGCATTGTCTTGGCTTCCACTTGAGTTATCTGTCTACTAGAATTGCATATTTCTGTTTCTTTTTTTGTGTGTTACAAGCAGAGCTTTTGGTGCAGCAGTGGAAAGTAAGGAAAGGAGGAAGCTGTGTGGTATGATGTATGAAAGGATGCAAGAAAATGAGATAATGTAACCAGAAATTCAGAATACTAAAACTCTGTTTTCTAATCTCAGTCATTCTTGGAAGAAAATAAAATAACATTTTGTTCTTCCCTGCAGGTTATGGGACTGTGATCTCACAAGTGCTAGCTGTAAAGATCTCTCCAGACTCATCAGTACAAAGGAGACCCTCACAGAGATCAGTCTGATAGACAATAACCTGAGAGACTCAGGGATGGAAATGCTGTGTCAGGCGCTCAAGGATCCCACATGTAAACTTCAGGAGCTATGGTGAGCTGCTGTCAAGTTTCACATACCCACTGCCTTCTTTGGAGGCCTCACTGAAGAAAGATGTAAGTGAACTAATGCCCACCCAAATAGATCCTGAGTTGCAGTGGTTCCATAAGCAACTCCTGCTGGTTGTTACTGAAAGGATTTACAGACTTAAAAAGGGTTTTTCTAGATTTGAAGACTTCAAAAGGATTTGTATTTCTAAACTTGTAGACACTTTGAAGATCTGCCCCATCACAGTTAGCCTGTTATAAGCAAAAGGAGATCAAGCATCACTTGCAGAGCTTCTAATTAATTGTTTTAGTGTGCAACAAATGGCAGTTAAGGGACTTTTGAAGTTTGAAAGGCCTGATGGAATAGCAAAATGAATGCCGTGATCAGATATTTCAGGTGCTCCACTGGAGCTAAGCTCTCTCACTGATGAGACAAAAGAAAGCTCTAGTGACACAAACATTTCTCAGCATCCTGTGCTTTTGACTGTGTTACCTTTTAGGCTGGGATGGTCTGGTGTCTGGGAGAGGAAATTTGTTCTTTCACTTAGAACTTGAATTTTCCTACATTGCAGATTCATCTCCTGCCCCCAGCTCGGTTCTTCCCCTGCCCTGGTGGCCTGGAAGTCAGTGAGGTGCCTCAGGAGTGCACAGTGGAGCCAACAGTGACTGTTGGAGCAGAACAACTTCTTAGTTCCTCTGCTTTTTGGGCAGGTGCCTTTCCTAGGTGCACACTCCACAACAGACATCCCACATACAGAATGGGAGAGGTGCTGCCTAGAAAGGACTGAGCAGACAGGCATTGAGAGGAGTACAGTGATTGCAGGAAAGCTCTGGTTCCTCTGTTCCACTGTCTGGGCTCCTGTTAAACAAATGTAAAGAGTGAACAGTGCCTTATAGTCTCCAGATGTCCCACCTAGATCTCACGTCACTTTTGCTTTGCAGGGTTAGGGAGTGTGGGCTCACTGCTGCTTGCTGCAAGGCTGTCAGCTCTGCTCTCACCACCAACAAGCACCTGAAAGTACTGCACATAGGCGAGAACAAGCTGGGAGATGCAGGTGTGGAACTCCTGTGTGAAGGGCTGATGCACCCCAACTGCAACATCCAGTCCCTATGGTAAGGTGCACTCTCAGAAGTCATCTTCTGTCTGAATTCATCCTTTGCCTTTAACTTCCATGGTCCCTATGGCTGCCAGCACAAGTGCTGGTCCAGCCTCACCAGAAGGAGCAGGCAGCCAGCTGGAGCATCACCTCCAGCCCTGGGGTGGGATTTGCCTTCCCCATGAGCCTGTTTCCTTCCCAGTTGGGCCCAGCTCTGGGCTGTGTGATGCTCAACGCCCTGTGCTTGTTCTCTCCGTGCCGTTGGGCAGAAGCCAGAGTTGTGCTCTCATACCTAAATTCACAGTGAGTGAGTGAAGCAGATGGGTCATGGGAGACATTAGTAAGACTTGTAAGTCTGTCCCAGAAATGTATGTCTTTTGACCACTTGAAGCTACTTGGTCATCAACTGAGAGGCCTCAGTTTCCCTCTTTAGAGAGATGGTTGCAAGTCTCAAGTATAATAATAAAGCTTAGAGCTGATTTATGATCAGTTTAAACCAAAGAGAAGATGATGCATGATGGTGAAATTGGGAATAACTTCAATGTTCCTTCTACCCCCATAGCTGCACACTATTAACCTTTAGGGAGGCCTTTGAGGTGTTCAGCAGTCACTACAAGGGCAGCTGTCTCTGTGGCAAGACCATGGGCTAGCCCCTGCTGATGTCTCAGAGATGCCACCTTTGCAGGGATCTCTGGTCCTTGCTGGGGATGTCCATGCCTGCTGCCCGGGTGTGGGCAGTGTTTCCTGGCCCCAGGGCTCACTGCGCCGGCCTCTCCCTCCTCTCCCTGCAGGCTGGGTAACTGTGACGTGACATTAGGCTGCTGTGCCACCCTTGCCACCGTCATGGCCACCAAGCAGTGCCTCACCGAGCTGGACCTGAGCTACAACCCTCTGGATGACGAAGGCATCAGGAAGATCTGTGAAGCCTTGAGGAAGCCCAGCTGCAACGTGCAACAGTTAATGTGAGAGATGATGGTAGCTCTGGCAGGGGTGGGAGGCTGGTGCTGGTGAGGGAGTAAGGGGTCTTGGGTCATAAAGCATGTTTCTGGCTGCTCTCAGACCTAGATGGGGCCCTTCCTGGTAAATGACCTGCCCATACTGGCCAGTTGTGCATCTTTCTCTTCCCTTAACAGGAGGATGCTCACTAAATCTTGCTTGCCTTTTTGTTCTGGTGTAGTTTGTACGACATTTTGTGGAGTTCTGAAGTGGAGGATGAACTGAGAGCCTTGGAAGAGTCCAAGCCTGGAGTGAAGATCATTTCATGAGTGGTGACTGCCTGCAGAACAATGTCAAAGCAATGTCCTCTTCTTAATCTGAACTTTGATACGTAAAACTAATTAACTTAATAGGGAATTTTCTTGTACCAAAACCATTTGTGGATTCCCTGAGTGGGTGTCTGGGGAGCTGATTGACCTTCTCAGCATCTCTGGATGTACTAACTCTGAGATTCATGAAAGCTACAGCATCACTATCCTTGAAATAAACAATTACTGTCCTGTAGAAGTGGGTCTCTAGCCTTTAGGAGCTCTTTAATCCTATAATCCCTTCTAACAAATTAGTTGGGCTTTAAAGAGAGCTCCTTTCCCAAGGCAAGAGAACTACCCACTGCATTGTTACTGGGTGGTGCTTTCAATAGGTCTCTGGGGAAGGCTCTCAAAAAAACCTAAATGTTTTTAATCTAAAATTGTGCTCTCCCCTGTCTTTCCCTAAAAGAGTTCTTGGAAAAGCAGTGGTGGCCAAGGCACTAGAGAAAAAAGAAATGAGCAGCTGTTCAGCTATGTAATGTCAAAATTCATGCTTTTTGAAAAGTGATTTTCCTACAAACAAAAGATGCTGTGTGCATTTCTGCTAGTATGGGAAATGAGTACATGATTGATATGTTTGATCTGGCAAAGAGTGTTTCTACAGGAACTTTATACTTAATTTTTCTACTTATAAAAATAAAATATATCTGTATATTTCTCCTTTAAGACCAATCTAGTTACTTGTGAGCTGCAATACTACTAACACCTTGTTTTACTTGTTTGTTTTTGGTAAGTCCCTAGCTGAAACATGCCAGGAAAAGATGTTAGTCAAGGCCTTAGGTAAAGAACAAGCCTAGAAGACATTTCAGTTTTCAGGGGACACTGGGATTTCATGCTCAGAGTTGTAATAAACCTTTGTTCCAACAGAAAATGCAGCTGCTGCACACCTAAACCACAAAAGAATGAATATATCTTTAAAAAGATAGAAGGCAGAAGGCAACACAGAAGGCAAGCCTGACATTGCCCTTGGCTGGCCTTGCAGGATGAATGCCAAAAAAAATCCCATTCCCCAACGTGTCCTGTAGTGGTCACTTGGTGTTTCCTTCACTGGCAAATTCTGTGTGGACACCCAAGGTAAAGGTGTCCTCCAGGCTTTGCTTTCTGCTGCTCACATTGATCCCGTAGAGGCCACAACTGGCTTCTCTTTGAACTAAGCAGTTTCTACAGTAGCCTTCGCAAACCTAAAATGGTACATGAGAAACAGCTTAGTTGTATCTTCAGGCAGGTGTGAAGGATAGGATTTGGTTTTTTCCTAAAGGCATGTCTCTCATAGCTGCCCAAAATGCTAAAAACCCACTCCTTTTTGCTTTGGTCTTCTCCATCAATAAAAACTTACCCATTCTAAGGGGCTCATAAACAGGCTTTTCAGTTCACGGTCTCTCCTGGACTTGGTGTGCCTGGATTAATTTCAGGCTGGGGGAGAAGACAGGGCTCCAGAGGGTAAAGAGATGTGTAGGGAGAGCCAGAAAAATTAGGCATCTGGGGGAGTGTAAAAACAGCCCTCTAAAAAGACACAGCAAATAGTATCAGAAGTGGATTTTCCCTGTCCTGGCTGCCCGAGGGGGGGCACTCTGCTGTCGCACTGCAGCTGCAATGCCTGGAAAACGCCGCCTCTTCCTCCCCCGCAGGCAGATGAGCATTGGGAAGGGTCTTCCAGCACGGCCCCACAGGGGGCGTTCAGCCTGGGACAGCCTGCTCCCACCTGGGGTGAAGCCCACGCCTGCCTTTGACCCGGAGTGGCTTTGCATTTCCTCCAAGAACGCAGACAGGATTTGGAAAAGTCTCTCAGCAAATGCCACATGTCCAGCTGCCAGCCACAGCAAGGAAAACCACAAGAGCCATATTTTGCCACCTCATGAGCTCAGGGCATCTCATGCCAGGCCAGCCTGGCAGAGCTCTACAGTTCCCCCCGGATGGGCATGAATCTGTGCACTCAGAGCCTGTGCTGTGCTTTAGGACAATGTGAAGTCCTGTGCTTAGCTCTAAAAAGTAGGTATAAATCCCAGGATCCAGGAGCAAGCCCCTGTAGCAAGAGACACTTGTACTCATAAACAAGACTCAAGCAAGGATTTCTATTCCTAAAAGCGCATTTGTTTTTATTCATCTCTTAGTTGGTCCAACTCACTTCCCTGACAAACCTTGTCACAGCTGTGACCTTGGGAGAGCTGAAAGACACAGGAATTTGCTTCTGTATTTTAGATGTGTGGGTAGGTGCCATTTTAAGCTAAAGTAGTCAGGAACTGAGTCACAAACCTTTCATGTGGACTAGGTAGTAGGCTGGCAGGCAAAGCCTTACTCATACCAAGACCACAGCTGGAGCACTCAGCAGTTTCTGGGACACTGCAGTCACATCCTGGTTCTCAGGGCAAATGCTTGGACTCCCTTGCAAACAGTGGTTTGCAAGTACTGACTTTCTACCAGCAAGGGCTGAGTTTCACCTCATATAAAGAAACTTAAGGACAAAATTATGCAGCCAAAATAGAAGACTAAGAAATACCAGTATGACTTTCACTTTAAGCAAATATTAGAACCTTAAAAGACATGCCCCAGAGATTGAAATTCAGAGAAAACAGGTCTGAATTTTGGACCTCAGTAACAGCGACAGTGGTTTAGGGTGTAGTAAAACTTCAGGTTTTTCCTAGTAGTTTCAGATTCTACAATAAATCTAATTTTTTATTCATCACAGCAGATAATCTTGAGCTGGGAGGTCACAGCGTGCCAGTTAACACTGCCAGAAGCAGTTAAACAAATATTACTGTCCTCACAAACAGTTTATACCCCAACCAAACCTCCTACTTGCTTTGGAATATCAAGTCATGGCTCCCCTGGCATCACTGACTGCTCTCTTGGTGGCTGGGCTTTTTGGAAAGGAGTTCCAGCACAACAAGGCTCCAGGCACCAACTTCAAATAATAGTGATGCTACCAGCAATTTCAGGGCTCCAGCTGAATCTGAAAGGGGAAATCAAGCCCACTGTGTTTGAAGAGTTAACCATACACAGCACCCTGCTTTGAAAACAGTGCTTGCCATCTGAGTCACTCCCAAACCTCTACTAAAACAGTCTAAAAGGGACTTATTGCCTGAATTCCCCTTTTGCACAGATCATTGTGATTTTAAATTACCATTTCCAATATATCTCCTCCTTTCTGTGTGCCAATTTAATCAGTTGCCTCTTCCTCCACCACACCTCCTTTTCATTTCATCTCTTTTACTAAAGGGGAAAAAACAGGGGGAAAAAAACCCAAACAAACCACTAAGGAGGAAAATCTCTCTCCCCATAAGGGAAGAAGAATTTTCATCTACTTTACCCATTCCCCTCCTCACAGCTGCAAATGAACCATGGACATTTCTCCTCCTGGAGCACAGCATCACAGCCCCCTCCTTACTGAGTGATGCCCACTCCTCTGACAGTCACACCATAAATGCCAGCCAGTTCAGTGCACTTCCACCCTGGCAAGGACTTGCAAATTGGCATCCTGATGAATATGTGAGGTTAGTCTTGCCTCTCTCAGCTAAAGCCAGCTGCATCCACCACGAGAGGAAAAGCAGCCCCCAGCAGGAGGAAGAAACTGTGCTGGGTCAGATGACTGCACAGATGATAAGCCTTTCCAAGCTAGAGGGCAAATCGGTGGCACGTAGGTTGCAGGACCATGTGGCTGGGGGGGATGGAAACTTTAATTGGCCAATATCATGTCAGAGCCTATCTGGTTTGCAATTAGAGGCAGGTATGCAGTGGAGAGGTGAATTGTTGGCACTTTCTCAAGCCCTTGAAGATGTTCCAAAGCAAACACTCAGGAAAAGTCCTAAGCCAGGCCATGCTGCCCTCACGCTGGCACATAGCAGCCCGTAATATCCAGAGGGAAATAAAGTCGCAGCACAGCTGTCACTTGCACTGGCACCCTACATGCAGCTCATGCAAATCCTCCTCTGCTGCTCCCTGTTTCCTGCTTCACTAGTGATTATCACATCCCAGGAACAGCCCGGTGCCATCGGGACAGCGCACAGACCCAGCACTGCCCACGCCAGCTTCTTTACATCCCCTCTGTGTTGCTTCTGCCTCATCTACCCTTCACAGAAACACTTAGTTCAGACCCCAGTTACGCTTGGCAGATGATTAAAGCACCTCTTTGCTCCTGGGTACAGAAGTGCTCTGCAGGCCATATTGGGATTGTCTGGGAAATGCTGCCTGCCTCCGTGACTTCTGGGTGCAGCTCAGCTGAACCAGCTCCTCATGGCTGGGTTGGAGGTGTCACTCATCTCTCATGTGCCGTAACTGCAAACCAAGGCATGAGGCTGCACTCAGAGATAATCAGAATATAAAGCACCAAAGAGCTTGCTCTGTGGCACTTCCCACAAAGAGGGAAAAGAAGACTCTTTTGTTCATCCCTGACTCCAGTGGGAAGTTGTTGCTTTCTACCCATCAGGCTCCCACGGGATCCATTTCCTGCTCTGTGCCACAGGATGCAAAGCAAATCTAAATTAGAGAAATACAGAGCATGCAGCCCTGTCTCCTAACTACAGCAGGATCAAAGATAGCTGTAATCCCACCAACGTGGGTTAGAGTCACCTAATGAATGCTCTGGGGAGGAAATCTGGCTGGATTTGGATCACTTGAGAGAAAGCAAGCAGAGCTTCCAAGGCTGGAGACAGAAAATGGGACCAATCCGAGAAATCTCAGGGAAGGTTCATTGAAGCCCAGGTGGGATGAGGAGTGAAAACCAGATGAGGGAGGAAGGAAAGCACTGGAGGATGGTGTTCTACATCCTTTCTCACTTCCCTCCAGAGTTCTTGGCCCTGTAATCTCCACGTAATTTAGCACCAGCTTCTGAAAGAGAGAACCACTCCTGCTTTTCAGATGGCTCATTGCTGCTAAGTGTTTCAAGCCTTTCTAGGTTCCTGGATTTTAGGCCTGGCAGAACTGAAAGGGTATGGGATGGCTTTGGCACATCTGAGACTATGGATCTTGCTCCACAAGTGTGTGCAAAGATTAAAGAGTACTCACTGCTGGCATCAAGCTGCTACAGGACATGTTTGTCCAAAAAAAAAAAAAAAAATCAATCCTACTGCTTTGGATAGGGAAAGTAGAGTTAAAACAACTGCATAGCAAAAGCAGGTGGAAAGCACATACTCTTGGCCCGTTCATTTATGCCGTGCCCATGAAGGGCTTGCAGACCTGGAAGGACTTCACAAGTCAATGTGGATTGGTGTCACTAAGTCCAGCAAGGGGCTAGAATTGCCCTCCTGCAAGCCCCTCAGAGCTCAGCCTTTTCCTTCATGGCCTGCTGAGCCTCTCCCAGGACCTGCAAGGGAGCAGGTATGGAGCAGCTCTCATTGTGACTCTGACAGCTGGATTTTCCTAGCAGGCACCCAAAACACCAGCCCTCCAGAGTTTTGGTGGAGTTAATGAAGCAGCACCTCTCCACCTTGTTCCTTCCCCACGTATGCCCTGTTCTGACCTGGCTTCACCAATACTGGCTCCCACCTTGCTGAGTGATTTCTCTCTGGTGAATGACAGGGAGTTAATGAGTTTGTTTGGAATGAGAGTGTCTGCTGCAGAGATGGAGATGTGCTAAATACACCCTACACTGCAGCTGGGGATCAGGGGCTCGCCTGGAGTCTCTGGCAAACAACCTCAGGAGAAACCCGAGGTCAACCATTAGAGTTTTGGAGCTAGAGTTATCGAGGACCAGAAGCCCACTATACTCCAGCTGAAAAAGAGATATTAACAGCCTATGAGGGAGTTCAAGCCACCTCAGAAGTTGCTGGGACAGAAGCATCTCCTCTTGGCACAACTGCCTGTCCTACACTGGATGTTCCAAGGAAACATCCCCTCAACACATCACACAACCAACGCTAGATGGAGTAAGTGGGTAGCACTGATTACACAACGAGCCCGAATGGGAAAACCTTATTTCCTAGGAATCCTAGAAGAGATTATGGGCTGGCCAGAAGGCAGAGATTTTGGAGCAGTGCCTGAGAAGGTGACTTGTGCCCAAGAAGCACCACCATATAACGAGTTACCAGAAAATGAAAGAGGCTATGGGAGCTGGGAGAGTGTTGGTAACACACCAACATTTTGGCTACTGCCAAGCAGCGCTGTCCCTGTGACAGTCCTTCCCCCATCAAGGGGCTGGGAGTGGGCACGATCCTGGGAGGGGACACATCCAGGCCAGCTGACCCAAAGCAACCGAAGGGATATTCCATACCATATGACATCAACTCAGATATAAAAGCTATGGGAGGGAGAAGGAATTGGGGGCATTTGTTATCCTACCCTGTTTGCCTTCCAGAGCAACCACTTCACATGCTAAAGCCCTGCTTCCTGGGAAGTGTCTGAACATCCTTGCTGATGGGAATTAGAGATGAATGTTTCCCTTAGCTTATGTACGAGTAAAATTTTGTTTCTCTTTTTTTGCTTCACTAAACTGCCTTATCACAACCTAATAGTTTCCATGTTATTTGGCGCACAACCAAATGACAGTCCTTTTTGGAATTCATTATCAAAAGAGAGAGGAACCCAAGACAATATATTTTCTACACAACACTGCACTTCCATTTCTATCCCAGTAATATCAAATCCTGCTCTTTCCCTCAAACATAAACCCTTCCTACATTCCATTTATATCATAGTAATAGAAAATATTCCTCTTTCACTCCAGCAGAAGCTCTTCCCAGGTGTGCACCACAAGTGCAACAGAGTCCACAAATACTGGAGATGCAAAGTAGAATAGAATAACCTAGAACAGAATGGAACAAAACAAAACACAATATATTTCATATGCAATGTTGCACTTCCATTGATATCCTAGTAATAAAAATACTGCTCTTCCACTCCAACAGAAACTCTTCCCCTGTGTGCACCAGGGCCACCACTAGACCAGTCACAGAGATGCACAACAGGGAAGTGAGGAGATGAGCTCTTTGGGATGCAAGCAAAACACGGTGGAGAGGTATCACAGTGTGGGACAGGGACCTTGGCTTGTTTCCTTGTGAATTAAGGGGAGCTTCAGAGCTTTTGAAGTCCGAGACTGAGAGAAGTGAAAACACTGGCAGATGAGTTCCTGGGCACACTGTTGCAAAATCTCTCCTCTCACCTGATCAATAGTTTTAACTTACTTCCTTCTCCTTTACCCATCTCTTAATTTTTTTACTGAAAAAAGTAATTGCAAACCATTCCCATACTTTCTTAATCCCCTATGACCAAATGGATCCAATTCTTCTCCCACTCCAGCCCGTGTCTTGGTTACTGGCTGTGGTTTCCAGTAAAATTTATTCCTCAAGTTCCCAGTGACCTTCCTGAAGCTGCCCATGGCTCACCGGGGATGAGAAAGCTTGGGCAGGCAGCTCTGCAGTGGGGAAATAGCCAGCTCAGCAACAGGAGAGAGGAGGCAGCACCAAAATACCACCGACAGCTGCTAAGAACTATTAGAAGCTATTAGAAGGCTGCAGCTGCTCCTCTCTGATTAAGAGAAGAGACAAGGACAGAAAAAAAAGCATGGCAAGAGGGGGATTAAAATCTGAAAGAGCCTGCCCTGCATGGCCAGGGGTGAGAGAAGCAGCCTATGCTTGCTCTCCCTCTTGCAGCACAGACCGGGCTGTGCAATTCAGTCATTGATTAGCCTGAGCTAACACACAGCTGCTAAGCAAGGTCCTGCTCTTTCCAGCTCTTTCTTCCCACTGCCTGAACCAGGACTAGATGCTCATGGAGGCAACCTGCCAGGGGTCCTGGCTGCACCACACAACCCCTTGTGGGCCCCCTGGCTCTACTGCAAAGGCACCAGGTCTAAACATACCTTGTTTTCTTACTACCACTGTAGGAACAGGAGAGAAGTTCAACATGACCAAACTATAAAAGATCCATACCTCTCTTTTCCTCTTGTCTTCATTTTCCTTAGGTGGAGTTGTTACAAACTGAGCTGAACGAGCCATGCTCCTGCCCCATCTCCTCCTTCAACAGGACCAAGGACCTCAGCAGCATGAATTCAGGATTCCTGCCCTACTACCAGAACCAGCCCATCCTTTCTTCCTTCCTGCATTCCCATCTGGGTCCAGCTGCTGAGGGAGGTCTCATCTCACATCTCCAGACTCCAGTGTGTGGTCCAGGAAGGCAAAGATGGGTGGTGAAGAACTGCAGCAGACCAGTCTTTGCAGACCAGTTTGCTCTCTGCAGGATGCTAAGATGGAGAAAAGCACCCTGACATGGGAAGTGAGACAGGGTGTGAGCTCAGTAGCCATAAAGAAGGGGGCCTTGCCCAGAGAAAAAATGTGTAACGGCTTCTGGAGATGTCTCCTTCTCTTACCCCTCTGAGAAACAGAGTAGGGCAGTCACCAGGCCTCACGGTACAGCCAGATGAGAGGCTGGCCCTTTGCAATATGAACAAGACCCCAATTGCCATCAGCAACCAGAGGGGTCAGAAAGCCCAGAACCCCCAAACCTCTTTCATTTTCTAATGGGTGCCCTACCAATTTCCTGGACATTTTATTTTTGGGCTCTGTATTATTGATGTAGTGTGGGGAATTGATTTCCCCAAAATCTGTGTTTCATTTTTCAACCAACTATTCTCTGCACACGTTCTGCAGAAACCAGGGGCTGGCAGTAAGAGAGTGCATGAAACTGAAGGCTTTGTACTCTGAACCTCTTTCCACATTATGCCATGGTGCCCAGGAGGTCAGCTGGAGGCAGAGGGAAGAGGGTCACCCAGAAATCTGGAGTTGCACCACCAGCTGGATAAAGACAAGCTGGTACTGCACAGTTGGTACAAGCGCACAGTTCTCCAGGTGTTAGCTAGAGGTGTAACCAGCCAAGGATTGATGGCTTTCCTGGGGCCACATAATCCTTTTCCGGTCTTAGGCACGTTTGCTCCTCCCAGGAGCAGCCAGCAATTGCTGGCAATTTTGGAGCAATTGGTGCTCCTATAAGCACTGCTGGACTAGATGGCTTGAGGGTCTAAACCTGAATGGTAGCTCCCACGTGTTGCTACAGATATCATGTTCCTTGACAAGTGTTCAGCTGCACATTCTTTCAAAGCCCCTTTGATTTGGCCACTAAGTTTTCCTGGGGTAGCAAGCAGAAACCCAGGGAGCTTAGGCCGGACACAGGAAATGGCCACATGCTGGAGAAACAGCTGTGGAGGGGGGACACAAAGAGGGGACTGAGAGCTGAAGCCATGTGTGAGCACAGGCAGTGACAGCCCCAGGCTGCCATGGAGCACGTGTGGGCAACTGGCAGAGGACGTGCCCTTGTGCAAGGGGATTCCAGCACTCCTGGCCCTCCATACAGCCCTGGCAAACTTTGCATGGAGGAAGGGCAGGACTCAGCAAGGTCAGAGAGGTCATGGCCTCCACACAGCCTGTTCAAGGCGGTCTGAGAAAGGGGACAGGGTGACTTAATGCTGCGTGACGGTCAACAGCACGAGGTCATGAGCTGGGTGGAACCCTCGCAGAAGAGGTTTTTTGGGTGATACCACTGAAAGAAAGCACCTGAATTTTACTTCTTGACACGGGCCCCTTTGATAGCGTAAGAGCCCAATCCTGATTTCCCCAAAAGCTTATGGTTGTGAATGGAAACACATGAACACAGGCCCTGAAGGCAGGTAGCATCCCTTGAATGAGTTCAGCTGTAGTCCATATGGATGCACAACTAAAGATAAAAAGACACTAGAAAGTTGATTGATTTGTCTAATCTCAAAAAAGTAATGTAGCTGGGAGCTTGAATTTATATTGAGATCCTCTCTGGCACCTCAGAAAGCCATCACTATTTTTTTTCCTAGTAGCCTCCCAGGCTTGGCTTTTTAGGACTTCCAAATTTGTTACAGAAAGAGTGAAAACAGAGACTTTGGGGCTATTGGAGTGAAACTGTCTTGGGGTGAGCCCTACTGTGCTTGCCCAGAACAGGTTGGTAAGGGGAATGCATCCCCCACCTCTCTACTCTGAGATACCAGTCAGAGGCTTTCCATGGCAGTACAGCCATCCCCAAACTGAGCATGGGCACCTCTCGTGTGCTGCAGGCACAAGGGTCGTGTCTCATCTCTGACCTCTGTGCAGAAGCAACTTCTCCAGGGAAGGAAGCTGCTTCCAGCACCCAGCACTGGCAGGGCAAGAACTCGGAAGCACCAAGGTGGCCGTGGCTGTGGGGCCCTACCCTGTCTCCACGTCCAAGGGAACACCGGTGTGACACACATCAGGCACCTGCCTACCTCACATCATCCTCCTGCTGCAGGAACCTGGGATGGATCCTCAAGGAGGGCTAAAGCTGGATCTGCTTCCCCACCCTTCTTCTCCCCACTCCAGCTGGATCTAATGGCTCAAATGTTTTCTGCACCCTGAAGCAGGGAGTTTAATATACCTGATGACATTTTTACTGCCATTAATTCTAATGAATCCTGGTATTCTTGCTGTCCATATCTATTTAGTCTTTCTCTGAATCTTAATGTATTTCTGCCCTTGGGAATTTCTGGGGCATGCTCACAGCATGTCACAGGGGAAAATAAATTAAAGAAAAACAGATTTTCACAGCTTAAAATTTCCTTTCACCTGTTTCACTGTCATGATGTGATATGAGAGACCCATTTATCATTTCCTATACTCCCAGTCTGTCTTATGACTGATTTCCCAGGCTTTCAAAGTGGCAGATTCCCTCATAAAAGAACCATCCTCTGACTTGCCTGCAGGCAGGTGTGGGTTGGAACGACAGTTTTCCTTTGTTTTGCATTTTTTCTTAGTGGCACTGCTTAAAAATCCTGCCACTATGCCCTAGTCTCAAGATATGTAAGGTTTCACCTTTCAAGAAATCTGTTAAATATGTGGAATGGTTTTGCATAGAGTATCACAAAAATAAAAAAGTAAGGTCACAGAGGCTTACGTTGGTGTGGAAAGCAAGCCAAAGGAGGCCAGTAGAAAAGGGGAGGGAGAGGTGCTGAGTTGAAATGGGTGACCCTGCAGCCATCCCCATCTTCGCACATTTCCTCTCGTGCTTGCTTGCCCTACAGAATGTCTTCGGGTGGCAGCACAGGCCTGGCTCCCTGGTCCTCTGCAGGCAGGAAGGAGGAAGCTTAGAGGAGGAAGATCTGAGGAAGGCTTTGATGCACTGCAGGCTGGAGGGGGTGTGTGAGCTGGGATGGGGTGTCCCCAGAAGCCAGTGTCCAGCTCTCTGGAGTTGGGCTGAAGTGTCCCCAGAGGCCAGTGTTCAGCTCTCTGGAGTTGGGCTGAAGTGTCCCCAGAGGCCAGTGTCCAGCTCTCTGGAGTTGGGCTGAAGTGTCCCCAGAGGCCAGTGTTCAGCTCTCTGGAGTTGGGCTGAAGTGTCCCCAGAGGCCAGTGTCCAGCTCTCTGGAGTTGGGCTGAAGTGTCCCCAGAGGCCAGTGTTCAGCTCTCTGGAGTTGGGCTGAAGTGTCCCCAGAGGCCAGTGTCCAGCTCTCTGGAGTTGGGCTGAAGTGTCCCCAGAGGCCAGTGTTCAGCTCTCCAAGGTGCAAAGCCCGGGCAGGGCCATGGCAGTGGGTGACAGCTCAGGGCTGCTTGCAGGAGGTTGGCTTCTGGGCAGTGGAAGTTCTCCAGGTAAATAGGATTGTAGAGCTGCAAAGAGAAAACAGAAAGGAAGAACTCTTTTTGTCATTCTCTGCCCGCTCCTTCCTGCAGAGGCCAAACATAATTTGGTTGTCTTTGGGGTCTTCCTCCTTTCATCCATGACCATTTTCAGCCCTTCCAGGCTTCAGTCTCCAAAGCTGTCCACACAGCAGCAGCAGCAGCAGCACTCCTTGATGTCTGTCACCCTGGCTGCTACTCTGGAGCAGAGGCTTTCTCTGGCCTCTTTGAGGATGTACCATTGTCTGAGTGTAGAGACAAATTTAGGAGAAGACACTCTGGAATGAGTCGTCTCCTCTAAAAAGGTTCCAACAAATCCACCAATAGGAAATGAATACTAATGGATGAAAGTGGAAAAAAAAACCCAACCCAACAGCTTATTAACAATCAAGGCAAGGGGGGAAAAGTAAATAAATGCTAGATATTAAACTGTCAGACCTTACCTCCTCCACACACCGGAACAACACTGCAAAATGCCGGGGAGAATACCCACTCATGATGTGACACGCGGTACAAGATGGCGCCGGCGTCTCCCTCAGGGAGAAGAGCTCGGAGAAGAGCTCAAACAGGAGCTTCACGCAGCAGTTCGGGTAACAGATGAAAACCCGGTGACTCTCTGGCCGGTCGACCTCCTCTCCACGGCAGAGGAAGCAGCTGGGCTGGAGCCTCTTGGTTTGCTTTCTCTCCCTGGCTCGGCTTCCCGAGGTTTGGGGCCGGAACGGAGCGGCCCCTCTCCCGCCGGTCCCGTTTCTCTGGTCTCGGACTAACAAGCTGTTCAGTTCACCTCAAAGATAGCTGAAGGATTGCTGCTGCAGCTTCTTCGAGGCCAGGGAAGGGAAGAATTTCTTGCCTGGGTTGACAAAACCAAGCTAGGCAAGCAAAACCAGACTGCACCGCACCCTGGGACGTAAGGCTTCGGAAAAGCCCGCCAAAGAGCCCAAAGCTCCCCCCTCTCCCGGCCACACACCTTAAAGATACGACAACCATTTGGGGCATAAAGCGGACGATCATTGAATAGATTATCATCATAAATCACCCCAAGACAACCACTTGCTCAGGTCTTCTACAGTGGACAAATTTTCTCTCCCAGACACAATATATTAAATTTCACTTGAAGTTCACCAGGCCTGTTGGTGTGCTGCCTTCACATGAGCATGAATGGACAACAGGTATGATTTTAGATGCAGCCAGGTGATGCTGAGTTGAGGAAGAAAAAAGAGGCTTATAACTAAATACATAGTATTTCTATATTAATATATATTATTATGTGTCTATAAAAAGTATTTAAATAAATATGTAAGAGGTACAGATAGTTGGGTAAATAGCTCTGCAAAAACCACCAGAAAAATATCACTGGAGCAAAGTACTATGAAACCACAGAGCCATAACTTTCCTATCTTCCTCATGCAGATTTCCCTATCTCAAGGCAAAGGTGTGGAGAAGCAGCCAGCTTCTGGCTCAAAGGTGAACACACTGCTCAGGAGACTGTTATTCCACCCTCAATATAATGAGTCAGTGTGTTTATACAGTTAAACTATTAAGATAATTTTACTCCTCAAAGTCTCAAGGCTTCCATAATTAGCCTCTGGGAATTTTAGGTTTGGAGCTATTAACATGAATTGGAGGCTCATTCCTGTACAAGTGCCTGTCCTGGCTGTTGGCCGTGTTTGACTGTTTTGGGGGATAGCTCTGACAGTGAACTGCAGGCTCAAGTCCTCACACAGCTTCTCCTGCCTACCTGTAGTAACTACAGGCAATGATGTTCTTGGGATTATAAAGCAGAATGCCCTACTGAAGTAGCAAAAAACGTTTTGGTGATCCACTGGAGAGTCCCAGGAAACACACAGTGACTGGGAACTGTCTGAAAGCAGCACAGAATAGAGACATGAAGACTTTTCTGTTTGGTCTGGGTGGCTTCAGCAAGAGGGCTTAATTACCTGGGATTATTCCTTGTGTTTTCCAGGGTTTGTTCTTCCTTTTCCAGGCTTGGCTTTGTAGTGCCAGGCTCTCATGCAGGTACCAGCAGATTTGCATGAGCTCAGTGCGCAGCTACTTTGCTGGAGCTGTCAGCAGTTTTGGTGACAGAGCCGGGATCTGGCCCCGAGGGCCCAGTGCAAGTTCAGCTGGGGACCAGCGGAAGGTTTCAGCATCACCAGGGTTTCTCTCCACAGACTTCATGCAGTGCAATGAAGACAAGCTCTCCCCTACAAATGGCTGGGAGGGAGGGGCTGAAGAAGGGGGATTTCTCACTTTGAGCTCCTGTAGTTGCCTGAGGGACAAAAGTGTCACACACTTTGCTTTTCTGTTAAAAACAGGCCTGACAGCACCTTCTTTATTTAATGTTTATGTAGCCCTGGCAAAGCACCATGTAAGTGGACTTGAAGCAATGTGTCCAGTTCAAGCACACCTGAACACCAAAGTTCTCAGATCCCTTTTGTTCTACACTCAGATCTCCTCAGACTATGGCAAATCTGAGATTAATCTCTGGAGACAAATTTTGGGATCAAACCAGTTCAGCATCTAGTTGCAAGTCCTCTAAGCCACAGTTTCCAGTGCTATGCTGCCATTCAGGGAACTCTGAAAGCAGACAGGATGTGTCACTGAATACTTTGAGAGCTCTGGCATTCAAGACTTGGTCCCAGCCAGGAGAGTCTTCAAACAAAGCTTGGCTGGTAGAAACAAAATGGTTATGGATTTGCCCCATTGAACAGCACCTTCCTTCAGCTGCTGGCCAGGAAAAATCATTTCGGAGGTGCTGGCAGACAGCCCGGGCACATGGATGCAGGATTGAGCAGCCTTTGATCGGCTCAGCTTGTTAATCTGCCCACGCGTGCCATGTGTCTCCTCCCCAGGAGCTCCCAGCTGCTTTGGTGCCTGGCAAACTTCCCATGTCCACCCTTCCCTCCCTCCTCCTCCCTAAGCACCTGCTTCCCATGGCAAGGGAGGGAGTGGAGCCCTGGCTCTCCCCTTCCCTGCCAGCCCAGTCATTGTGCAATGCAAGTGCTGCTCTCCAGTCATGTCTCCTCAGCTGCAAGGAAGAGACAAAAGGGAGCTGCCCTGATCATGAGCCGTGCATCAAGCCCAGGCATCTCTCCAACCATTTCCATGCTTTCCATACTGGGTGGGCCTTTGGCAGCCCTCCCACCATGACCCTAAAGTCATTCCTGACTGTGCTTCTCATGCCCCATACGGGCCCTTTGGGTAAACAAAAGCCACCCAAAATCTCTGCCAAATATGAGTCCTTCTTCCCCTGCCTGCAGCAGCCAGGCTGGCAGCTCCCTGCCTGTGCCCTGCTGGGGTCCCTCCTCCTGGCCTGTACAGCTGTCCTTGGGGACAGTGGCAGCTGCTGGGTCTTTCAAAGTGCTAATTTGTGATGGGCTGCCATGGGAAGGAGTAAAAAATGCTGAGACTCGCCCTGCTTGCCTGCCTGTGTACCCTCAGCTACCCTCCCTGGCAGGGGTGGGCATCCTCAGGAGCTGGTGAAACCTGTTGAGGACCAAGCCAGACCTGGATGGTGTTTCTCCCTTGCTGTTGACTTGAAAAATCAAATCTAGGATGATTCTAACCCTCCTGCTTGAGCATCATGACAGGGATGGTACAGTGGTGTTTGCTGGTGAGGTGAAACAGCCCACCTGCCAGTCCCCAGCCTTCCCCCACCATCCCTGCATGCCAGTGGCCGCTGCTGGGAAAACCAGCCATGCATCTTCTCTGGAAATAACAAGCATGTGATTGTTCCTAATCCGACCTAGCCAAAGCAGTCCTGATAAGAACAATCCCTCATCAGGAGTGTTCTGATGACCTTGGACAGAAGCTGCTGTCCCTGGCAACCATTCCCACCTGCACCAATACTCCTTCAGAAATATTTCCTATGAATACAGCACCCTACTCCTCCAGAAATGCCAAGGATCTTGCCCAAACTTTGCCTTTGACACACAGGGCCTAATGATGGGCAATATCTCCCGCTCAAACTGGAGTCCCAGAACAAGAGTGAACCATCACATCCAGTGAGAGGTCAAAAACAGGGAGTCAGGAAGCACCCCTAGCTGTGCCTGCCCCCACCCAACTGTGTCCCCCCACTACACCACTCATACACTCTGCATGGGGATATGATCCCTCTGGGAGCTTCTCTGTGTATTTTAAGATTCCTTCTGTGCTTGCCAGGACAGAAGTAGTGTGTGCTTGGGACAGCTCTGTGTCTGCTTCCTCGTGTGATGTCACACCACTGCCACATGGTCCTCACCCAGTCCCATCAGGTGGTGGCAGCCCACAGTCCCACCCAGGCAAGCAAAGCAGGGGGTTGTACCGACAGCCAGCAGTAAGAATTTGCACTTCCTTCCCCCTGTATTTACCCCACAGAAACAAAATGGAAATATGTGTTTAAAAAAACAAACTGCAGGGAGCTGGCAGGGGACCAGGTGTCACGTCTGTGTCACTGTGTCAGCTCTTGCAGGGCCTACGGCAGCATCACCAAGACAACAAAGGAGGAGCAGTCGGTTCCCCTGGAGAACAGAGCAGCAGCCTGACCCGGCAGCCTCCAAGGTCTGCTTGGCTCTAGATAAGCATCTGCTTCCCCCAACAGCACTTATCTCCTTTTCCAAGGCTCTCATCACTGAAGCTTCATGACTGATTTACCTTTTCCAACAAACTAGCTGGGAGGTGAATATTATTTCATGCCAGGATAAGGGCACATTGATTGGACTCACCTAGAAAGCTTGTTAAAAAGAAGGAAGAGAATTTAAACCTGGTATTGCTCATTAGCTGCAGGCAGAGGCTTTACTCCATGTGGGAGTGCAGCTGATCCCCCTACAAACCATTTCTCACCGAAGACCCTGTTAGGAAACCATTTTATCCAACCACCCTGTGGCTGGGGCAGAAATGAGAAGATGAAAGGTGCTACCTGGTAGAAGCATAACATTTCCAATCCTGGGTTAAAATGAGGGGTTTTTTTTAAAAAATGGGAGATTGGGAAAGTGGAGGGGGTATAAAAAGTATTCCTTTGGAGAAACAGAAGTCTGAGTTCCTTATGCCTCTAGGATTTGGCGCAGGGATCAAAGGCAGTGTGTTTGGCCCCCCTTTGCTTAGTCTGTAGCCCTGTCTCCCTGCACACCTGCCCATGTCAAAGCTGAGGAGAGCCGAGGCTCAGCTTTTCCTTGCTGAGGACCCACTGGTGCCCCACTGTGAGCATCCCCAGTGAGCTGAGCCTGGCTTTCTGCCCCAGCAGATGCAAAGATCTCACGCTCGCTCCCAGCAGCTTCCTTTTCCTGCCGATGCAGGGGAAGCCGGCACCCCGACTGCTGGCACCCCTCCAGACACCCCTGCTGGCACTGCCTGGCTGCAGCGAATGCGGTGGGGCTCGGACAACAAGTGCAACATATCCTCTAGCCAAAGGGAAGGAATTCCTGAATGGAATGCATGTACCATTCAGCTTCTGGCTCAAGCAATATCTTGCTGTGGTCCCAATGGGGATAACAGCGTGGCAGGAAAAACTGCCCTGGAAAAAAGACACGTGTGGGGGCTGAGGCGGGGAGAGGAAGGAGCAATGTAAGCAAAAGGAGGAAATGCTATGGTGAGCCAAATGAGACTGCAGGGAGAGATCTTCTTCATGTGCCAGGGATCTGGCCAAGCACCGACTTCACTTTTGTTCTTTGAAGAGAGATAAAGACACCGGTTCACTCAGCCCATGGCCCAAAGAACTTTGGGAACAAACCCTTCTGTTGCCCTCTCCTGGAGCCAGCTCTGCTCCTACAGGGAAGTTTTGCCATCCAACGACAGCTGGGCAAAAGCGAGAGAAAAAAATTAAATCGGAGTGTTTTTTGGTGCCCCAGCAGTTGAAGACCCCATCTGACATCTTAAAGGCACCTAATTTGTCCTGAAGTTTGGGTACATCCAGGAAAACTCAAGCTTCACCAGAGTGCCATGTTTGGGCAGCTGACTGCATGTTGAATTTCCCTTATTCTCACTCAAAAGAAGACTGCAAATGTTTCTTGCAGCCTTATTTTCAAGGGCAGCAATTGAACAGGTTTTTTTTTTAATTTTAGTAAAGCAAGACTGGGCAGTTGGAAATGTTCACATTTCAGTGAGCATTGAGAAGAGGAGTCCTGAAATGAATTCAGGTGGTACAGACTGCAGCATGCCCTGTGTGCACACAGGGTTTAGAAATAGAAATTTTTAGAAATAACTATGGTGCTGGTGCCCCAGACTGTTTATTGCCCAATTCATGCAACAGTTTCTCTTTGTTTACTTAAGATTAGGTCCTATCGTCCCAGTCTCCAGGTTGTTTAGTAGGGAAATGGTACATTTGTGCCTTTTTTTAAGGCTTTCTGCATGGGGACTCAGGGGTGTTCAGGGCTGAGACTTTGGAGATGTCCCTTTCAGCATCCTTGTTGCTTCAATAGCCCTGTGTTGTACTGAGCCATTTTCCTAAGTGATACAATGTGGGAATTTGAGAAAATACTGTCAGCATGCAGTCTGAAAACTTGGTATTCTCACTCAGTGGAAGTAAAACGATTCCTTCCCTAAGAGAAGTAGAGACTTATGTTTTTGGGGCAAAACCACACTAAACGTGTGTCTTCTGGGGAATGTCCTTGATATCTGTTTTTAAATGTGTGTTAATGAACAAACCAGTGCCTCCAAGCAGAGTCACGGCTCCCAGAGGAACATCTTAATCATTAACCATAAAATGTGCGATTTCCCTGCAGCTTAGAGAGCAGGGCTTTAGATGGAGATCTCGTTAAGGGCCATCAGGAAACATCCCAGCTCCAGTGCTTGGGAGGGCACTGAGCAGGGACCCCTCACAGCCCATGGTGCATTATTGCTTACCTTGACTGAAGATGTTCCCCCCTAGTTACTGATCTGCAGCAGGCACAGAACTGCACTCTGATTTACATCCCAGGAGGACTTTAGTTTGGTCTCTTTACAGCTTAAAAAGAGGTTTCTGCCCTGGATTCCTCTTATTATCCCATTTTAATCAAAAGTATCCAGACTTTGCTGAGCTGTTCTCAAGTTCAGTGGTTTTCAGATCTGCCCTCTAGCATGCAGGAGGGAGAGTTCAGGTCAACCCCAAAAGGAGCAAGTAGGCTCACAAAAACTCAGAAAGTTTTTAGTCAAGGCATCCCCAAGCTAAGGTGGGGTTTTTATTTGTTTCTATGTTTGTTGGTTTTTGTTACGTAGTCAGATGTTCCAATGGGCCTGTGCAAGTGTGGGAAAGCTGCACTGTGTGAAACAAGTGAAACCCAAGATGTGACCTCAGAAGGCAGAGTTTGCTTTGATTTTCTTAAGGCTGAGGACAGGGGAAACAGTGAGAGCTGGAGGCACAGAAGTCGAGCTGCAAGGACGCTGCCCCAGGGGATGATCGCCCCCCTTTGTCAGCCCAGCATCTCTATCAGCTGCCCCACAAACACTCTGACTCCAGTCAGTCACGTGTGCTCCACAAACAGAACATTTGCTTTCAAATACTGAAGCCAAAAGCAGTTGCTGAAAAGGACATCCAGGTACCGAATGGCCTGGAAAGAGAGGGTCGGTTTCTTTTAATGTCTGTGTGTACACATCAAGCCAGCTCTGTAAACAAACTGGTGCCAGCAACTGAAAGTTCCCAGGGTTTCCAGCAACAGGAGGGGGAAACTGGCACAGAAAAAGAAAAATCAAAGTCTGCACCATCACCAGGCACATGGGAGCTGAAGGAAGAACAGATTCAGGTAACTGGGCCAAAAATGCTCTCTGTCTTTCACCGTGTGTTTACAGATCTTGTGCAGTCCTTTCCCTATACCTTAATGCAGCATCCAAATAACTTTGTCCTAGAAAGGGGAGACAGGGCTAAACAGCTTTTTAGTAACTCATCACTGTTCACAGAAATCTTGATCTAATAAAAGTATGGATGCATTGGTAACAGTCAGTTATCAATGATCAGTCTTCTGTTCTGTATTGGTGGCAGGTAGTGGTTAAGCCAAGAAATCTGTAATTCAGCTAGGGCTTGAGGAGAAAGCACTATTAAAATAACCTTTCCCCTTTTGAGTGACATCCTCATCTTCTGTGGTGGGATTAGAAATCCTACACAAAGGGCAGTTGGCCTTTACATCAGCTGCCTGCTCCTGTTTCTTCAGGGGGCCACTCATTCTTCAGGGAGGATGCAGGGAAGACCAGTGAGTTCACTCCCAGTGACCTGAAAGCCACTGGGAAATATAGGTGGAGCTTGTGACCAAAGCTTCCCCTGGGGAAGGATCAGAGTCAGGATAGGCAAAGCTATGTTGCAATTTCTGGGACAAAAATGTGTAAATAAGCTATTGACCCACTGAACTCTAGCTACAAGAAGAGGACAAACCAAGTAGAAACACTGAGCTCCACTAGACCCTGAGTCCTGCTCCCTCAGGTCAGGTTCTGGTGAACGCCACTTAGAGCTTTAAGGTAGCTTCTTTAAACATCATCATCTACTGCTGTTTCAGCTGGAAGCATAGCAAGATCCACAGGATCATCTCCAGGCTGACCCAGTGAAGATGAGCTTTTAAAGCCCGATTTCCTACATCTCCTGCCCAGTGTCTTTGCAATTTTACATGTGTTTCTTGAGCCAAACAAATCATCCCGTTACACTTCTCAGAGGTCAGCAAGCTTGTACTCACAGAGCATCCAGTTTTGCCAGAGCCCATGCAGTGATGCAATAGCAGCAGCTTTCCAAAACAAAGCTTGCTCGATGGATGCACGATGCCAGCCTTACGCCGTTCTACCACTGAAGCAACCCGTGACGCACAAGTACTGGAGGTAAGGTTAGTCCTAGAGCAAAATATTCTGTGAGAAGAGAAAGCAATTACCTTACAGATTTGGTCAGATC
The DNA here is from genome assembly GCF_020740725.1 of Corvus hawaiiensis. Lineage (NCBI taxonomy): Eukaryota > Metazoa > Chordata > Aves > Passeriformes > Corvidae > Corvus > Corvus hawaiiensis. The sequence continues at coordinate 45,907,698 of NC_063218.1, read as the reverse complement.
CCTGCCAAGATTTCTGGCCCATTGCACTGTTCAGTGATGACTTAGACTTGACATGAGGAGTCCAAAATGTGACAGAAGAACAAAAGGTCCTCAAGGTAGTGTGAACCTGCTTTTTATGCCAAAGGCAGGAGTGCTAAAATGGGTCTGATGCAAACCCATACTGGAAGAGTCCAACTGAAAAAGCTGTATCCAGAGACTTAATTTACAGCTGAATTCTGAAAGCCCGAGTCTCTCCCACAGGTGAAGATAAAAGTGAAACATTACTAGGAAGTCTGACATCTGAGATAGAAACTCTTTGCAACTACAAATATTTCAGTGGGAAAGAGTAGTTTTGTTAGTTCTCTGGATGCTGCATTATTACATTGAGCAGCAAGTGAAAGCAAGAGGCCTAGTTTGGGTGCTGAAGAGAGTGAGGATGCTGGCATCCCCTTCCTCAGGGCATTCCTCCCCAGAGGACCTTTGCTGGACATCCCCACTCCAGCATCCAGGTTCATTTGAAGCCACTGTCTTCTGTTGGCAGCTCTTGCACAGTGCCAAGCTGACAACCTGAGTGGCTGTGAGCCATGAAGCAGCCAGGCAAAGGCAGAAGCAATGTGAGCTGGAGATCAGGAAGCCCCTTCCCTGGAAGATCCATGCTTCTGTGTTGCCACCTTGCTCTGGCACTGAGCATCAACTCACAGTGCCCTGGAGGGGCCATGGCAGAGCAGGGCCCTGAGGATGCCCAGTGAGAATCAGTGACTTGTGCAACAAGGGCATTTTAAAACTGCTATTTACAGCCTCTCTGGTTTTGTCTTTCTTTTCCATCCCTTCCTCTTTTTTTTGTCTTTACTTTCTTGGGAAGTGAGAAACAAATTTTGACAGAAACTGTGGTTTTGCGTACAACACAGCTGGAGCATTCAGCCATGGAAACTTCTGCTTAAGTATGACTTACTAGTTCTTATTTTGTCTTCTTTTGATTAAATCAGAAGATCATAGCCATGAGATCCACTTGCTCCTCAGGAAGCATCACTACCTGTGAGTTATTCAATACATTTGTAGGTGTAAAAATTACCTTTAATATTTTATAAAAGCCTGCATATTTCTAACTAAACCTAGAAAAGCATAGAAAAAAATCAAAACTAGTTGGCAGAGGTCAGAAAGGAAAATAAATGAAGACATTAGGAAAAAACTTCCATTTTACTTTAGGTTGCTCATGCTTTCAGACTGGAGTGAAAAGATCTCAGAGAATTTAAAAAACCTGAAGTTTGTGTCTTGAGCCTTCATCTAAAACATAATTCAATGTAAATGAATTATGATTAAAAAATGAAAAAAAATTATTCATCTTACTTCTAAAGACAAACCAGTATTTTTCCAAACAACTCTAATGACGGATTTGTGAAATAACCATTTGTCTTTGCAGCTGTAGCCTTCTAATTAGACTTTCATTCTAAGGTGAATTTTTAAACCCTTCAGACCTGAGACATTACACACAGTCCTCTATAATCTCTTCCTGAGGAAATTATTGTATTATTTTGTGTTCTTTGTGTTGGGTAATTACAGCAGGCTTCTTTCCTCCTTTCCATTCCTTGTTCTCTTTATGTACATTTGCAAGGGATTCATAGGGCCACTGTCTCTGCTGACTTCTAGAGTATTATTCTTCAGTGAGATGCAGCAAGAAGAGAGGGATTATTCAGCATGGAGGATCTGGGTTTTTAACACAGAAACTGCAGTGCCCTTTGCCTTCAATACACATATCAAGACAAACACAGCATAGCAGCTGCCTCACAGGCTGTAGGAGGAAGTGCAACGGCAGGGAGAAAAAAAGCACATGCAGAGGAAACTGAGAGTTTCCAGATGGCAAACACCAGAGCAGAGGTCAGCAACTGTTTGAGATGATTGCAGGCCATGCTTTTCCTCAGCCCAACCAAAGGCTGAGTGTCCTGCTGGGGAGATCTCTGTCTCAAGACAGGCAACTGGTAATGCTTCAACACTGTTCAAAGCTGTGCCTTTTTGGGGCTACTGTATTTCTCACTTGGTGGGAGCTGGGAGCTTCTCATGGATACCCTCACAAAATGTCAGAGCTCTTTAGACAGCAGTTTCCAGCCCTGACTTTAAAGGGCCTTCAAAGTTGTGGGCTTTGAAAATTAGGAAAGATGGCTGATTCCCAAGGCACATTTTATTTCCAGAAGGGAACAATGAATAAAAGTAACATTCTCTAGGACTGGCAGCAGAGGCAGCATCTGTAAGGCTTTCTGAGAAGATATTTAGTCCAGCATACTGGGCTGGAATTCAAGTGCTGTGTGCTGTTCCTGGCTCTGCCAGAGCCTGCCTGTGACCTGTAACAAACCCCCTCACCTCTGCTTGCTCTCTTGCCTTTTCTAACACCATTCCTCAGTGCCTATACCACATCTCAAATGGCTTCTGGTCAGGATGTTTTCTCCAAAGGCAGGACTCAGTGTATTCATGCAAGGCAGACTGGACTGCATTCAGACTTTATGGGCTAATCCCTATTTAATGAGACTGGTAAGAAGTCATGTATATATATACACACACACACAGAGCCTTGTTTGCACATTATAATACAATGGCACTTAATGCTGAGGCAATAGGAGCTCTGCATACTCTGGAAATGAAAGCCATAAAAAGTGAATCTTGCATGAGGAAAAAAAAAAGTAGCCTGTTTTTTCGTGATCAGCTTTGTTGCCTGGGTACCAAGTACAGAAGCTCCTTTTTGCTTCTTGCCAGGAGCCTGTAAGAGTATGCTGTATTTTATTTCAGTCCAGAGCCATTATGGCCATTTATCCATCCCCACAGAAGTGCTCCATTTGCTGCTTCACATAGACCCAGGCTGGCATCAGAGACAGTCCTCCCTGCCTGGTGAGGGAACTCACCTAAGGGTGCCTCAAGGATCTTTCAAGGAAGGATTTGAATTCTCAAAAGCATTATTGTCTTGGTAAGGCCCAGAAAACAGTGATCCTTCATCTACCTGCTTTTCTGTAAGCCACTGAAGGAATACAAGGCTGTGCTGTCCAGCAGCTGATGGCTGTAACAAATAGGATAGCTGAACTGGAGTGGAGAAACCGCAGCAGAGACTGCTGGACTTGTGATTTTACCAACCTGGAAAAGCTGTGATGACTTGCTGATGCAGTGTGCAGACAAGACAAGACTGGTGTCTTGAGGCACCAGCAGATTCAGTGTGATTTAACACAGCATCACTCATCAGCTGAACCTCAGGAACTCAGCACTGCAGTTGGAAAGCAGAATACATAAACCTCAGAGGTGCTGGCACTTGGGCTAAGGACAATCACCTTTCTTTATTTCGGGAATGAATTTGCTTTCTCATTTTCTATTGCAAATCAGAGGATTCATTCTTCAGTTCCAAATCCTAGAGACTCTTGCAGAATTAAGCCAGGTTCCTGCCTTCCCCATCAACATGTCTAATAAAATTGCAGGACATATTAGGTCCCTGAACACCACAGCTGCAAGCCCCAGTGCCCTGAGGGGCTTCCACAGCCATAATCACCGAGGAGAAATAATTACATCCACCCAGAGGAGTGAAACCCAGCTGATTCCATTTAAGCTGCAGTGCAACCTCAGCCAAGTCAATATGCAGGAAAAAGCAGAAATTCTCATTGATAATAGTACTTTTCAGAGTCACAGAGAAAGGGTGTTGATTAGCACAGTAACATTTCCAGGTTTTTCAGAGCACTTATCACTCTTCCAAGCTGCGGTAAAGAAAAGTGCCAAACGACCCTGGTGAAATTTTCCCAGAAGTATCTTCAGTGCTGGGGAAACAGGGATTTTCCAATAAGGGTTCTTCTGACCCGTAAGTGAAGAAGCCTAGCAGTGAAAACACAACAGTTCTCAAACAGGAAGAGGTCAAAATACTGGTAAATCTCAGCTTCTTCCCACTACAGGAAATACCTTTGCATTTGGTGGAAAGGCCCAGAGTCACAGAGAGCAAAAGCTGCTGTTGCTTTTTGCCAGTTTCTCCTTGCAAAGTGTGTTCCCTGAGGAAGGGCTGGAAATAAACTTCTTCCCTAATCGATTCTGTACAGAACAGCAACTCCAAAAATAGTGTCATTCTATTTAGTAGCATCACCACTGTCAAAGACGTTTAATTTACTAATTGATTGCATCCAATTCAGCCCAGAAACACCTATTTTTCCAGTTAAAAGAGAAGGCCCTAAGACTGTGCAAGGAAGATCCTTAAGGAGATGTAGTGAGCCACTTTGAACATTTGTATTTTATCTTACAGTAAGTGGTTGTAGGAGCAGTGGGGGTACACACCAAACTGGACCAATTATCCACTGAATCACCTCAAAGTGGTGGCTGAGATGAGCTGTCTGGCTAGACAAGCAATAGTTTCATTTAAAAGTAAAAAGTTTTGTTCTTTTAACTCTTACACTAGAAGTCACATTTTCACCAGTTAATAGCAGGTCCAGAGACAAGAATTCACAAAGTGGAAATAAACCCCAGCAGTTTCAAGAAGGAGCTCAAGCACAAATTGTTTTTACAAATCAACTGAAAGGAGGATCAATCAGTAGTTTTTAAACTGCCTTTCTGAAAAGCAAATCAGCTTGACCATAACCATTTTGAGGTTAAAGAACTAAGAAATACTTAACTTCCTTTATACTAAATCTTATGAAGTGCCAGCACATTTAAATTGCTCCTTTATCAGCCTATAAATCAGCTTTAACATTCAGTGACTATGAGTAAGAAAAGGTTTTACTCCAGTTCCTTTTTCTACTCCAGGTTCTCCAAGAAAACAGAAGGAACTTGCCATCAATAAGCAAGACTAAAAAAAAATACCAGGAAGTGACTAAGCATTGTCTCTGCTCTGGAGTGTTGACTTACCTATGTCCCCACTAAGTGTACCACACAACACTTAGGGGCATCTCACACCTTTTAAAAACCAATTCACATTACAAAAGACACAAGCTGGAGCATGCTTTGCTTCCCTTCAGGGTCTTTCCTCACCCTGAGAGATCACAGTAGAAGTGCTGGTGTACAGCTGCAGTTCTGGGACTTACCCGAAGCATCTCACCAGGGAACTTGAGTTTCCTCTCTGAATTTAAGAGGCACCTCAACTCCCTGAAAGAGGATCACCTCCAATCACACCTTTTATTACAGTTAGCACTACTGTGACTGAATCCTCTTCCCTATTTGGTTCTGAGAAGCATGAAATGAAGTGATGAGTCAGGCTCCATGGGTGGTTTCTCAAGAACTTGAATTTACCCTTGGAATACTTCCCAAGAATCCAGACACCTATTACATATCAATAATATTTTCAACTATTTGCAAAGTCTCATTCTGAACTGTGTGTTCCCACCCCTTTCCCCATACTGCCATTTCCACTGGGTTTGCTGTGTGCAACAGTACTGTAAATGAAGCCTTCAGCAGCCTAGAGAAATTACCTGGGCTGTGCATACTGGAACACCACATGAAGTGTTTGTGGTGAAATTCAGTGTGTGCTGGTACCTTTTACCTTTGCTTTGAGGGCAGTCAACAGGGCAGATACAGTGAAGTGCTTTAACTAGAACTTTTCCCACCTCTAAAGCTGTAGACTTAGAAACTGATGTTCAGTCTGCTTTTCATCACTTGCTTTAAACACCTTTCTTTCTATTAGAATTCAATTATACCATAAATGCTGAAGACACATTGAAGTAGAATATACAGGCTCAGTGCTCTGGGATATATCTCAGTCTGCCTTTGCAAGGATCCAACAGAGATTAAGGCCAGAAACAGCATCTATTTTATCCTGCAGCTGTAACAGAGACTCAAGAATATCAACAACAGTGTTTTTAAGTGCTTTATATTTATTATAAAGTATTAATAACTGAATGTATGGAAAATGATTCTCTGTACAAGAGAGTAACATGACAGCTTTTACAAGTTCTGCTATACAGTACATGAAATGCTGCACATTTTTTCAGCCGCTTCGAACAGTATTCGCTATACAAGTCAAAAAGGGTAAACTTAGAAGTTTGTTTATAATACAGTGTGTTAGAAAGCACAAACAAGTAACATTCAAAATAAACAAGCTCCCAAAAATCAAAAGAAATCTTTAGATGGCATGTACACAGATTATACTCAAGTTTCAATATACATGTTATTGTTCCCCACAAGATGCTCCACTTTACTGGATTCCTGGAACATGATGAGAATTGAAGGTGCAAGAAAGGCACCTCTCAAGCCACATAAGAACTGGATAGGCAGAACAGCAATTTCCTGAAGTGTTCTCCACAGTCTTTGGCTCTACTATTTATTACAGCCATATACTGTGGCAACACAAGAAGAGAGACGGGCCTCAACTACCAGTACTGTCAATGCCAATCCAGTTATCTGGGGAGCTTCTAGAGCAATTCAAGGCACTCTTCCCAGTGCTGCCAGCCCACAGAACCCCCTGTGCAGGACACAGCATTTTAAGAGAACAACCAGGCTGGGCTAAAGCATGTTCTTGAACAACATGGAACGAACAGTTCAAAAACTCCTTCAGAACATCCAGTTCAAAGTTCATTTGTACTTCACTTCCCAGGCACACCAGCCTAAGAGAAACATTCGTGTGTGTCACTAACACTTTAAAGCACACTGCTTCAATGTGTTGAGTTGCTTCTGGTTAAAGTGGTGTAAGATATCAGCAGCTTTGAAAATAGTGTTCTTGGGGCATGGTGAACCTAAACTCACAGTAAGTTTTTAAGCCTACTTCACAGTTTAGCAGTTGTCTCCTTTGCTTTTCCTTCTCCTTAAGAGGGAGTGCCTACAATGAATCAGCTTTTACAACTGTTCCGCTTACAACACAAACCAGAATGCCAACACCTCCCGAAAATGTACTCACAGTAAGTTTGCTCTGATGCATGTGGTATTGACACTTAATTGTAAGCTTCTCCCATGATACAAAATAGCTTCTAGATTGAAAAGATTTAAAGATATTGCATGGTTGTATTTTACTTTTGCCTCCCAATCTCATTCCAACTATTTACGGAACTGTAAACAAGTAATTTTTATAGTCCTCAGTACTGTACACCTGCATTCCCAGGAACTGGAATTCAGTGACACCTTCATTAGAGATACAGTAGCCTAAGCACAGTGAAAGTTCTGTCCAGCTGCCCTCTTCATACAGTAACCAACAGGCCACTCCCCCCACATTCACACCTTCAGCTTTCTCTTCTGATCAAAGTAGGCATCAAATCTGGATAACGCATATTCCTGGAGAAATAAAGGACATTCAGTACTCAATACAGTAAACAGCTGTTTTCTTTTTTGGGATGGGGAAACATAATGAAAGTATTAACTGTGTTAGTTTCCTAATCCATCATCTCAACGCACTAATTAGCTCTGTTCAGAAGGATAATCTCTCCAGAGGTGTTCTGGCCTCTTAGAATTTCCTCCAGTTTTGTTTAAACTCTTAACACAATTAGCTGCTGCCAAAATGTCATTAAAAAAAAAGGTACTAAAAAAGGCCAGGACTTCACTGAAAAGGCTGGCTCCTGCAATATTTCCTGCAAGATACTCCATGTACCTGCCAGTCCTATCACTTTCCAGTACACCAAGCACAGACCAAGAGCCAGACTGATCAGTTTCTCAGGTACAAGCTGCTACCTGGCACAGATACTGCTGCACACTGAACATCACCATGGGACAATGTGTGCACTTCGAGTACTCAGTTCAAAATTCTCACTGCATGTTAGCCTCTCTCTTGCTTGGGATGTCTTACTGCAGAATAATGCTGCACTGCAAGGCCTGACACAAGGCTATACACTCTCTGCATAACAATGGGAACAATTCCTGAAGTTTTTACAGTCTTAGATGTTCTTTACATTCTTAAGGAAAGAGCACAAACTAGTAACAAATGGATTTTTAAAAGCTTTACTCCCCTTAGAAGATACCAGTTACTGTGAGAGGCCATTTTATTGCCTTTTCAATAATGTACCACAGGCTATTTAGATTATTCATTTTCAGTTGTGTAAAACTACAATTAAAAAACTTACCAGGTACCCAAACTCAATGGATGAGATCTTTGCTTGTATAATAGACCACAGACCCCAGAAGAAGTGTGATGCAAGGGCAAACCTGAAATTACAAGGCTATGTTATTGAACTAAATACCAGCTAAGTCACAACACCTTATTTCAAGGTCCTCTTAGAATAGGATTCCCTAGTTTGGGGATGTCCACGTTTTTCTTCAACTATGATACCATAAAAATAATTCCATTAGCTTCCCCATGAAGAAGTATTCTGTTTACTCCACTATTAGTGTATATCACATATCTAACACCACAGTGGACAGATTGTTCTTTGCCACATATAAATAGCTTTCCATCTCTCTTGGCTCAAGTTCCTCCACCCAGTGAAATATATATAACTACAGGTACCACAGTGAAGTCTGAAGATACAGTTGTACAGGAAAGTTACCTGTTAACTTCTACCAACACTTCTTCTTCTAGTTTGGACTTCTCTTCATTGCTCAGATTTTCAAAGCCATCTTGGAATGCAGACAGGTAACTGGAAAGGAAATGAAGCTGGAAGGCAAGTAAACAACTGAGTTACAACTTTTCATCTCAAGATAGATTTGCTTCTTTCAGACCTAGGCACACTTTCTAGTAAGTTGGCATTTATTTTTCCAAACACGAACAGTGTTGGACTTAGCTTTAAGATTAATGGTGCTTCCAACAATTGCTTGAAAGTCTGGTTTAAGAAAAGCCATAATATTAGGACAGGCAGCACAGTGCTATTGCCAACTAATTTCACAGTTGCAGTTTACAACTACTGGACTTTTTGCAGTGGATGGCTACACAGCACATAGTAAATAGTCTATCCTGAATAGCTATGAAGTTCCTATGATTTTTAAAGCAAAGGTGGTCAGGATTAGAGGAAGTATTACACTTCAGGAAGTCATAGAGGAAAGATCTTGAGACACAGTAAGTCCAAAAGAACTGAAAAAGAGTTAAGATGTGAAGACTGTGGATATTGGCATTTAATGATGTCTTTTGTGTCTACCTGTTGTTTCTTTGAAGGATATTTAAGAACACTGGCTTTGAAGAATGGGTACTTCTCATACGAGTAATCATACATCCATTCACAGAAGTGATTTCCAATGTCAAATCCTCTGAAAAGAAATAAAGACAAAGTACCTCAGTATTTGCAAACTAGCAATCTGGGGTTTTTTTTAAGCAAACCCAAAATCAAGTTTTAAAGCACTGGGCTACTCAGAACTTACTGCAGTTTTGCTGGAGGTAGAGAATTGATAACCAGAAGACAGCTTTTTGCAAGTTATTAAAAACAATTAGTAAAGAGGGGCAGTTAAGAATGAAACCAGCTACATGAAAATACTAGACTTTGCTACCCAACTTTATACCAATGGAGACAGTAAAAATACTTGAGTATGCACTACATCTCAACATGAAGTCAGACATCTCTAACACTGGCATTATTGCAGGCAAAGAGATAATATTCACAGTTTTCAACATATTCCACTTTTATATTATTGGAATTCACTGTTTCATTATGTTCCAGCTATGATAATGTTTCATCCTAGGACTATACACACTTAGATCATCATTAAAAACACTTAACTAGATGGTTGAGAGAAGAAAGAAAAAGCATGTTGCATAACCATGTAGTGAAAAAACTTGTATTCTCATCTCCATAGATGAAAAAGCCATTAGAAAGGACAGAAAGAAAAAACACAAAAGCAAAGCTGCCCTACATACATACGCACATAAAATCTACCCTTCTCCTCAGCTTCCCACTAGAAAAATTTTGCCATGCAAGCAAGAAGCCATTTGTGCATAAACAAGCCCTCTAGTCTGAACAACGAAGGAGCCCCAACAACTTTGCCTCTGCTGTGTGCCTAAATTCAACAGCATCAGAACCAGAGCTGTTTTGATTAGTTATATTTGCTAACCACAACTAACAGAGCAGAACACAATTTGCTAGAATATACAAGCAATCAGTAGTGCAGCACTTGGCCTCCCTGTAGCATGCAGAAAGGAACAGTTCCATGCTGAAGAGAAAATGAAGTGTTTACCGGTAATTATAGCTGCTGTATTCAAAGTCAATGAGCATCAGCTTTTGGTTTTCTGAACTCTCTCTGCCTTCCAGAAGTAAGATATTACCTGAAAGTTAAGATAATACTGCATATTTAATAATGCAGGAAAACCAGAGAAAAGTAATACTGTGTATCTCAAGGAATGTTGTTCAGCTAATCCCAGTTATCCCTTATATCTGCACAGAAGAATTATAGGTGTGCTGGTCTTGGCAGGGGTAGTTAACTTTCTTCATAGTAGCTGGCACCAGGCTATGTTTGGATTTGTGGTGTTGATAACACAGGGATGTTTTTGTTACTGCTGAGCAGTGCTTCTGGAGAGTCAAGGTCTTCTCTGCTTCACACCCCATCCCAAAAACGGACTGGGGGTGCAGAAGGAGTTGTGAGGAGACACAGCTGAACAGCTGACTTCAGCTGACCAAAGGAATATTCCATACTATGATATCATGCTCACTATATAGAGTGGGAGGAAGGAGTAAGAAGGGATGTTTGGAGTGATGGTGTTTGTCTTCCCATGCCACTGTTGTGTGTGATGGGGCCCTGCTCTCCTGGGGATGGCTGAACACTGCCTGCCCGTGGGTAGCAGTGAATTAATTTCTCTGTTTACTTTGCTTGTGTGAGCAGCTTTTGCTTTCCCTAATTAACTGCCTTTATCTCAGCCCATGAGTTCTCACTTTTACCTTTCCAATTCTCTTCCCAATCTCACTGGAAAGACTGAGTGGCTCAGTTGCCAGCTGGTTTTAGTTAAACCACGACAACAGGAAAAGCCAAATTGCACTGGCTGTTCACCAGCTCTCTGGAAGTTGAGATATGTGATAAACCTTGTAAAGCTGAAAGCAAGGAAGTTTTTTCTGTACAGGGAGAGGCAGGTTTATTCTCCCAAGGATCCTGTTTCCACAGTTTACCTTGCAGCTGGCTCAGGTGGCCCTGTCAGCCTTAGCAATCCATGCTGCATTATTTCCACAGACTGAGATCTCTTAAGTTTCACAGCATCTCTCATATCTGCATAGCACTATCATTGATCATACAACACTTGGGACAGAAATTGCTTTTCAGCAGCCTGAAAGTCACAGTCTCACTCTGCTGTTCTAGTATGTGGCACAACCAGTACCTATACAGAAAGTTTAGGCAATTGCTTATGTCTTTCAATTCACATAGTCACTATAATTCATCTAAAAGACATCAAGTCTGCCTCTGTCAAGTACCAGTTAGTAAACAAATGTCAAGCAATATCAAGTTCTGAAATAGTGTGAGCCCTCTCTGCAGGTACATCTGTTCTCCATGCCACACTCTTGCACCAATAGAAAAAGCAAGCACAGTATTTCACACACACCCTCCAAATCCTTGGAATTTTAGGCTCTCCAGCCTGCCCCAGCCCTATTATGCTCTGACTCCTCCAGTAGTGCACCATGCCACATCAGCAGAGAGACTTCAAACTCTACCACTACTGACACCTCAGGTTAGTGGCCTTTACTCCTTGTGCTGCCTGTCCCTATGTGTCTGTCCTTCAGGGCAGTTCCTCAGCCTTAGCTGACAAGGCTGGGACCCCTGACAACAAAACAGCCCTGCACACAGTCCCAGTAGAGCATCCTTCCAACTCAGCCCAGCTAACACACTGTTCAGGTGACAGGGCACACAAACAGCATACCCAACACACCTTCAGCCTTGCTTCCTTCCTCATCTTTTTCAGTAACTGGCTCAGGAAAATTGTTATTTCTTCCATAACTCCCAGAGAACACTATAAAAAGGTGGATAGGGTTTTCCTAGTGTTTCTTACCAGTACAAGTTAAAAACTGCCAAGTCAAACTACCCTACTCTCCATTTTCACCACTCATTGCACTTTTTCAGCATCTTTCTTTTAAAATTACTGAAGTATATCCTACCCTGATCATGTATATTGCAGCAAAGCAAGGTATGGTCTAAAGAGAAAACATGTAAGGCTCCCATCATCAACTGACCTGTACTATCAGAGTTCGAGTAAATTCTTGGCCTAACCCAGTCATGACACCAGAGTTCTCTGAAAAAGCCTGAGGGGTTGCAGAAGCCAACACTTTGCTTTGGTACTGTAGCACACCAGGCAGCTGCTGCTTCAGAGCAGTACCTCCACAACATGGCTACCTCTCAGAAAGCAAACAAGTAACCAGAAAAGGCTCAACAGTACATCACTGAGCAATATTGAAATATTAGCAGCTTACCCTCTTGACAATCATTGTGGCAAAATACAACTGGTGAAGAAGTAGCTTCAAGCATGGCTCTAGAAAAAAAATCAACAGAGCATCTTTTAAGTAATGAACCACTAAAGTTCAGTTCCACTTCCAAGTAATTTTGTTGAAAGAATCTGAAACACTATTCCCTCCCAGAAACACCCTATTTTCTTAATTAGGAGCAAAACATCAGCACAATGAAGTTTGACTTCACTGATCAGTAAGTCAGATCAGCAATTTCATCATAGATTTTGTATTTGTATGAGACTCAGGCTGGTCACAGAACCAAAAACAATCATCAGCTTGCAAAGTAAAATGAAGTATTATACTGTATAACATGTCTGAACAAGTATACAGAAAAATCCATCCAGAAACTGTGGAGATTAGAAGATAGTGGCAGACAAAATAAGCCTACCTTAGATTTTTCATTTCCTGGGGGAGATTGTAACTGAGAAGTTTGTTCAGTTTTCTGGTTTGGGATTCTCTGGTAAAATTAATTCTCAGCACTTGATTTAGATACCTGTTAAAAAAGAAGAGACAATAACACAGGATTTATAACAACAAGTATATTATTCTTCCCATACTATGATACCATTTAAACCAAAAATCAAGGAAGTTTAGAAGAGTTACTGAAGAAAACAATACTGTTGTTCAAGGTAACTGAAGTCCTTCATGTGATAGTTTCTGGGTACAGAGAAAGCTTGTGTTCTCAGGCATTCAGGAAGAATGATCTGCTTATCAAAATTACAACAGGTCACCTTTTTTCCCCATAAAGTATTGCGTAACTTACTTTTCCATTGTTCCAAAAAGCCACTTAGGTTCCTTATTAAATGGCATTTTCATGCCATGAAATCTAGCCATCTTCTCAGCTATTTCAGCAGATATGTCAGGTAAGCTTAGTTCTTCAGTGCTTAGTTTTCTGCTCTGTAATAAAATACAGTGTTCTTAAAATACAGTTAATTGATTAATTAAGAAGCGTGATTAGTTACAAACACTAGCAATTAGGCTCTATGCAGCATAGTGTGAAATACTAGCATAGTACTCAAGCAATACCCTTTTTTGCTCACAGATGAATTTACAAAGTTACTGCCTTTGGAAAAGCTGTCAGCCAGCCCTACTCACAACTTAATCAATTCACTTCTAGATTCAAGACCTGGGGAGTATCACATCTCACACTAAGAATATCTTCAAAGCAGATAAAGTATAAATATTTAAGAACATCAAAAGCATCTGCTCTTGTTGCTGTTAAAGGGAAGTGTTACTCCACAGCTTCCCATGCTATGTTTGGTATCTAACAGGCTTTTTATCTTCATTTATTAGCTTCTGCTAGAGCTGGAGAGTTTTTAGATGTCTCCCCCTGGCAAGAGCTACAGTGGGACTCTCTAACACCCACTCTAACTGTATCAAATTACAGCCAGCAATTACTACAGGCAGCCAAGTATTCCATTCCCCCATCCCTGCTTTTCTGGGCAGTCCAGAGACCTTCCTGTCATGATCAATTAAAACAGCTTCCAGCAGCCCACTAACTAATTATGACCAGGACTTACGGGAATGAATTCCTCCAGTCGCCCTTGTGGGAAGATTCCATACAGCTTTGGGCCAAGTGCTCTCTCTGCAAGAATGGCAAACATAACACTTTCCAGAACCATGGCTTCTGCCCCCTACCAAAAAAATTACAGCATTAGTTGGTGCTTCCACAGAAATTAACTTGGGTGTGCACAATAGCTAAACTGTTACCAAGTGAGAAATTTCAGGGCTAGCTTTGAAAAGACTCACCATTTTACTAAACAAAGTTTCTTGACTAATAACTTTTAGTCTGCTTAGGAGCAATACAAGTATTTTGCTTTCAAGTTTAAAGCTGGGGAGGAAAATATGTATTACTTAACAGGTACTGTTGGTGGGCCAGGTCAAAGGAAAACTGCAAAAACCAAAACACCCTCTCCTCTCTAACCTTTGGGAACTCCACAAATTCATTTCCTGGAGGAGTTCATCTCACTGAAACACAACAGAGGAACTACAAATATTATCCAATATCAGCTATTTTAACACTCTTCAGAACACTGCCCCTCAGAAGGACATTTTAGCTACACAAGTGAATTAAGTGAACGACTGAACAAAACAACTTTTCATTTAGAAGAATGACTTAGGATTTCCTTCCATTAAGCACATTTTAAGTATTCCTTTTTTTTTTTTTAAGTGAGGAAGTAATTTAAGCTCCTGCTAAGGAACATGTGTGTGTGAATAAATGTTTTTCCTTTTCTACCACAAAACATACCTCAAGTTTCAGGAACTTTTCTCTATGGCTTTCTTATATCAATAAACTTGGTTCATAACAATGACAAGCAGACAGCTTTTTAATATGAATGCTTAAAAATTAATAGAAATACGAACTATTTAGTCTCAAAAAACCAGTTAAAAATCACTGAAGTGTAACTTTCTGGATAGGTAAGATTATCTGTAAGTAAACACAGAGGTCACATTATAAATCTCTACCTTTAGCAATTATGTTAACCAGAATCCAGCTCTACTCCAATCCTAAAGATCCGCCAAGCCTCTGCCTGCTTTTGAGCAGCTCATCTCAAAGTCAGACCCACAACACTTAAAAGCATAAAATTAAGAAAGCTCCCAGGTATTTCTGACCACAGATCCTTTTGCATTATTGCAGTCAGCACAATATCAGATCGTATATAACTCTATACAAGTTCCACTCTTGAGTACACTCCAGGCAGTACTGTTGATAAATTATTTTTATTATTGCCCTACACCTTGTTGTTCTGAGATCTTCAAGAAATTCTAGCATTTCATATTGAAGTGTAGTAAAGACTCGTGTAACTGTGTTCTGAAGCACTGAGACTTAAGACAATTTGCATACGAATGTATTGCATCTATGTTCTCCACCATTTTCTCATCTCAGTTCCTCAAAGCACCAGATGCTTTATCCTCTAACACACCAAAATTTTTTTAATCATTTCACATGCCCTCACGATCACAGGTCTGAACTCCTCCATTCAGTTCTGAAAGCTAATGCCAAGCACCAAAAAGAAAATTAGTTATGAGCTACTGAATGTCTACTCTATTATTAACCAACACTGACTTTGACTGCACCTGGTACAACATCAGGGTGTTTTAAGTCTGTTCCCATTAAGGTGTCAGTTCCTTGTTTTCATATCTTACTGAGAAACCAACTCACTATTCTTGGATAACAGAAAGTAGCAAAAAAAAATGTTATTCATTAAGACATCTCTTCATGCATCAGAAGTGACAAGCACTGGAAGAACTTCCTCTACTGAAGCAGAATGGTCATCTGAGCACCGAGTCCAAGGAGAGTCCAAGGAACAATACCATCTATGTAATCTCAGGAACAAAGGCTTCTCCTCCATAATACCCAAGGGACCTTTTACCACACCTCCACTCCATACACTACTGTCAAACACAGGATAGGTGTGGAAAAACTACTAAAGGACATGAAAAAAAATTCTATAGCATACTTCATATATGGACACAGAACAAATCTGTTATCTGACTCTTCAGATTAATATTCACCTGATGACTTTAAAGGATCAAGCATTGTAACCAAGGAAATGATGTACCATAGTGCCTTCAAACACTTTGCAATATACTTATGCTGCCAAGACAACAACCTGTTATTTTAAGATCTCTCTCTCAGTTTTGACCAGTTTCAGAGATGCATACATAAGCACTTGTATTTAGATTTCTGGAGAAGATTGGACCACTAATGTTTTTAAATGAATACCTAGAAATCAATGTTTTATTTCAAACCTGACAATTATACACATTTTTTACAAGACTTTCCCAGGATGCAACTCCCATACAGGCAAAGACAGAACAAAAGCCTTTCTACACTTCAGTTGGAACTGAAGCTTCTGCTTTTTTCCTGCCTTAACAAAAAGTTCACTATAAAATACACAAAGTAGTCATATTCTAAGGAAAATTACTGCAAATGATAGCAAAACCAAAGTAAAACATAAATAATTCCTGTTAGAAGGCCTTATGAGCTGACATAAGACTATCCAATGTCTAGACACAATTGTCACACACCAGGCAGCTCAGACACTACAATGCTTTTGCTAGTGAACCCAGAAAATTTTATTCTCTAAAGGATGTCATCTCCTCTAATAATCTAGACACAAGAAAATTAACAAATCCATCCTGACAGTAATTCTTGAGAACACTGATTCAACAGTGAATTTTCAGCACTATGAGATTAATAGCAGAAACCAACCTATCAGCAGAGAATCACTATTTTCAAGCAACAAATACCACAAATGAAGTTCTGAAGTTCAAAATCTTGTTTCCTGTACTGCAAAACTTCTATGAGCTTCTGGTACTAGGGTGGGGCTTGCTTGGGCTTTTGTTTTCTTTTATAACTTTAGGGTTGGTTTTTTTTTTTTTTTTACAGGATTGTGGTAGAGGAGAGATCAAGCCATCTCCATTTTTCATCTTTGAAAAAAACTGAGGTATCAAACCAGTACATTTTTCAGTTCAATCTTGGTTCAACTGACTGAAGCTGTTCCAGTAAGCTAAACAAAGGTCAACAAAACTTCAAAACCAGTCACTCAACAACAAAAAATTTAAAACCAGTTTCAACCCCCTAGAAAGAAAAAAACTCCAAACCAAACAAGTGCTTGAAAATGTTTCAGATGGCATTCCCAGCAGGCAAAAATACAAGGGGAGAAAAGCAGCATTTATCAATTGAGTAAAATATACTTTTCCCTAGTTACTGCCAAAATCATTATAGAGCTGAAAACAGAGTACATAACCAAGGCATCTGGCTAGCATGCTGCAATGTTATCCCTTACTGAAAAAAATACTGCCAGGGTAGAAAACTAAATTACCAAATCCTGTTCAGATGATTTTATGAAAAGATACACTCAGCTAAACATTATGCTGCAGGAGAAGAAATGGCTCCAAATGCAAGAACTTTAAAGTTCGCAGAGCAGAGATGATCCAAGCACACTGCTAATCAGGAACACTTCATGTTCAAGAGCATTTTCTCTCCAGCTCCATGTACTTTCCTAAGGAGTTCATCAAATTATTAAAAAATTAGTGATTAGGTAAAGCAGAGAACTGATGTTCATCTACTTAAGAAGAAAGAGTCTAAAACTAGAAATAGCAGTACTGATACCAATATTCAAAATGGCAAGAAACCATTTAGGGTAGAACTGGGGGGGCTGTTTCTTCATAATGTGGGATGCTTAAATCTTTCCAAACTATGTCCAGACACTCACATTATAATGCTGCTTCTGTGAGCAAATAAATTTCTTCATTACTTTTTACATTTTCTAGACACAGTCCAGGTGGAGTAACTACTGGTTTAAAAGAAGCAGGATCACCACATTTCCCTATAATCCACAAAATTCTGTGAAATAATCAAATTTTATTACTCACTTGCAAGTCATTTTCCTTCTGAGACTGTACAGACTCTCCCTTATTACAGGACCTCTATGAATGAGAAAAAGCAAACACAATGAGAAGATGAAATTTAAAGTTATTAACCTGCAACCACCAGAACAACGGGAGTAGAAGTACCAGCTACAATTAACTAGAAGTCTCAACACTCTCTTAGATCTCTGACAGCTACAGCACTAGTATCCATCTGACCTCTGACCACCACACTTTCAACAACTCCAAAATCTTTCAAAAGGATGTGCCACTGAGACCAAGTCACTCCTGTAAATACCTGATTTTAACACATTTTTTATTGTTTCCCAGTCTTTCAAAAGAAGATTTAAATGCACCATAAGCTCAGAGGAACGTTTTTAATTAAGAGAAAATTAAGTCCCTCTGCATGACATCTGGGATGAGATTCTTCCAGCCAAAGCACTTGAGACACATTACAGAGATTACATAAAAGCCTTAGACTATTGGAAGAGGCATGTTATGAAGGTTGCAAAGCACTTCTTTTTCTTATTACCTTATTTGCCAAATTTTTTTGTGGCTAGAATTTCCTTGTTTGAGCATGCTGTCTAGGCTGTATGTCCAGTGTACCACTGGCTGTGCAAATCCAAGATTTTTCTTAGAGTGAATTGCCTGTGTAAGCTAAAGGTGTCTCAGTAGGAACCACAGTATACTAGCAAAACTTTAACAAGTGCCATGCATAATGTATTGTGCTAGGGTTGTTAAGAGTCATTATAAAGCAATTTCAGAATATTAAACCATACCCACAGCAACTGAACCCTCAATGGCACATGCTTTTAATAGAGCTGCACATTTAAAATTCAAGATGTATTAAAACCCTTGTCCTTTAAAGGGCTTGAAGGCAAGGAGAGGAGAAAGCAAATATCTGCTTAGAATTAGTGACAGTTTGTGGCTGCTATTTATGTTGCAATTCCAGCACTGACTGTTTAAACCAGACTGGCTTTAGAGGCCCATAAAGGCAGCCTGCATCTCCACCTTCTGAACACAAACATTGCATTCACAGAACCAGTGCATACCTTTCTGTTCCAAAGCTCTAACATGTCCAAAACAAGGGTGGAAATATGAACTTAATGGAATACAGTTAAGCAACACCAGCTGCCTTAAGTACAATACAACAAGCTAATGATTTACACAAGCTATGCAGTTACAGTATTTCAGAAGCTATAGAAGAAGGATAGTTAACATCAATCGATGGTCTTTCAACAAGTACTTCCCATAACACTACTATGTAAGTTTAAAACAAGACAATATGGAAACTACTATTACTTTATATTACTTTCAAGGAAATTAATAAAGTCCAAACATATTCACTACAGCTAAACGTGTATCTACTCAATAGCATTAAAATCATTTACAGAGGGCTTCTCTGAACAAGCATGTTCTACATCAATACCACTCTCAGATTTTTCTTGAGCAGTCAGAAAGTTACTCACCATTCAGGAGTCTTTCCTGATAAATGGTGCTCTCAGAATGGTTCAGTTCAATCAGAAGGTAAGCACATTTTCCTAAGAACCTGAACTGGCATCTGCTTTCCAGAAGTCATACTGTATAAAGAGCTAGCCAGTTCCAAGACTCCACCTCAAATTAGTGTTGGAGACAGCCTAATGGCATCTACTGTGCCATTAGAAAAGGACAGTTAGGGCTTTACTGCAGAGTCATCACAAGAGGAGAGTTCTGCAGCATCCCTTCCCTCTTTTCTGTTCCCTCAGCATGAAGCATTAGTTTCCAGAAGAAAACAAATACAAATATATAAATAGCTTTCAAATATGAATGGGAGCTTGGAGAGGATCAGTCTTCACAAGTGGCCATGGACTCAGCCTAGGATTAGGAAATTCTTCACTATATATGGCCAAAGAGAACAAAGTAAGCAGGATGCAATATTATGTACCAGAAGTTTAAGAGTTTAACAGATTAAAGTAGTAGAATTTGATTGTTTCCTGATTCCACAATCACCTATGAGAACAGTGGTTCAAAATTAAGCACATCATAATTTGATCAATTTATTTAGCTCACTTGGCTAAATCAATCAACTGCAGTTTTTCCATAACTCTAATAGCCTACTCCAACTAATGTCCAATTCTGGGAGCTATTTACTTCGCCAGAAATGAGGAGATTTTAATTACCTGCAAAAGAGAATGACTGAGTAACTGCTACAGCTTTTTAATTGCTCTCTCTACATGGAAACTAACTCAAAATGGACACATGTTCCACAGCTTCAAGATTTCTTCAAATATTTGCTCAGGGCTTCTTTTATTGTGGGAAGATTTCTTCTCAAAGCCCTGAGAAAGTTCACTACAGTTTTAGTAAGAGAGGACAACTATATTCAACAGAAGTTGTTTAGAGCCTAGTTTGTGATCATGTAAATTTATTTTAATGCAGGATACAAGATAAAGGTCCGAGAATGGGAAACAGTGCACATTGATCTGTGATCAGATGACCAGACAGTGTTTATACATCCGGCAATTTGATACAGAAAATTGAGTTCAACCATTATCTTCCTAATACCGACAATTTATTTCTCTTGTAGCTGAAAGATGAAGTCTCTTATCAAAAAACCCAAATGATGCCTGGCTAGAGAATTCTGTACAGAGAAGGAACTTTTATCTCTTTTTTTCCCCTACATCACTTTGAGCTCTGCTCACAAATTTAAATCTAATATAACTTGATTTTTCTGAGCTTACTCAGCTTTAGTTTTCAATATTTCAAAATACTGCAATACTTTGAATTACATAAATCCCTAGGAATTCAAATCTCAAGAAATCACAACATTACAAGGAACTGCCTCAGAGGTTAGAGGTGAACCTGCGCAGGGGAAACTTTTCTAAAAGCTGTTGGAAGACATCAATTTGAACTTCAGTTTATAGAACAAAACCAGCTTTAGATTCAGCAATAACTATTTCTGCTTCTAGGGATCTGCCACTGATCACTTATCCCTGTCAGACCTTAGGAACTGATACTAATTTGCTGAAGTCCTAAAAATCTAGCACGTGAAGAATTCCTAATTCAAGCTCTACCAAAGCCACAACTCCAATCCTCTACATATCAAGTTACCATTCTGTTATGAGGGAGCAGAGAAAAGGAAGGGACAGTTTTTTGATATTCTGTTATTGCTGTAAACATTCAGATGCACAGACAGTAGCTGGTGCTACTTAAGGCTTACTTTTAAACAACGAAATCCAGTACTAAAGAAAATGAAAGCTGTAGAGAATGCTCCACTTCAGAGATCTCATACTATACCGTGAATCGTGTCTGTCACCTGGAAACCAGAGTGCTCTAGGCACGATCGCATGGGCAAGCCTGCAGCAGAGAACACATGCATATACAACTAAAGTGGTACATTACCCCCAGAACACCCTTAATGCCACCCAACACAAATATATCCCCGTAAGAGGTGCTTGGTTTCTCTCAAGCTGTCTGCCAGTGCCAGGGATTTGTAGTTACTCCATGCTACAAACAGACATGGACACCAACAACCACAGAAGACGTTGATAATTACAGTTACACAGCAGTCTGCATTTTATTTAGTTACACAAAATAAAAGGCAGCAAGGCAGGTATGGAAAAAGATTTACCACAGAACTGTGGCAACCATTTATACTCATTTTGCATCTGCTCACATAGAAATTGAGACCAGAAAGGAACATTAGGTATACTGGTTTGTTTTTCCTCATTTGTATACAAGATTGTTTTGGCTGTTGTACAGTAACAGAGCCCCAGTGAATCAGAGTTCAAGGTTCTTTTGGCATGTGTAGAAGAATGGGAATCAATCCCTGAGTTACCTTTTGATAGGTGAACTTAAATTTCACCTTAATTTGAGCTTTTGTTGATGCCACCTTATGTTGAAATCCTATTAGCATTTTCAAGATGCTATTCTGAATTTAAGTACAAACACTACAGTGATATACATATGACATCCAATTTTCAAGTTTGGACGTTAAATGGCATATTGTTGGATAACCTTTTGCTTCAGTTGTTAACACTAATACAACCAACAGTTAAAGACATTTTGCCATTACAAGCTTTACTTTCAATGCTCCCCTTTAAATTTAGCAACTACGTTGGAGCAAGAATAAGTGAAGCAGAGTAAGATGTTTCCCTTTTTTCAGGGTAGGACATATCTGCATTGTGCCTCAAACATTGGAGTTTTAATGTGGTTAGTACTTTAACCTGTCACAAGTACAATACTTGTCTTAAAAAAAAGTTCTGCTCAAGGATATACTCAAGAGAAGTCCTTGATTAATGAACATCCATGCCAGTGTGACCATTCATAATAATGGCCGAGCCAGCACAGTTCATCTCCACCCAGTTCCCCCCACAACAGTCATGCACACAAAAAATTGGCTTAAATGTATCAGCTATGACAGAGGAAGGCACAAAGCCTTCCCTGTGTGGCAGCTTTAGCCAGCTGGCATGGTTTATATTGGATGAGTTTCATGTACTGACATTTGTGTCTTCCAAAAGTCATAATAAGCAAACTGGAGCTATTTTCAAAACTGAAAAAAAGGTTCCTTTAAAAGGTGGCTCAAAGAATTATGGTGCCAGTATCATTCATTCTCAAGTTAGTAATCAGGGATCTATTTTTCACTTGTATTCAAAGTTTGGATTTAAACTTGTCTTCTGTATGTTCAACAATTTGGTGCAGGTTGCTATAGTTACACAGTATTTACAGTAAAGGGATAAAAAGAACTGATATCACTGGTTTGTGCTCCAATTTCAACAGAAGGTAAAATGGACAAGAGTTAAAACATGCTACAAAGGCTCAAACAAACAAGTGGTAACTACTAATACCCAGTGGCAGTTACAATCAAGTAATTGAGAATTAAGTTATGATTTTAGCGTAAGGTCTCAAAACTCAACTTACTTAAGCAGTGTCCCTTAATTTCTACAGGGTTTTTAACTTAACCAACTTTACTAAAAATATCAAATTACTCCCACATAACAGACTTGTCATAACATTCTGCTTATGCCACCCAGAAACTCACAGGACTCCTACGTGAGGTTTTCAAAATACCCAATGAAACAGTTTGCTTATATTTTAACTTGCATTTAAGCTAAAGGGGCTGGAAGAGACAAATGTTTGTTGACAAAAATTGTGAACCTCAATGCAATCAAAGTTTTACCTTGGGACTTTTTCTGCTTACTTAACCATTAGTGAACTGCACCAACAAGAGCAGTCATTTCACTGCCACTATGGAAATAAAGGAAGTTAGACATCTCAAAAGATCCTTCAACACCAAGAGCAGAAAGGTTAGAAAGTTATGAACACACTTTCAATTTCAAATCAAATTAGTTCTGATTTTAGAGCCCAAAAATTTATTTTGATTTCTTCAGTGGATAGGGGCAGAGAAGAGGCAAGTTAAAAAATACTCTGAGGGAAGAAGAGGGCAACCAAATTCTAGGGTCTACTTTATTTTTCCTTTGAAATATTAGGGAAAGGCCATATTTCTTTACAGCTCTTGGGAAACAGAAGCTCTACCACTACTAGTTTTACAGCCCATGTTCCTACTCAAGCTTTCTACATATTAACTCAGCATTACATTGAAACCATTAATTCTTAAAAAGAACCCCATCTTAGCATCAATCCTAGGAGTCATTTTGAAAACAAAGTTTCATACCACCATTTTTTTCACTCTTTTAGTTTCTTTTTAGAACTAAAGACTATTTAAGCTTGAATTGCTGAATTTCTACACACGTTTCTTGTTTAAGAGTTTAACTTTCCCAACACACATATGGTGCTGTAGCCAAGCAATTCATGCTATTCCAAACCACTGGAATATTTTACATATTTCTGGTAAAGTTTGTTACCACAGGAAAGTTAACAACTCACATAATATAATAAAGGAGCATTTCAAAGTCAGTAAAGCAACAGTATCTAATGAGACTTTTAATAGTAAGCTTAGTCAAGACAGCAGAAGCAGGAAGAATGGGCTGAAATTTCAGGAACAGAAAATCTTCTGCAGACATTGGACCAGTTGTTCAAAGCAAGTGACTGAGTACTGGAAAATACAAAAGTAATGGATAATAAAACCAGACCCTCTAAGTCAAATAGAAACAATTGCCAACATACAGATGTAATGTTATGAAGCTGCAATTTTTCATAAGGTTAAACACGTTATGATTGCTTATTTACAATATAATCAAGCGTGTAGCAGGGATGAATAAGAGAAGATCTGCTGTACAGTCCTAGAGTAACAGTCTGTCAGCTTTAGAAGAGACCACATTTACAAAATAGTCTTGCTTTTAACTGTTACTATTTGAAACAGATTTGCCAACCACTTCCCTTAAGGTGTGACAAATTTCAATACTATTTACATTTTACTAACCGAATAAAAGTAACATTAAAAGAGTTCGACAAAACATCCGGTTAAGCTTCTATGCCAGCTATAAGGCATTTCACACATTCAGGAAAGCATGTTTTGGAATGAGATGACTGTACAGTATTGATGTTCATGCTTCATTTTTGTTCTAAAACTATCTATCAAATTTTCTAGCAACACAATTACCCATGATATCTAATAAAATGCTTGAGCAGTGTACAAGCTTGACAAAACCTTCAACTAATCTCCAAGATTCATAAATGCTACCAAGATTAAAATTAAGCAGTTTAGTCTCTTGCAATCTAGCTAGTTATGTCAAAGTCCTACATTCTCTACAGAAGCAAGTTTTTCTGAAACACCACCGTCCAAACTTAAGACCATAAACAAAACGTTAGTGCTCAAACAAACAGCAAATGAGCCGTCAGCTAACACACGCCAGTCGGGATCTGTGTAGAAAGGAGTGTAAGTTCTAGACAATAACAAACCATGAGGAAAACTGCTTTCAGCTTGCAATCTACCCCCCAGCACAGAAACATTCCCTAAAGGATAAAGCATAGTGTCACAAATGGAGATCGCCAAACACATTATAGTGAAGCTACAGAACCCCTCCCACACCCAAAGCACTCTATGGACTCACCATCTGCAGGATTGCACCATATAAACGCAGGAGAACTTTCCGTGGTTCATCTGCAACTGTCTCAATGGTATCAGGTAGCGAGCACTGAAACAGCATGTTGCTGAGGCCACCTCTGAGGACAGAGAAATACATTGATTAGCTGACTTGGATAAGCACACATTTTGTTTTCAACAAATTAGAGGTGCACTAAACATCCTTTTGGTGTGATTAACTGGTCTTCTCTAACAATAAAGTTTTCCAACAGTACCAATAACTCATAAAATACAAGGCTTAGATAAAACAATGGCAGCTTCATGCTTCTTAATGTATAGTTCACCACCCATATCGATTGATCCAAAACACAGCTCAAGCTATGAACAAACTGATGTAAAATGCAACAAACAACTATGTAGACCTCTGTAAATTATCTTCAGTGATGCTGGAGTCTTGTAAGATATACTTGGCTGCACAAGCAAAATGATGGCAGAGTAAGTTTAAAACCATGCAGTGAATATAAAACTAAGTTTGAATTAAGAGCTGCTATCACTGGGATTGGCAGCTACAAAATTCAGCTATGAAGATTTAACCTGAATACCTGTGCTACAGCATTGCTGATGAAAGTCTTACTTCTGCTGTCTTTCTTAGGGACACATTTTCAATTTTGAAATTTACAATTAAAGCCGCTCTTTATTTAAAAGAAGTTGCTCATGTATTTATCAAATCTAAAATCACACTCAGTTCCTCTGATCTAGTATCTATCTAGATTGATAAAGCTATGGAAAACAAAACAAATGCTGTCATTTTTTCCTGTAAAACCACTGTTATTAAACAGTAATTATATGGAAAAACCAGCATGTTTGTGTATCATCTGAATGACTGAAGCATAGCTCTCCCTAGAGTGTATCTGTATTGATGAGATTTTAAGTTTCTTGATGTTCTAGTAGCTCCTTAAGAACACCCATCTACTCAACCCACATTCTTTACTGCATTGCTTTTCTGCATTCTTTTCATTATCATTATGTTCATTGATGTGATTTTCAAATTCCCCTTCTGCAAGTGATTTTGCCTATAATATATAATACCTTGCAGTGACCTTAGATTCCAAGAATCCACAGCAGATCCAAAATGTAGTGGCTAAAATGCAGTTCTCAGTCCTAACCTGACATTCCTCTCAATGCTTTTTTTTTTTTTTTCTCAAATATTCTTCCGGGCTCTCTTTCAACACAGTGGGGAAGCAGAAAAGACTTTCTGGAGAAAAAGCCTACCAAGAAGGAGGCAAAGGCTGGCCTACATATCCAAAGTCAAGAACTGAGAAGAAAAAATCTCAAGAAAACAGAGTAAAACAGCAGCTGCACAATATGCTTAAGAAAGGAGACAGAAAAGAACCAGGTGGCTTGGCAGGCATCCAAAAAAGGATGTTCAGAGACAAGATATGAAGTAACTTTGAACCATGAAGGTGAACAGGTTCGAAAAAAACCCAAGAGACAGATGGAAAGGATATCAAAGGAACAGCAGAGCCAGCTATTCAGAGGCAATCCCAACATTGGTTAGTTACACTAACTACACTTCTGGCTTTATCTGAACTGTGCTAGACAGATTTTTTTGAAAAAAACATTTGCCACCTTTTCTAAGCCTCTGACGAACTTTGGTGAAAACATCAATACTTAAATAAAAGAACTAAGCACACTGAGAAATATTTTGCAAGAAATATTGGACTAAAGCTCAAGAATCTGCATAGTTACATGACTTAAACAAATGCTCAGCCTGCATACAGTGTGTGAAAGCCCAGAAACTCTTCTTTTTTTATACCAGACAAGCCAAACTGGAGTGCCTTAGTGATGGTGACCTCCATTAAACGTAAGTTTCACTGTAGTTTAAGTTCACTATAACACTTAGGACTTCAAAAGTTACCTGGAAAAGTTATCAAGGAAATCCATACAGGAGCATAACAAAAGGCACTGTTCTCTTGAAAGGTCAGTAGACTCAGCAGCTTGTTTAAAGGTCAAAAGGGCACATCTTACTCATACAGATAAAGCTACCAGCTACTTTACTGACAGCTGTTCAGGAACAAGATTTTGCAATATTGATGGACGCATTGGAGAAGGCACACTGATATAAACCAGAATCAGCAAACCAGTATGATGCATCTTCCAGAGATGAAAGTGGTGAGAAGACTTTTGCCAAAAAAAACCTGCCAATTAGCATGGCTTTATACATCTTTAAGTTTCAGCTCATCTTCTCTTCTGCCAAATCTGGAAACCACCAAGCCATTTTGAAGTGGTGTCTCACATGGGAGGTTTCCAAGAAATACAAAGATAACTGTGCTAAAATGTAAGGCTTTAGAAAGTAAGTACCAAAGGCAGCAATACACACTAATACAGATGAAAACTTAATTAAGCAACTCAAACTAGACATATCAGACTAGCCTACTGGTTAGGGACTGTACTGGTTTTGTAAAAATTCTCTCCCTTCATAAACTCCTTATGATCATGTCAAGTGAAGAGAAATGATCTAGAAAAACAAATACTACCTGCACTGGGTCTCAGTGAGTTTCTAATTTTTCAATAAAGCTTTTAAAATAAATTTAGAAATGAGAAGAATGTGTTTTAATCATACTTTTATACATCAGAGCTTTGTCAACTGTTTATGCTCCCTTAGCTACCTAGGGTAGATGTGGGCATATTTTGTGTATGGACAAAAGTAGAAACACTGGGAAAGTAAACTGACAACAGTATCCTTTGAAACTACCTGACTCCACCTTTGATCAGGCAGAATGATCAATCTGGAAGATGTGAGACAAGTGGTGCATAAAGAGCAATCTTTGAACTAACATCGGTTTAGTTAAAGTAAAATAAAGATGCGATTTAATTCCGCAAAGAAGGCAAAGACCTCAAACACATTACATCATATTGCTTTAGAACGTTCCCAATTTACATACTTCTGCTGCCAACGTGCTGAGTCACAAGCACTCGTTACTGTATGCTGTAAAAGATGACTCACATCACCGGTACACTGCGTTTACCTGACGACTTCTCAGTGCGGAGCAGCCAGGGCCGGCCCAGCAGGGCCCCTTCCCCCGGCAGGGAGCTCGGGGCGCGGTGCAGCGGTTTCTGCCGGCTCCATCCCTCTCCCGGCCGGGCGCGGGGCCCCTCCCCCGGCGCGGGGCCGAGACGGGGCTGTCGCGATGCAGCAGCAGCAGCCGCCGCCCCCCCGCACCACCACCCGCTCCGGGCCGGGTGCGAGGCAGCGCACCGGCACCGCCCCCCGCGGCGGCCAGCCCGCTCCCATCACCCACTACACCGAATCCGGGAGGGATTTAAAAGAATAAAACGAAATTAAAGACAGAGCCCTTCTTGCCTCCCCCGCCGGGGTCGGCTCGGACCCGCGGCGCGCCCCCGTCCCCGCCCCCTGCACGGGCCACCTCCCCCTCCGCACTGACCTGATGGGGCTGATGCGCAGCTGCTCCTCCCGCAGCCCCCGCCAGGCCCCCGGCAGGAACTCCTTGCACCACAGATACGCCCGGCGCCGCGTCCGGGGGTCGAGAGGCGGCGACTCCTCCTCGAGCGGCGGAGGCAGCGCCAGGGGTGGGGTCGCGACGCCACCGCCTCTGCCCGCCGCGGTGGGGTCCTTCCCCTCGGGGTCGGGATGAGCCAGCGGTGAGGGCGGCTGCCCGGCCGCGGCGGACCCGCGGCCAAGGAGGAGCCCGAGCGGGGACGGGTCGGCGTCGCCGTTGCAGAACTTGGTTTTCATGGCGCGGCGCGGGGGGGGCGCGGTGGCCGTTGGGGCGGCAGGCGGAGGTGGCAGCTCGCGTGCGTCCCTCCGCTGGCAGCGCCGGCGGCGAGTGAGCCCCGGGCTCGCGCCCGGCCCCCCTTTTATACGGCTTCTCTGCACGCGGGCCCGCTCGCGCCTCACGCTTCACGCCCGTTTGCCTCTGATTGGCTGGAGCCGGCTCTCGGTTCCGCCCTTGGAGCGGGGGTGGGTAGGCAGAGGGCGGGGGAGGGCGCGCGCACCCGGCTCGCGGCCCCTCCAGGCGCCTGTGATTGGTGCGCGCGCGCGAGTGGAGCACGAGGCGCTCGCCCGCGGGGCGGGGGCTGAGCCTGAGGGGAGCGCTGAGGGAAGGTGAGAGGGAGGGGTGGAAAAAAAGGAGGGAGGGAGGAAGGGAGAGAAGGGACGCCACACGGTGCGCTGTGCCATGGAGCTGCCGCCGCTGGGTGCGCGGTGATGCAGTCCTGGATGGAGCCGGCACCCCCTCAGTCAGGGCTGGCCTTGCTTAGGGCTGCACAACGCGCCGGTGTTATTCATTCCGTGACGTGACACCGAAATATGTGGGAAATCTTCGCGCGATGCGAAGTGGGCCCCGGTAGCGAACAGTATGCTTACTTAAAGTCCGCTCTTTACTGAAAGTTACCGAGTTACTTAGTTACCGTGTGAGGGCTGGCTCATGCCCTCATGGTAAACTGGTCTTTCGTGGCTCGGGAGAGGATCGCGCCTCAACAGAAGCGTAAAGCTACGGGAGCAAGAATAATGTCTACACCAGTGCTTTTGAGCTGAGTTTCTTATCGTTTTGGCTCTGGAAATACGCTTTCCTGTTCTGGGAAACGCCAGCACCTGCCTTATGGTCCTTCCCCCGCCGCCCCCGAGTGTGGGAGCGGTGATGTCACAGCCCACTGGAAGAGCCGCGGCTTTCCCGCCCCTCCAGCCGGAGCGGGTGGACTTGTCGCCTAATATCTTATATCACCTCGTCATAAATCAGCAGTAAAGCAATAAATCCCTTTAAGCCTTGAACTACCTTTGCACTTCCCTGATTCCCCCCCCCCCCCCCCCCCCTCCTTTGGCTGTTCACCCTTGATAGTGTTTTTCTCTATACGAGAGACTTGTGGCCTCTTGAAATAAAAATTGCCATTATTGTGGTGATCATTGTTAAAGTTGGGGATTGTTGGGTTGTGAGGGAGTTCCTGACAGGCTCCTTCCCTCATCCCTCCCCAAGCTATTTCACTGCACGGGCTGCTCCCTCATTTTGTTGCATGCTTCACTTCGGCACTCTAGTGCTGGAAAACCCCCAAGTAGCCTACGGATTTTCTGGGAAGTGGCAGGAAAGCTCCAGAACTGGCTTCAAAACAGGCTTTGTGCTGGCAAAGTAGCTTCAGCACAACCAAAGCTGTTTTGGCTGAGGCATACCAGACCCTAATTTAGAGGAAGAGTGATGTATGAGTTAGGGATGCCAAACTGGGACAGAAGAGATGGAGATTTTCTTTTGTCTTTATATCTCAGCTCTTCATTTATGAAATAAAATCCTTTAATTTGGGCTCAGATTAGGATGCTGGAGAGGAGACATGCAATTCCTGCTGGAGATGGCAACTCAGGACTGCAGAGGAGTCCTTCTTTTTCAGGTACCTGCACAGGTACCTGACATCACTGATATTGAATAGCTAAATAGAAAAAACATGTGGGAAGAAGTAGTGAAAATAGCAAAAGAATTTGCCTTGCACTCAGGCCCTTCTGTTTCCAAGTGCTTGAGCTTCACACTGGTTTGTCATGATAGCATGAGTAACAGGACTTGTTTTTTTTTCCTAATTAGAGTTATTTGACAGATTTTTTCTAGATTGCTATCAGTGTGGGAAAAAAAAGGCAGTAAAATCAGAGAAAATAAATATTTGTTTCTCCTGGATATGGAGAATTCTACCCACTTTTACTAGACAAGAAAACTCCATCTTGTTGCTACTGGCCATTTCACTGACAGTTGTTCAGAAGCTTTGCTTCAAAACCTCTCTTTCAATGTATCAGAGAATTTAAAAGGAGATAGGAAAATTATGAACTTTTTTTTTTATAACCTTTTTATTACAACACACCCTTTCTTAGTGTAAGTTTAGCTTATGTTTCAGTCCTTTAATGACTTCCGTTTTGATAAGTATCCTGGATCCACGTGAAGGCCACATGCATATTCCCTTTGGACATTTGTTCTGCTCATGACACCGCTTGTTGGTTTAGTGCTTTCTTAGCAGTGAGCAACTCATAGCCATTCATCGCTGATTTTACAAAAAGGGTGTAACGCATTTGAAAACAGTTCACTGTGTTTTGCAACAAACATGGTCTCTCTCCTGGGGAGCCACGAGCGTGGACAGCACAATAAAGGCAAGAACGAAATACTTGTAGTAGAACTTGTGATAGGCAAAAGGCAAATAATCATAAGGGGCTGCAGGTTTAGTTGATATGAAGGCAAATAGAAACGTTACTTGCCAAAATTATTTTTATTTCATTATGTCTAAAAGTAAATATTGGCTATTGCTTAAGATGATGCTCATGTTTACATTGTGGGTAGGAGTTCTTTTAGGCACGTCAAGCTGCTTTGTGCATTTCAAGTGTGGTTTGCTGGAGTGGGCAGGAAGCAATGTGGCAGTGGTGGCACGAGCTTGCTCTTACTGAAAATCCTAGGCAGCAGTGCCAGAGAAACGAAGTGCATGGTCTGAAGGCATGATTTAAAACTCAGTAGAATATGTGGAAAGACAAGAAAATAAATCTGCTCTTATCCAAGGAAATTTTCTGCTCTTGTCCAAGAACTTCCCCAGTTTGGCTCAAAGCATTCAGGAGGAGCAGTGCATCAGAAATCTATACTGCCCTTCTTCATGCAGTATGCATTAAACAGATAAACAGAGTGAGATGTTCTCCTTAGAGAGCTACTAAGATGTACTTGTAAGTTTTAAGTCCACATTCAAATAAAACAGGAAAAAAAAGAAAACAAAACCATTTCTTCTACTTATATGTGTAATATTTTTCTGCTTCTGAGGAGGAATGGATTACACTCAGGTAATGCTTATAATCAAATTTAACAAAACTAAGGCTTCTGCTAACTTCAGAATATATTGAAACCTAAAAGGCATCAGAAAAAAAAACCCTCAAAGAAGAGAATTAAGTACTGAATTAGTGGCTCAGAAGCTCCAAGACTGACTAGTTAAAGTACTGAACTCAGGTCTGTGAAGCCTGATTATGTTCTCAGCAACTGATGCTTGTTTCCATTTAGAAGCACCTTATTGTAGGACCAATGCAATATCCTATCCCATAGATTAATCAATCAACCAGCCATCGTCTTAAGTAATGGGAAAAGACAAATGTGTCTTCATGATCCTTGTGTTGAATTTTACACCATAGCAACCAGGCTGCATTAGCACACTTTTGTAGCAGACATGGGTTCTGTATTTATGTTCAACTTCTGCCTCTATCTAATAGGTTAATTTGATGTAACATCTAATAAATGAGACCTATTAAGAGAATAATTCCTCAGCTGCCTGTATCCCCTGGATAACCTGGCTTTAAAGCCTGTGAAGGAAGTAACTGAGATAAGGAAGGTTAGGTCACAGACAAACACACAGTGACTAATTCTGCTGTAAGCAAGGTAAATTCTGGACTAAGCTCCCCTCTTCTGGTGTAAGCAGAGCCTTGAGACTTTGTATGACCTCTGCTATCAGCATGGAGGGACAAAACTGCTCGTCACAGAAATCCCCTTCCCCTCAGACAGTAAAACATTCTTTTTACTGTAATTTATTTTGCCTTCAACTCCATGCCATGACCATGTAATCTGTTACTTCAATGGCTGAACAGAATATAATCATCAGTGAGTCCCCTACTTCCTTCGAAGTAATGGAGACACTTCCACAAGTCTTGATGGAAATTTCTATGTTTCATTTTCTCTCAATGCAGCCTTAATTATATGTTTAATCAGGAAATAGCCAATCATGTCTCTTTTCTATGACAGTATGAGACTTTTGTTAATTTATTAATTTGTGTAATTTAGTAAAGCTTATTGGAATATTTTTTCCATTTTTCTGTAAAACTTGTATACCTGCAGCAAAAGGAATTGCAGTTGGATTGATGTATGATTTTATTCACACCAATTGCATTGTTACAGCAGATATTTCTTATTGCTCACAAAAAAGCTAAGCCTAGAATTCTGACTTGTGAAGCACTTACCTTTCTTTCACAAGTCTCTCTCTTTCATTCCAAGCAGCAGCAGATTTTACTGGCAAGATCAAATGCCATCTAAGGCCAGATCTGCCACATGGCATAGAGAGAATGACAGGGCGCAGATACTTTCTTCAGCTGAAAAGCTTGCAGACATCGTAATAGTAGTTGTTGATAAGTTGTTGATTCTTTATGGACAAATAGCAGGTTGATACTGAGTTTGTGAATCCCCTTTCTGAAACTAGGCTGAGCCCAGGACTTTGACGTGGGAACTGTGCAGTTGTTGCAGTCTGGGTGAGAGTTTGGGGCTGCCCTTGAGTCCCTCAGCCTCTTGGCTGTCCTCAGTGCACTGCTCACAGGGTGAGCATAGCAAAGTACTCCCAGCCTAGTCCTGCATTCAGGTTGCACTTGGAGCAGGGATCCTGCTTTTGTTTTTTGACTCCTTGGTTCTACATCTGGTAAAACACTTGATGAATTTTAAACAAAAATGAAGGCTGCTGTTTCTTATTCCCTGCATCAACGGCCAAAAAAATGCTACTTTGAAAGGCAGGGATTCAGAAGGTTTGCAGATTTGCAGTTGTGTTAGACACCTAGGCAAGATGCCGCTGCAAGAGAGGCTGCACAGCTGTCCCCCTTTCCTCTTCCTCAGTGATGAGAAGGGTGGTGGGATCATGGCAGACAACGTTCTCCTAGATCTGTGTCTCCAGCAAAAACACTGCATGGAAAAACAGCCAATAAGCAGTCTAGAGAGAATAGGGGAGCATAATATTTCACCCAAAGCCCCCTTTGCTTGTCCCTTACCAAGAGAATTTGCATCTTCCGTGCTTTGATGCTGAGAGACAGAGAATTTCAGGACTAAATTTGAGACAATCATAGGTTGTTTTATTTTTCTGCTGTGTTTTTTACTTTCCAGCACCAAATACTAGCAAAAAACTGAGGTGCAGCTTTGCCCCTTGAAATATACTTGCCAGAGCACACAGGATTAAGGAGGGTAAAGGGGAGAGGTTTACCCTAGGCACTGCTTGGTATTTGTGTCTCCCCTGAATGCAAGGGGTGTGTTCCACCAGAAAGCAGCCCTAGCGAAAGGATAATATGCTCATTCATTTGCTATGTTGGTCTAAGGTAACAACAAAGACCTAGAGCTTGTACAGTGCCAGGTACTCCAAGCAGTACACTAAGATAACATTACCTGGCCCTAGTCCCAGAGAATGACTTTTCCCAGAGTTAAATTGACCAAGCCTTTATCATACTACAAGATACTTTATTTCTTACTCTGCACCAATTTGGGCTCGTTGAAGAAATACGTCTGAGAAGCTTTCTTAGGACTTGAGATTTAAAGATTCAGTAGTAATAAGCTAAATACTCTCTTATGTCTTTTAAAAGCTCCAGCCTTGAAACTTCTGGTTGTGACACGTACTGTGGTACAACACCAGCTTCAGATGTAGCTGCAACCCAGAGAACAATACACCATGATGTGAGTATCACTTTTAAATACAGGCTCTTCAACATCTGCCTTACTTTTGGACAAGAGTCAAAGTCTTCTACAGCCCTATTTCAGCTCCCCCGATCCGAACAGAGTTCAAGAGTGCAGCCACGCAACCTTTGTCAAACGAGATTCCTGTAGCAACTTCCCTCCCCAGCCTGGGGACTGCACAGAAATCCCCTTGCAAGAGAGTCCCTCCCAGCCTAGGCTCAAAGAAGAAAACAGTTGCTATAGTAACCACTTCTCTACCTGCACGGAATTGGCTCTCTCTTCCCTGTTAATCTCTGGTTTTACTAGTTCTGGGCGAGAAGCAGCTCGTCAGGTCAGGGCTGTGCTTAGTTCTGCAGGCTGGAGGAATGTGTGGAAGGCACTGGAGGGGGCGGGGGGTCCTCACCCATCAGGTGGTTGTTGCTTGCTAACTTTGCCTGCTGAAGAATGTCCTGTGTGAGGGTTGCCAGCACTGTCCTTTTGTGAGAGCCACCCGAGCCGCAGAGGGACAGGTGCTTTGCTTCCCCTTCCTGCCCCAGCTTGTGGTGGAGACCTACTGCTATCTTGTCCAAGAGCAGACCTGCCACTTGCCGTCTGTAGCCTTCCTTGCACATGCTTTGCAGCCTCACTGGGATAGATTTCAGTGGAAAAAGAAACTGAATACAGTTTCTTTTCTTTGATAGCACGTTTTTGCAACTCTTCCTAGGGTTAAAAAGTACCACAAAATACTGAAAACACTGAGAAAATTCTAAACTATGCTAAATTGTATCTTTTCCAATATGTCTGATGTGGCCAGGCATTAGACTTAAGAGTTTTCTGCATTATGAATTCCATTATGGAAGAGTATAGCTGGGGGCCAAATAAACCTGCTGTAAGGAATAACAATCCAGACCCACATCTAGTTCTGTGTGTGCAACACCGACAAATTGCCTGCACAAGGCAGAGCGTGTTCCCCTGACAGCAAGCGGACTCAGGGGGAATGATGTGGTGACTAGGGAGGGGGGAAAAAAGCCGCAGAATTAATTACCGTGGATGTAGTTATGACCGCTAATAAAAGGCTGCAGAGAATTGTGTAGGACAGAGCAGGTAGTGCACTATAACAAGGCACCAGGCACTGTCACTGCCTGTGTTAATTACTCAGAAACTGTGTGCTGTGAAGGACCCAAAAACATTGACTGGACACTGGGACAAACTAGGCAGGAGCAAGCCAACTAGAAGACTTCCTTCTTATGTTCATGTAGCTGCCATTACCATGATAGTAAATGCTCTATATTTAAGTACAACACAATAAAAAGATTCCAGAACACACCCACATCAGTGTGTTGCTTGAACAACAGCCAGTAGTAAAATAGAAATGTGCATGCATTTCTAAAACATTTCAAAATCTATTATTGATCCAGATAATGAGGTAGGTCACAGACTAATCTTAAAATGACTTGGGCTTTTTTCCCCTCTGTTTTTGCTTGTTATGCAACAATTTGCTATGATAAGCATTCATAGTAATGGACTAACAGCAAGCTGAAATAACTGATTTGTGATGGAACTTGCAACTCCAGTACTGCTGGTTATTCAAGCATGGTGCAGTTTTCCTCTTTGTTAGGATGTAAAAAGGGGGATTCCAGATTTGGGTTCCAGACACCATAGTTTTGACTCAGGTGCTGATTATACTTAAGCAATTGGCATAGCTTTTATGGCATCCTAGCAGAGTTTCCCATTTAAGCCAAAGAATGGTTTCTAGCTGGTTATTTCCTCATGGGCCATTAAACCTTTAACATGGGCACACTCAGCATAAGGAGGTGGCAGAGGGAAGTTTTGGGATCTTTGGGGAGCCAAGCCTGCAGCAAGAGCAGCAGTGGAACTCTGCCTGGGGCAAGACACATGTTCTAGGCAAGAGCTTCACCTATTCACCTCACTCAGACCCATTTGTTCCTTGCCAGTGATAACAATTAGCAGTCTGAGGTTAAAGAAAGGTCATTGAGTTAGAAAATTATTCCAAATACGACACAGTGCAATTATTCATGGTGAACTGACTGCCAAAGAAGTGGTCACTGGACTTGGAGCACACACGTGGAGGGCAGACAGGGTCACCACAACAAAGAAGTTTGAGCATTTCAGGGGCTGACCATGTTCTTCCTCACACACATGCACACACACTGATTTTCAAGTGCTCTAGCCTGAAAACTAGAAAACTACAGATCTTGTCTGTTTTACACAGACATGATTTCTTAGCCTATCTGATGAGATTTAAGTCATATTGCTATTTATAGGAGGAAACACACCACCCTAAATTTCCTGTGCTCATTTATTATATATATATATATATATATATATATAAACTCTCCCAAAAGATCAAATAACATTTTTGAAGTCAGTCCTCTGACCTAGTATCTGTGACTAACAATATCTTGTTATTGTACAGGTTTTTAGACTTTCAATAGTCTTTTTATTGCCAATATTGGCATAAAATGAGTGGAGGGGATTTTTGTGTGAAACACTCAAAATCACCCAGATAAATGGCCTTTATTCAGAAGCAGTCACTGATAATGCCTGGGAGGTGAGGGTAACTTTATATACAGCCAGAGTGATTTTGTGATATGCCTAAACTACCTAAACATAACAGCTGTGGCCTGGTTTTTGACCCCAGAATTAAGCTCACTGTTACTTGTTACCAGAATAGTGCTGTACACTACAGAGCTTTTTAATGTGAAATTTTGTAAGTGAGTAATTTAATCGTAATTTGTTTCCATTTTGAAACGCTCATGAAAACAATTACTCACGATAGCTAGAAAATACTGGTCGCCAAGAAATTAATCCAGATTAGAAACCCTCTGAAAACAGAATGAAACCCAT
The DNA here is from genome assembly GCF_020740725.1 of Corvus hawaiiensis. Classification (NCBI taxonomy): domain Eukaryota; kingdom Metazoa; phylum Chordata; class Aves; order Passeriformes; family Corvidae; genus Corvus; species Corvus hawaiiensis. Next base: position 45,870,820 of record NC_063218.1, on the reverse strand, counting down.
TGCCTCTTAAAGCGGAGCATGTAATACTTGGTTACAGGTATTTAACAGTTTTTTTAATTAAACGCAACATGATATAATTAATTTCCCCTTTCCATTCTGATGATAACACGTGCTGACTGAATTTACAAATCCAGTTTGTTATGTATTAACCAGTCATCTGGGAATCTGATTGAGTAACACAGCAGTTGTTGCAATACCAAGACTCCCATATAAATCATGTCCAAGTCCTAAGTCAATATTGGTTCAAATATTGATTCCCACGAGAGATAGGGCTGCAGTTGAAGAGGTTACAGATGCCGGCTGAACCACTTTAGAGAGGACTGCTCCCTCTGTGTTCATTTGAGATCGACATCAAAGTGCTCACTTCAGCTTGAATTGATGAGAACAGAGCATTTGCCTTCACTTTTGATACTGACACTCTCTATCAGAACCCAGTTTTGATGTGCTAAAATCAAAGGTATCACATCGTGTTTAAGTACTAAGTTATTCAGTTATTTACACTCCAGAGAGATGTAACATCTGGGAAGAGGAAAATGAGACACAAGAAGTTACTCTTTATGGGGCACTAAAAGCAGGAGGAGAGGGGGACATGCAGACATTTTTTTCTGCTTATAGCAGCTGTAACACCTGCTATGCAAAAACAAATGAAGAAGCAGAAAAAGGAATGTGAAGTTAAGGAAAAATGCAACATCAAAATGAAAAACTGTCTTCAACACTTTGAAAAATAGGAGTCTCTCTTCAGTTGGAGGAAGCTCAAGGGAAAAGGAGTGCCGCATCCCATTTGTTTTTACTCTAACAAGAGGTATTGTGAGCCACATCTACACAGGCAATCTGCTCTTCCATTGCAATATAGCTATCTCCTTCACTTAGCCTTGAATCCCAACTGTTCTTCTGAGTAGGACAAGCAGAGATCCTTCTGGACAAATAAGAGATCTAAACAAGAATGAGTTTCCCCAAAGTCTCCTGGGCACTGCTGTCTTGGCAAGTCTTAAGCCAGCAATTAGAGAAAAGAGCATGTATACTTAATTCCAACCAGTCTTAATCAGTGGACTGTGAATAACAGGCCAGGTGCTCTAAACCTTCATGTGTTGTAGATACTCATTTTAAGAGTGGCTCTGTAATTGCTATATTGACCAAACCAGTTGCTAAGAAAAGGGTTTATACCACAGAAATGAAGTTCCTGTTTTGAGCAATTTAAGATAAGTTCATTTACATAAAAACAGCTCAACCTGGCCTACTTCTATCTCTTAGAATAGCTCATTGTTTCTATTATTTAAAGGCACAGAAAATAAATCTATGCATTATCTTGGCTTTCAGACTAACATGGTTTTCTTAATAATATTTGTAACAACTCTGTTGGAATCAATGCTTAGAGCATCACACCACATGAGACATGATATAAATCATAACATTTGGAAGTAAGTAACACCTAACTAGTCACTGAATTCAGACTAATTAGAATAATAGAATATCCTGAGCTGGAAGGGACCCATGAGGATCATCAAATCCAACTTCTGACTGCATGCAGAGCAACGTAAAAAAAGGTTAAACAATCTAAGAGTGTTGTCCCAATGCTTCTTGAATAGTGACAGGCTTGGTGCCATGACCACTTCCTTGGGAAGCCTTTTCCAGAGCTTGAGCACCCCTGCAGTGAAGAACGTTTTTCTAGTATCTAACTAGCCCAACAAAACATTCTCTAGGTGACATCTTTACTATGACATGCTTTCCACAATGCCATAGCACATAACAGAAAACTGTTCCTTGAACTCTGTGCAGACTCTCTTTGCCATGGGCACATCCCATGCATGCCAAGCTGAATACTTTTGGCCTGCAGTATCTGCTGTGGTTGAGCCTCCTTACCCTCCATAGAATGAAGAACAGAGCAAATTCAGTTATCTCTCCATTCCTTCTAATTGCCAATAGCTGTAAGACAAAATCCCTACATGCATCATTTCTCAGCACATTGTGCAATTTTAAACCCTTTCCTTACAAATGTAGTTAGCAGATTGCTCTGAATTGCACAATCAATTCCTTTGTCCACTGGTTGACAAACTAGTGAAGTGTTAAGGATCATTTTTGCTACTGCAATCCGGCTGCTGCAGCCGAAACAAACATGGTGGTTCCCAGCTGGTTGTAGCCACATTTTTTTCTCCTGTATCAGGCACAGGAATTCAGTTTGCCAGTCCTCTTCAAAATGAGCTTCCTTTTTGGGACAGGATTTGGCCAGGTGGAGGTCTGCCTTAGCCTCTCTGCAGACTCTGACATGGGCCTGGTAAATCCACCCCTTGGAAGAGCAAAGGACCTCCAGCAGCAGCATATGGGACCTCTCTGTCGTGAATTCCAGTAGGACATCAGTGATCTCAGCTATACAGCTCACCAAAATATGTCATGGCTCACAGCCAGATTTCAGATGATGCACGCAGTGATTCATTGCTGCATCTGGGCAGGAGGATGAGAGTGACCACAGCCCTCGTTCCTCTGCATATCACGGTGGGATCTGTGCCCAGCTGCCGGGGAAAGCTTGTGCTGCCATTTGGAGAAATGCCAGCAGCAGATTCAGCGGCAGCTTGGAGAACCAAAGCTGTGTGGTACCTAGCAGAACCACATCTATATTAGACATATGCTGAAACAACTAATTTAGGAACTGACATCAAGAAGTGCTGCTCTGGACCCGATGTGCACCTTTTCTGCTGAGAAAAACAGAAGATCTCCTGAGCCACTTTGCAGTTCTCAGCGCAACATGGGAGCAGAGTATTGTAAGCAATATGTGATTGGTTGTTATGTCATTCCCTCTCCGCCCTTCTCTACTGCTGGGTTCAAGGGGACAATTTTGTACCAGTGACACAGCCATTACTATATGTAGAGGATTTTCTCCCATCTTCTCAATAATAGCATGTAGGAGTAGTGTGCTTTCTGGACATGTTTGTGATGGAAAAGTATCAAAATACTCTACCTCAGCAACTGGCTCAGCTATGAGAAATAATTCTAGCTCATCAACCATTTAAACCAAAAGTTATTTTGATTACAGCATTCCACAAGAACAGGAAAAAATCCAACTTAATTTTGACTCCAAGCACAATATCTGTAAGATTCCTGTAACTTGGAGGTTTCAGGACTGTCTTACAGAGCATTCAAACAAGAATAAGCTCTTCCAAACACAAGTCCTTAATTTGTTTTCTTACTTTTGCACATAGATTTTGCCACACATTGTTTTGCAAGGCTCTTTGAAACCCACATTTATGCTAAGTGAAGAGCTAGTGGATAAGATTTTTTTCCATGTGGAATGGATGAAAAAGCTTACTTAAACCTTTGTAAGAGGTTTCCTTCTTTCACGTGTGCATGCCAAGGCTATGGCTGCCAAGGCTATTGCTAAGAAAGGTTTGATTCAAGGATGGATAACTTGCTTAGCACACTGACAGGGTGCGAAGGATGTCAATAAGATGCTCCCCATGCAGAAGGTTTGAAGTGTGCAGCTATGCTCTTGTCTTGTACAAGAGAACTGTACAAGAGCACAATTCCCCTCCTCCTGGAGGTTCATTGTTGAGAACATGACAGACAAAACCACAGCCACATAGTGTGTCAACACAAGAGCAGAACCAGGCCACCTCTTCCCTGTCATTAGCTTATTTGGCTTGGGACATCCTGTATTTGTCTTTAGAGGACACCAGTGTCCCCTTACCTGCCTGGCCATTGATGTTCCCTGGCACAGCCCCAGCAGGCCTGTTACCCCAAGGAGGTGAGAGGCAGAGGTCCAGCAGTGATGGTACCAGCCTGGATCAGGCCATTCTGGCACTTGTGCATGACCACTCTGTCAATGCAGCCTGAGGGATGCTGCCAATCCTACCTCTTGCTGCCCTTCAGAATCACTCCTCGTGGCTGCATGGCTGCATGCCACAGAAAGACACTGCTCAGTTAAAGTTCAAACCAAATTTGTAGCCAAAAAAAACAACTGGTCCCTTCCTGTCCTGAATTAGAATGACTTCAAAACAAATAGGGTGACCTCAAAAAACAAAAATAGAAGTGCTATGCAATCATCACCTACCTTCCTAGAAAATCCAATTTCCATCATTTGCACCTGCTGGCAAGCCTCACAGGAGCTTCAGTGTTGTAAGGCTACACAGTCCAGCAAGCCAGCCCTGAAATGGATGACTTGCTGTCTGCAGTGTTTTGTCCCCCATATTGAAGCCTGGGGGTCTGTTACACCTATTTTTCCCTATTGAAAAACCATCCATCTTCATGTAAACTTGGTAGAGTCACAACCTGAACAGGATTTTCTTGTTCTTAATAGGGTTTTCATTCACACTCTTACTGTGATCCACATCTTCCTTTCACAGTGAAGAATGACTTGGGTCTCAGGATCTCCTTAAGGATTTTATTACACCAAGGGTGGGATTTCACCACAGACACCTGCATCTCAGCTCAGCCCAAACTCCTTTGTACAGTCAACATCACCGAGGGTGAGGTTCACTTAACCCTGAAAATTCTTCAAACAACTGCCAGTTTCTTTCCTTTGGCTATTAAAGGAACCCAGACTGAGTAGCTTGGTATACACCTCTACTTTGCAGATATCTAGAATGATGATGTACACTGTGAAAAGTGACTCTGAATTCTGTCGAACAGGATTTACCCTCCTGATTATTTTCCCACTGTTCACACAAATGAAGGGAAGGCTAAGCATGCTTGGAGCATGCTCTTTTTTTCCAGCAGGAGGGCCAGCTTTCCTTTTGGTTTGTAACCGTTGCAGCAGGGTTTCCTTCCTTTAAAGCACAAACATATGAGATTAGAGCCATCTAAATTCTGTATAGTCCTCAACACCTTGGGTGAGACAGTCTCTGTTATTTCCTTAAAGAGCATCTGCACTCCATAGAGATGCAAAGTGCTCGCACAAGGATCAGTCCATGCATTTTCCCAATTCTGGCCCTTACGGGGGATTTTTGGACAGACACGTCATTTGTCTTCCTTGGTTTCAAACTTGGCAACTTGTTTGTGATAGGGCCCCCTTGAAAAGACAGAAGACTGCCGTGCACACACAGAGGAAGAAGAGGTAGCAACTGCTAAAGGCAGCAACACGTAGCTGTGAAAAGCCGACCATGTCTTAATGGCAAAAGCAAGCTAGCACAGAAGGGAGCCGTTGCAGATTTGCATTGGCAGGTTGGGAGTGTGTGTTGGCGTGCTGGGAAGAGGGCAGAGGGCCTGTTTTTAGATGATGGCCAGGATTAGGTAGACCAGGTTGTTTGGGAGGAATGAAGGTGTCTGTGTCCCCTTGTTTCTTCAGAAAAGAGCTAGAGAAGTATCAGAGCATCAGCACAAAGATTGTGCACACATGCTGCAAAGGCAGAAAGGATGGTATTTTCTGGTTTAGCCTAGTTGTTGCTTTTGGCTGATAACCAGTAAAAATAAAACTTTACTGTTATTATTACCACATTTGAGAGATCAGTGTGAAGGACAACCCTGCCACCAGATAGAGTGTAACACAGGAGAGAATCTAATAGCTCCCTCCTCTCCTTTTCTCTTAGACTGTGCTAAAATGATAACACTTCCTTATCTGCAAACTAACAATAGTTCTGCAGCAGCATAGGAAACTTAAACAAGCCTTGAGTCAAGGGGATGTAGAGATTACCCCTAGGCACTGACTAAAGCTATAGATCACATATTCTTATAGATGGAAAAAAAACCAACCTGCAAAAGGAACAAGTTTTGAGGTGTTACTCACTTAAAACTGTAGTCCTGTGGTTCATCATGTTCCATCTTCAGATATCTCCCCCAGGTGCTGGTCACAGGCTAGCAAGATCACAGACGTGGAGTTTTTTGCTTTTAGGTCAGAATGCAGCCCACATCAATAGCAGATAATGCTCTAGCAGTGGATTTCATCCATGCAACAACAAAAATAGGAAAGAAACCCTGACATTGAGCCAACCATCAATAGACAGGCACCGCATGGTGACTGAACTAACATGCCCCCAGGAGCTGTCCTGCTACGGGAGAGGTTTCCTGCACATGGCAGGGCAGGGAAGAAGTAAACTGGGAAATTTCTGCTGTTTTATTTGTGTTCAGAATCAGGTAGTTTGCAGCTGAATGGTAAATTCTTTCAAAGCATTCTTAAAGGAAAGACAGAAACGTAGCTTGGAGCATGTAATTTCTTTGCTAGAACTGCATTAACTCTGAATAACTCTGCTGAACTGCATCATGCTAAGCAGAATATAATCCCTCTACTTCTTAGAAAGTTTTTGTGCTGCTAGTTACTGAAATCACAGACAATCTACTTTGCATTGTACTTGTATGATTCTCCTCCCATGCTACACCAACTTATTTCAAATATTACAGACTTCTCAGGAGGGCTTTGTTCCAAGATGTACCTTTTTAACATTCTGAGCTTTCCTCTCTGTAAGGTGTATGGTGTGTTCTTCCACACTCACCCTTTGGCCTTGAGAAGCCAGTCCCTTAACAAACCACCCCACGCTCTGTTTGTTTTAGTAATTCTTACTCAAGGTCTTTATCTTAAAATCCTGTTTGTGCAGCTTTGGACAAGATTCAGTACTTGGAGGGGAGGGTGAGTGAGGTGGGAAGGATTTTTTAGTGCCTTTAGTATTTATATGTTATCTCACCTGTGACTATTAAGTAGATGATTTACAAGCTTGTTGACACTGAGATGGTGTGAGTTTCTGCCCCTTACAGTAGATGCAAACACAACTTGAAAGAGCAGCTATAGGAGGGGAAAGGGCTACAGAGAACTACAGTTTCCAGCCTGTGCACAAAGCACCCAGGAAATCTTTGCAGAAAACACTGTGGTGGGTAGCCCACTGCAAGCCCTTCAGCTGCTCCTGGCAGGTCTGCTCACAAGAGCAGCACACTAAAATCACATTCATCTTCTCTTCCAGCTGCAAATTCACAGCTTGCTGTGCCACTCCACACGGCGAATTTGCTAATGAGAGCTGTGTGTCAGAGTCCCTGACCAGGACACAGTTGCCAAGGCCAGGCTGCTGCAGCCTGAGCACCATGAGCTGCTGCTGTGGGAGCTTAGCAGTGAAGTGCAGGAATGCCTGGAATGTTTCAGTCAGCAGGTACTTCAGAGATCTTTCTCTAGGAAATGTCTGCACTTTTCGTAGAAGTAGTCCCCCTGCTCACTGCCCTTCTGAGACAGTAACAGTGGGCTACCTCTTCTCCCCTCCAGGCCCCACACAAATCAAAATTTTCTCTCCAGCTCCAATGTTAACCCCAACTCCTCTTTGTGAGGCAAAATCATCATGGGAAATGAAAATTCCACAAATCAGCAACATACCAGTCTCTTTCCAAACATGCTGTGGGTCTGGATATTACCTTGGAAGGCAAGCTACTTTTAGAGGATGATCCCCTCCATAGCAGTGGGGCCAAATGCTTGCAGTGCATCAATTCAACAGCTTCCAACAGCCAGAAAAAGAAGTTGCTTGTCTGCCTGTTTCAGGCAAGAAAAACTATCATAATTTTAAAGACCATCTCTGCTTTTGTAGTAATCTTTCCTATGCTCTCTCCATCTTCCCCCACCTATCCAACACTGAAACACCTTGAAGACACTCTGAGTAAAATTTTCTGATGAGTGCTTCTCTGATTTCCCGTATCTTTTAACTTTCCCACCTCTGCAAACTAGTGCTTGGTAAAAGACCTTTGTCCCTACCACACTAATCACCAGCCCAGCATTTCAAGGACTTGTTCTCCAGTGTCTAGGGCTGTTCTGGGAAAGAAGGAGATACAGTATGGAGCCCTCTTTAATACAGCCTAAAAACACTTCCCAGACTATTCTAACTATGAAATACATCTGTCCATTGGATTAATTCTTACCATTTCTGGACAGATAAAATGACTGTCAAGAAACATATTTTGCTCATTTATAATTAGTTAAGAAACTTCACTTCTAGAAGGGAAGAATGTAAATCACTGTAGCTGGCACTTAAATTAACAGGAAGGGTAGAGGTGTCAATTTGAGGGGAAATGAAAGCAGGGCTAGTTGCCAACTTAGCAGTGTAAACCTCTGGAAAAACACCAGTCAATAACATCTCCTTTCTTGTCTCCAGGTTCACTTGTGTTACTTGAAACAAGAAGCCATCAACCAAAGCAAACACTTGCAGGTTCTATACCACCATCTGCCCCATTAATGAGATTTGTGTTAGGAGCACATGACCAGGGACAACTGAACCAGCTATTCCAAAATACCTTTTAGTCACCCCATGCAAATAGAGGTCCCCTAAGTAAGTTATAGGTACATATCTTTTACACAGGCAGGATATGCAGAATTTTCTGAAAGAAGAATTAAAGCAATTGTCAACATTTCATACACAGTGGCAGGCACAGTTAATTGACTTACTGAATATAAAATATTAATTTAACTTATAAATATGAGAGGAAGGAAGAAATCAATTCACTTAACGCAAATTTTCTCTGTGCTGGCAATCTACTAAAATCCAATAATCTCAGAGTTCAAAGGACACACTCCTCCAATGTTCAACCCATTCATTGTCACTGTTGACCAAGAGCAGTAGCAGAGGGCAGCTCAATCCTTCCCAGGCATGTAGGGCATGGAAAGGCTTGTTGGATAGGATGCCTCCGTTTCAGTATCATGAAACCCCTCCTGAGACAAGCTGCTGCTGCCTGCAGCTCAGCAGGAAAGGGGCTCTGCCAGAGCTGTCGGATCGGGGATCCTCCAGTGTGGCAGTGTTAGAGACAGACAGAGCTGCAGTCCTGAGCCGAGGAGCCTGGGTACCAAAGCTGCAGCCCCAGCACTGCTGACAGGTGGGGTGTCACTTCCAGCTGGAACATCTAGGGCTGTAGTGTGCCAGGAAAACTGCCTTGGCCAGGTTTCCCAAATGCTGTACCCAGAGACAGGCTGTACAGAGCATGCCCTGCACAGAGAATACCACCGCTGTGCTGCAGCTATTCCTCTGGGACCCAGTGTCACACACAAGTCCTGAGCAAATGGAGCAATCCGTCTGCCAAGGACACATCCAGAGAAGTTCTGAACTGCAACAGGATGGGCAGCACCCAGTCAGGTGCTTCCTGTTCATTTTGTACTCCTGTGGGCAAGAGAATCCATCCTCAACTTTTCCCTGAAGCAAAGCTGAGTAATAGGGCCCTGCCTAGATTGCTAAAGGGAAAGTAGGACCGGTCCTCCATGTGCACTGGAATGAACTTGAGGAAAAAGTTTAGAAACAGCCACCTGAACTCTTGCATATAATAATTTCTAGGGCCCAAGAGAGAGTCACATCAGCAAAATTAGGGCAGTTTCAAGGTTTTATTAACAGTGCGCTGACATCCACACTACAGGCTTTGGTGAACCTGCCAAGTGTGTGGTGGAGCTGGTAGGACAGATTTCACTCAGTCTCTCAGTGGGTCTGGTCTGCCACTGACTAGAACTTCGAAGAAGATGAAAAATGTTACCTGCTCAGACTAGCTTGCATGGATGGTGCTACAAACTTTAGGGGAGGAGTTAATTTGACATGTCTTAACTTGTACAGAGAGAGGAATTTCCTTTAAATCATTATTGCTCTATCAGCCATAAAATCTCAGGTTTCCATTTGTGCATGACACTTCTTCAAACAAAGGCATTATACTGCATGTATAGTTAAAATTCAGACCCTGGGGAACTGCAAAATTGACTATATCTTCTGAAGAAGTAGCTTCTAGAAGAAAACCCAACAACTCTGGGGAAAAGGCAAAATCTTTCACAAAACTGGGAGAAGAAACAGAAAAATCCCTTACTCTTGTATTTCTGCTTTCTACCACATGGTGTGTGTGTTTATGTCTTTCACTGCATGAGAAAATGGTTGCACAGTTGCCTGTAAGTCTCACTGCAAGGTCCCTCCTCCCCAGCACAGTTTAGTCTCATTAATCTTTCCAAGGTCTCTACTTTCCACTGTCTGTTGCCCTTCCTTCTGCTGGGCCATCACTGCCTGTTATTCTCTCCTGCCAAGGTTGCTCTTACCTCTGTTCTTGTTCCATTCTTTCTTCCTCCCCCCTTCTCCTGTTACCATCTTTCATGCAAATGCCACTCACCTTCTCTGTTGTCTGTCTTGCTAACTCCTTCAGTCTCGATCCCTTTCCAGAGCAGCTGAAAGGGAGGAAATTGGTAGAAATAGGAGAAACACCAGCTTTCAAACCTGGCTACAGGACCAGTGTTTCTGCTGTCCCTCATAAGTGCAAGTCTTTGCAAAGAGACTCTTTGCCTTTCTGCTCTGGGTGAAGTCATTTTGTTCTCACAGAGTGTCTCAGTTTGTAACAAAAAGGTTTGTACATGCTGACTCTAATAGCAGAGGAGAGAGAGCAGGAGGGGCTGGGAGGCTGTGTTCAGCTTGAACTGCAGCAAATAGTACTTCCAGCTGGGAATAAGGGCAGTCCATGGTGTCAGCTGCTCTATTTCTGATTCACAGCTCAGGAGGCCTCTGTTTTCCACAACCCTGTGTTCAGCAGGTAGCGTGGCACATGCACTTCTGCAAATGCCAAACCAGACAAGTGATGCTCACTCACTGGCAGTGGTCTGGCCACTGATATTCCAAAATTAGGAATTCAGCTCCATCCCTGCACGCTGAGTGCAGCAGCTTAAAGCACTGTTGCCACCCTTGCTGCATAGTTTGCTCTCAGTGCATGGGTGACACAGGGTGTCCTCTCACTGCCCCAGAAGCAGGACAATAGCACAGGATTTACAGAGCCTGAGGGAATGATTTGCTGCAGCATACAGTGTTGGCCTGGTGCCACTACCATGGAGGTCAGGGTCGAATTTGCCATTGGCTTATGAAGCAGCTGGTACTATTGAAAAATGCCACCCTTTGGCTCTGTGAACTTGGGCTGCTTTCTCTATCGCACACTAGAATTGAAAACATCTTTCATCCGCAGCACTGCGGAGAGGATGGGCTATCTAGACAAATGTAGATGTAGAGAAGAGCTATCTTGACAAATTTCCTTTTCTTCCTAACAGCACTTGGAAATCCGCCCTTTAACCAGACTTCAACACAAACTAACAAAATCACAGCCCTTTAAATAGGAACTTCTTCCCTACATAGATATGTATGCAAGTCGAAGAGTGAGAGCCCAGCAGTTATCAGAACCCATCTAAGGCCACGCCCAAAACTTCAGTTGAACTTAGTTTCTTGCGAGAACCTATCCTGTTTGGTAGTTTTTCTCCATGTTTAAATAAATGCCCAGACTCAAGCAAAAAGGGACACAGTAAAAATCCGGGGAGAGCCATTATGCATGACTGTCACAGTTTAAGCATCACTGTTGTGCTTTTAGATACAGACATATCCAGGCACTGCAATGCCAGCAAGTAGAAGGACTATCTGAAAATAATTTTAAAACTTAAGACACACTACTGAAGTAATGAAACATGGAAGTAAAGAACTAAAAAGATTCCAAAATGAAGCCTAAAGAGATTTGCCAATGTCAACAGACAAAATCTGCTGCACACCCAGCCTTAACAGGAAGCAGGAATTCCTTGCCTAGGGACGTCTTCTGAACAAAATGATTATAAGCCTGACATTATAAACTGTTTAAGAGTCTTGTCCCTTGGGTGGTACGAGCCAACAGGTCTGTGCTGAGATGGCAAAATGAAGTAATACATGCTGTTATCTCAGAGCACATTACAAGGCTAAGCTAGAGATGGTATTTTTATTGACATTCAAGTAATGCTTTTTTCAATAAAAATGTAATCCTGTGGCCCTATAGTGATTCTTCAGCTGTGGAGGTCCAGAGTCTAAGGTCAGGCCTTCATAAATGGGCATTTACTCATGCTCAGCTGACTCTAATGTTGCCCTTTGAATGGACACATCAATGATAGGAGTTAAACTGCCTCACCCACTTCCACTAACATCCTTCATTTTTTATACCAATTTGTCGATGCAACCTGGAAGCAGAGATGACAACTCAGACCTGCAAGAGTGAACTTTGGCTGCTGTGTGAAATGTTTACCCTGACCACTGTGTAGAGTCACCCACCAGGCTGCAAAATCAACATGAACTACATGATCTGATGGTTTAGATAACACTCACCAACAGGGACAGAACAAACTGTCGTCCTCTAACTTGTGCCTCATGAACTGCAACACTGCTCAGGTATAATATACTGCTCCACCCAAAAAAAGGACACACAGCTTTACATCTCAAATCCCACTGTGTTCATGTACAGAAAAGGGGACATAAGCATGGTCTACATACTGTTAAATGGGAGTAAAGGGGGTTGCTCACAACACAAGCTTTCTGTAGGTGCCTCAGCATGCCTGCTTGCACTAACTTAAAAGAGACGATAGTCTTAAGAGTTACCCTGTTTCAGTCTATGGCTCTAGAATAGTAGTCTCTTTGGAATGCTGTTAGCGCTGATACCTTGCACTGCCCTCAATCTGTCCTTCAGAACTCTGCCTGATGCTCCCTGGAAAATTTCCCAGAGTGGTTCAGCTGACAGTAGTATTAAAAATCACAGCATGTGTCTGTAGTCTTCTTTGTATCAGACATTCAGAGATAGCACACTGCAGAGATTCAATTGTTGCAACTATGTGCTCTTGAAAGACTGCATCTGTCCCAGGGAATGTCTTTACCAGAGATGACCATCTCCAAGCAGGCAGCTGCAGATCTCATCCAGTGAAAACAGTTTTTCCCCCTAACAGCTATATAATTTCAAGTCTTTGCTGCAAAATCCCCTACTCAAGTTTTGCCCTTAAATTGAGGGTCATCCATGCACAAAACCTCTTAGAGATCTTTCCACTGGCACACCAAAATAAAGAGTAACACTATTATTCATGCCAGTCACTGCTACAACAGCCTCCCTGGCACACTAGTTTCCCGGGAATGCTGTTGAACAGATACCCTGTGCTGTCCTCCGTGTCTTGTCCTTGAGAATTCCGCCCGTTATTCCTTGGAAATTTTCCCAGAGTGGTTCAGCTTACAGCAGTGCTAAGAATCCCAGCACACATCAGTAGATGGTTTTATATCAGGTGTACTGGGATACAATGCAGCTGAGGCTTGATTATCACAAAGTTAGCTCTGTTATATCCCCCCTTGGTTATTTAAAAAAGAAAGAAGGAAAGGAAGGAATAAATAGTGAAGTAAGTCAACAAGAAACCACAGTCCATTCCTTAAGTGGTAACCAGGCTACTGTGCTTTGGAACTTTTCCTGATACAGCAAAAGACACCATGAAGACAGGAACTTTGGCAGCAGTAGTTTTGAACTCCGCAACCCCCAACTTTCCTCTGTTTTTCTATGCATATGTTTCTGGAAATATAATTGTCTGCTTGGGAAGCAGTCAACCTCCAAATGGATACCTAAGCAGCAGCAAGCCTCTGGAAGTTACTGTTGCTAGAATCAAAAGGAGATTTTCAGCAAAGCAGCCCTAAATTCCTGAATTAAGCAATGTCCTCCTTTGCCTGACCACTGTCACCATAGTGACCACAGGAGCTGCTGCCAAGCCACTGCCCTGTGGCTTGGGACGGAGGCGAGTAGGACGCCGTGCCGGGAATGAAGTGACTTGGACTCAGGGCCTGGTGATGGGGATGGGCTGTGGGACCAGGCACTGGGAGCAGCCTTGGGTGTACTGTGGTGGGAAAGGTGGCTTACAGAGCAAAGAGGTGCAATTCCTGCCTTGAATGCCAGCCTTGAAGGGCCAGCACTGCCAGAACTGTTGCAAGGTTACTAGAGGAGTCAGAAGGTGAAGCAAAAAGAGTTGATGATGAGGAGCATGATGAAAGAAGGCATTCACAGCAATACAGCAAACACGGTTAAGCTGGAGCTGGAATAAGCAGATTCATTCCCCTTGACATCATTTGTGTGGACTGCTCCCTCTCCTGGGGAAAACTTGATGAAAAAAAAATTAAAGATCACAACCCAAACCAATTCTTCAAGCAAACAGTGCACCCCCAGAGCTCACAGGCAGACAGGCCTCTTGCTTCCAGGTTGAAGTTGGAGAGGGCAAGGTGCAAGACCCCTGTGCTGCCCTTCCCAGACAGGCTGTGTCCTGACTACAGGAGCCCGGGGTAGTGAAGCCTGCTATAACCTCCAAACTCATGCCCAGCTAAGCACTGCTCCAGCCTGCGCAGACAACAGCAACACTGTCTTCTCCCTGCTTGGTGCTACTTCCAAGCACCACCCAGACCATCCTCCACTCTCAAACCACTGGAGTTGTCCAGTGGCGCAACAGGCGAGGATCCAGGAAACAGTGCTTGCAAGCACTTTTCAGAGTAAATGCTGGAGTACAATTTCTTCTTTGCTGGGAATTGGACAGAAATCACTAGTTCCAGTCTTTAGTGCTGGTAAGGACTGACAATTTTAGCCACAGAAATAAATTTCAGAGTCTGTAAGTGAGGAAATGGAAGGACAATCTTGAAACATACTGTCGTGGTGAGAAATACTCACCACTTACCTAATCTTTGCTCCTTTAGGATTCCAAAGTCCAGTTAAAATCTTTGCAGTGAAGCTAGCTCAGAAGATCTTGCAATAAGATTAGAACCAGCTGGTGAAAAATGGCATGTTACTACAGCCGGTAAATACCCACATGAACCAGCCCTAGAGAGGTGAAAGGCTCTGCTGAGCTTAACAGCTCATGAGCATATACCATACTGGCTGGAACTGGTGTATGAGTAATGCCTCTTCCTTCTAAATCCTTTCCCAGGTGATGACCTCTGCTGTGGAAAAGCAATGATTTAAATGCGCACAATTAAAAATGAGAAAAGAATTATTTCCATTTTACAGAGAGGGGGACAGGCTTGCCTGTAAGCAGAAAGCAGTGGCGGGGTGTAAAAAAACCCAAATAAACGAATACTTTCTGAATCCCTGGAGTTTCACCGAAGTCTTCCACCTTGTCTACTTGCTACAACAGCTTTGTGGAAGCTTTCATCCTGGCAATGCAAGGATGTAAGGAAGCCTTGCTTAATTCTTAATAGTCTCTGAGAGTTATCATATGATACCACGTCAGGAAATCATGCAATCAGCAAAGGTCACAAGACACACAGCCATTCCTCTTGGCTTTACAACTGCTTTGCACAGCCAAGACTCCTCCTTCTTGCACCATTTTGAAGTCAAGTGCAGCAGCCCTCCTGCCTGCCAAGCACTGGGAAGTCCTGCCATAAGTCAGGCCCTGTAAGTGACACATAAATTTTTGTGTCTACAGGTGCCAAAAAGAGAACCATAATGGATTTGCAACATCTAAATAGTCTAAATGGATTCTTACTGGCTGCAACTGCATCTGCTTGGCAACATAAAAGAGGTACAAGTCTCACTTGTACAGATATGGTAGGTTGGGGCAGGGGTGAAAGCTTTTACGAAAGATAAAAAGGAATGTAGGAAAGTCGCCATTGCCCCATGTCTTCTACAATCTAAAAGAAAAACAGGTGTTCTAATAATTTTACTGTTCTAACTATGTGAGATACAGGTGCCTAATTGAAGTCTCATTCTACATACATAAAATTTTGCATGACTGGGAAAGGTCCTTGTCCTGAGGAGCTTACAGCTTTATTGGACTTAAAGGCTTTATTAGGTGATAGGCAGGACCATCTCTGTTTTGCAGACAGAACACAGATCAGGAGCCAGACTCCACATGCTTTGGTGATGTGTAAGGCAAGTCTAGTAAGGCAAGTCTGAAGGAAGCACAAGAACAGAAGAAGTAATAAATATAAGGTGGAAAAGTTCAGGACTATAAAAAATAATACCCATTGCAATCTTCCCTGAGCAATACAGCCAGGAAGTCTTGATTTCCAGGCACTCAAACTGCTCCTTTCCCCCAGAGGCTGCCCCTCTGCTGCTGGGACTGCAGCATGGAATGGCAGCATGGGATGGCTCAGACTCCACAGTGCACAGCCCTGTGCTTGTCACCAACCCACCTCGACCACAGATCATGTGTGCAGACTGGGTGGGCTGCAGTGGGGGAGCAGGTTCCCTTCTGCCTCCCTTGGCCTGCTACTTCTGGCAGAGGCATTTCTCAGCAAGTTGTGGAAAAGCTCAGTTCTCAGGGCCCTTAACCCACTGATAACTATGACTACTCAGTCACTGATTAAAAGCATCTAAACATGCTGTAGATTTGGTAGAGCCTCTTATCTCCTCACCTTCCTTTCTGTGACTCAATTTGACTTTCTGGAGCACCCAACCTAAAGCCAGACTTTCAGAGCAGATCAGCATTTGGGTACTGTTCTGCTTTTTCTCAACAAGTAAAATTTGGATTCTGAGACCCAGTTCAAGGGCACACAAGCAGCTTATAATAGCCAACCAAGATTTCCTGCACCCCTGACCACTGTCACCCCTGACTGGATGTCCCAGTCAGTCAGGGAATTCTTAAACCTCCACAGAAGGACTCTTCTCTGCACTTTAATCAGTGTTTAGGAGATCAGTGCTATTTCAGAGTGTATCACTGCAGTGTTCCTTTAAGAAAGCCAGTTAATGTTTTGGTTTTTTTTTTTTGCCTCCATCTCTTTGCCACTGTAACTCTGATGTCCTTCAAGACCACTGGGATATGTGGTAGACATGTGGTTGCTGCATTGTTCTGTGTAATTCTTGATCTAGAAAAAGGCAGGGGAAAAAGTAAGAGTCCAGAGACTAAACCCCATGGCTTCTCTGAGAACAGCAAGGCAGGGCTGCAGAACAAAGAAAAATGGCCACATAGCCTGGATTGAAGGAAGGTCAGGTAGTGTTCAGCTACGTCTTCCATTATTTTTATTCATCCATAATTTTTATTAAGACTTCACAGAAATTATTCTACCAGGTCTGCTCAGATAATAAATACCTCACAGTGTGGGGGAGAATAGCAAGTAACGAGAGAGTTCAGTATTCCAGAAAGAGATGCTGCCTAGGTGGCCAGGATCTTCGTACTGCTGATAGCACATAGCATGGAGGTGCAACCCCATAGCAAATAGGAATTTAAAAGTACTGCACAGCAACAGGACAGGCAGCAGCCAACTTGCTCTCACTTGATTTTGGGAGCTGTAAGACCAGCCAACAACCCTTCCCCCTCAAGAACCCATATGGCATTCCTGAGGCAAGTGTTAATACTGGATCTCGACCAAGAAAGAATTCCTATAGACTCAGGGGATAAGAGGAAGATGATACACTGCTTGCTTCTTTCCACTCTTTTTCCCTCATGCCCCATTGCTCCTGTACTTGTAGCGCCCCTTGCACAAGGACCTTTAACACAGTGGCAAGCAGCTCCCAACAGGATGCGAGGCACAGCAGCACATGTGGCCTGCCTACCCTTGGCAGGAGTTGTTCTGACTAATGGAAACAGCAGAAACTCGAGAGACAGGCATGGAGAAGGCTGGAAACTGCTGAAGGGGAAAACTCCTGGTGGAATGCAAAAGGATTAAAACCGGCAAGAGCACAGCAGCATTCAGCACCAAGTTATTCCCAAGCTTCCGTAGCCGAGCATGGCTGGTTGTTTTCTTCCCCCATATAATGCCCAGATGCACTCCCTCACAGTACAAAACAATAAATGGCCAAACAGCTTGTCACTGATACACACTGGTTTCTTAAGGGGAAGCAGGGCTGCAGAGCTGGGAAGTCCCTCTCTTGGAATCCTAGTGCCACCTTGTGCTGGGAATGGTAACAGTCAATGGATAACAGAGCTTGTCCAGAACAGCGAAGAAGGGCGAGGAGAAGCCATCGTTGGAGCAAACCTGCATTAAGCGTTTTGGCTTTTGGAGATCTTTCCTCTTGGTACCAACCAGCATGGCTCCCAATATCCCAGTGTAGGGTAGAGTCCTTTTATGAAGGCACAGGTGGGCTACAGCGAGCAACTCTTTGCAGGTTTGCCCTGACCCCAGACCAGCACCGAGTCACACCTCAGCTGTAACCCTGCACGTAACAGATGCAGCTGGCAGGTGTCAGCTCTGTCCTTGGCACAGGCAAGTCCAGGGAGAAACACGGTGTCACCTCAGACAGGAAAATTTTGCTGAGTATCACTGTCTGCCCCCTCTGGAGCCTGGTTTGCAACGGGTAAACCTGTTAAGTAGGGCAGGTATGGAAGATGAACCGGTAAAATGCAACAAGCATTTTACAGAGAAATTTCCAGATAAAAAATACTGCTATCCTAAACCAATGTGCAGGTGAGAGGAGCCAGCTGGCTTCCTTGGGGGAGATGAAAGCAGGGTCTGAGTTTCTTACTTGTTTATTTTAAAATTATTTCAAGACTTTTCTCCAAAGATGGGTTAAATTCCATATGGTTAAATTATATTCTGAATATGAACTTCTGAAAATGCCTGCTTCTCTACACTGAGTTTTAGGGGAACTTGTTCGTTTGTTCAAAACTGAGAGGTTATTAATTTTATAAAAATTGTATTTCAAAGTCAGTTGCAAAGATTTTGCACTGCTGTTGATCAATTAAGTTTTATCTTTCTACAACTTTGGAACATTTTTGCAAGCTGGCTATGGAATTGCAGACAGTATTTTGAGTTTTATTCACTTCAGTGTTTCTTTACAACTTAAAAGGAGGGAAAGAAAAGCATTTTGAAAAATATTTCTGTAGCAAGGTAGGAATTCTCTTGCAAGCACCTTGGAAAGAAACGGTGCGAGTATCCTGCTCACGCAAACTGCTCACAACCAGAATTCAGTCACCTGAATTTTGAAGTCAAGACTTACAGCTAGGTACTCTTAAGGATTAAAATACCATGAGAATAACACTGTTTTTTCTCAGAACAAGAATGATAAACCTAAGAAATTGAGAATTCAAGTTATGTTCAAAAGAAATCTGACTGTGCCACAGAAATGCAATTAGAGAGGACAGCTCTTATCCCTAAGGGTCTTACATAAAGCATAATTCCAAAGCTACACATCTAGGCAGTGCTTCTGTGTCTAGCAAGACTAGGGAGGCAGATAAAGGTTACCATTTAGGTACTCGCTACAAGGTAGAGTCAGACTAAGAGAGCCAGATGGATCATTTTTGCATTGGTGATTAATCACCCCAACTGCGTGTGGGAGGGGGATACACCTCAGCTTTTCGACTGAACCTAACATCACATCCTGAGGGGGAGGGAATATCATCACTGGAAACTTGAGAATGCTGAAGGCACTCTCAAGAGAGAACACCACCAGGCTTGAATTTTGTCTCCCACTGCCTTCTCCCAGATTCCTGTCCCTTTGGCATTTGTAGTGCACAAGCTCTGACGTAACAGGATGGATGAACATCAGTAGTGATGTCACCCAGTTCAGCTGCCATGGCAGCAAAGCAGTGCTGATGTTGGGATGTTGGTTCCCAGCAGCAGGGCTGCTCTTGGCTGCTTTGGTGCAGCACCTGCCAGGAGCACTGCTCAGGGCTCTTCCTGACAGGGAGCTCTGTAGCACAAGTTGTGAGGTGTCTTTTTACAGACCCCAGACACTTCTCTTCTGGGGCAGCAGCTGCATCTTGTGTGCAGGTCAGCTGCATAGGATGGAAGTATGATATTGGAAAAGCCCTTCAAGGAAGGAGTTGAAGATAGGGTAAAACATTAAACACCCCAGATGGAAGCAGAGAGCACCGTGTGACCCAAGTATTTCCCAGCAGGGAAGTATTCTATGTAACTGGATGCTTGATTTCATTGCCATGGTACCCATGTGCTCTGCCTGCCAGTGCTGTGAGAAGGGGTATGCACATATGAACTGATTACTAATTAGTGTAATAACACTATCCATAATGTTATATCACTCTTACTGACAGCCCAGCCTGACAGAGAAGTGTTACATGCAAGCAGGCATGAGACAGAGATCAGCTCATCCCTTACCTAACCTCTGTGTTCTCACTGACAGCACTTTCTACCAAACACCCCTCATAGCTTTTCCCTCTTGGCATTTCCCCCTCTTCAAGTCTCTGGAAGTCCTGCATGTCCAGTCCCTCGTGACACACTTTGTCATCAGAGCAAAGCTAGAATGGCTCAGACCAAACAGGTCCTGGCATCAGCAGGGTCCAAGAGGAGAGTTTCTTTAACAATGAGGGCATACCCAAGGCTAGATCTCAAAGTTTGCTGTTACTCCTGAAGTTGGGAAGTGTTGTCTGCTGAAGCATTAGTGAGTTGGTGTTATGGGAAGGTAATCCCTTCTGGACTGTTGCCTACTGTGACTGGATGGTCTGTGGCTAATCTTTGGCTCTGGAACATTTTCAGTGGGTCTTGCACTTGGGCTACAGAAGAGGACTTAAATCTCTTGATCTGGAAAGACTACCCTTCTGTCCTGGTATTCAGTACAATCCAAGAGATTTTGATAGCCCTGAACTCTCCAGCAGTCCTGTGGACAGGGACACCTTCCACTAGACCAAGTTGCTCAGAGCCCCATCCAGCCTGGCCTTGAACATTGACAGGGATAGGGCATTCATAACTTCTTTGGGCAACTTGATCCAGTGTCTCACAACCTCCACAGTAAAGAATTTCTTCCTAAAATCTAATCTAAACCTACTGTCTTGCAGTTTATAGCCATTGCCCCTTGTCCTATCACTTGTGAAAAGTCCCTCTCGAGCCTTCCTGTAGGCCTCCTTTCAGTGCTGGAAGGTGCTCTAAGGTCTCTGTGGGGCCTTCTCCAAGCTGAACAATCCCAGTTTCCTCAGCCTGTCCTCATAGTCTCTCAGCCTCTAGCCTCATGGAGCGTAGGATGCTCCAGCCCTCTGACCATCTCTGTGCCCCTCCTCTGGACCCACGCCACACATCTGTTTTTCCTGTGCTTAGCACTCCAGACCTGGACACAGCACTCCAGGTGGGATCTTATGACAGCACAGCAGGGCCAGAATCACTCCCTTGACCTGCTGGCCACATTTTATTGTATCTACCAATTTACCACCAATTCTGTTGTAAAGTAGTGTGGCCAAACATGGTAATTACACGGAATCACAGAATATTCTGAGTTGGAAGGGAACCAAAAGGATCACTGAATCCAACTCTTAAATGAATGGGGACTGAAGCAAAAAAAAGGACTAAAAATCTAATTAGGAAATAGAGCTGACTTCTGATGACATCATAAAGCACCAGTGGAAAAACGTATGGGTTGTTGGATCCATGGAGAGCTCCACACTTGACTGAAACTCCCTATCAAACATACCAATCTCTGCTTATTAAGCTAAAGCCATTCCCAAGCAACACTGTTTCACTGGCGCCATACCTGTTTCAGCACTGAGATACCTGCACATGCAACAGGGAGGTCTCCAACACCACCACTACCACCTAAGCTTCTGCAGCAGGAACTATTGTGATCAAATTTCTTCCAAGGATGAATCCAAGTAAAAGTACAGTGGGGAGAAGAAGTAACACTGAAACAACCTGTATACTATGCAATAATAAAAATATTTGAAAAATATTTGTAAATAAGGTATGTGAATTGAAGCACAACTGCCACAGAAGTTCCCTTGGCTGGCAAAAAGCAGGAGCTATAGCAGGCAAAAAAGAACAAATGTCACTGTTGCTGCCATGCAGTACTGCTAAAGAACAACACACCATAACCTCCTTACTTTGTGAAATCAAGTTTCGGAAGGGGCAACAGAGATTATGCAAGACCTACTTAAAACCCAGTCCAAACAAGAGAATACTCACTGGGGAGGGGAATTTAGGAAAAGGCATGATACTAGAAGATAGAATGCAAACTTAGCTGATTTTAATTTTCAATAGGTCTCATTCTGCACAGCTCCCAAGCCTTCAACCGTTCATTCTAAAAAGGCAACCAACCATACAATTATGGGGAGCAAAGAAATTCTGCTTCTGAGCTGATTTGAAAGAAGTATTAGTATATTAGGCAGTATTAGGTAAGGTAAAATGCACAAAAACCAGAAAAAAATCCCAGCCAAAAGCAGACACGAACATACTTTGGGTATGTGAGGGGTTGGCAGCGTAACTGCACATGACAGGATGCTCCCAAATCTGCAGCCAGTCTGCCACTTTCATAGTGGTTGGGATGTTTTCTTTGTAGCCCAACAACCCGTTACACGTAATGCACAACGAGCTGGCAAAGCCCATCTATAATACACTTCCTCCAGTTCTTCAGCCTGCTAAAAAGTGCTGTGGTCATCTCAAACCTACTCAGCTGTGGCATCTTTTCTTACCAGTATCTTGGACAAGGAGACATCAAGGCTAGACAGGGTCCCTGACAGTCAAATCAGTATGAGCTCCACAATGCTTTGCAATCTGGACAAGAAACATGGCCAGGCTCTCAGGTTCTCAGACAAACACCCACTTTCCCCTAAGGTTATGGAAACATTGAGATCTGCCGATTCACAGATAGATGATGAAAGAAAAATGCCCACTTCCTGTGTCATGGGAAGGGGGCACAACTGGGGTTGTGGAAGCCCTGCCTACCTGCCCAACTTGGGGGAACACATTTCATTGTTTTCAAGGTATCTGTACCACAAACATCTGTATAGCAGGACATGGCCATGGAAATGACTAGGAGCTTTGTTCCAGATTCTCCAAGACAAGAAGGCTGTTCAATGAACAAGACCAATCCAGAGATCCTGATCCCCAAAGAGTGACTTGTACTTACCTTCACAGTAAAGGAAAAGGAAAGCAGCTCTCATTAAGAGGTTGGCCAAACGATGAGTTAGGAGGATCATCCACTCCAGGAAAACAGCTTCTCCTTCTAAGGGCAGGATCCACTTACAATTTCTTCCCTATTTTATCATCTGCTCTCCTTGCTTGATGCTGGTTTAGCAAGCTCTAACCCTGCTCTCAAGCACACTGGTCATAAATACCTACAATGATGGGCAATGTTTATTTGCTGCATTGACCTCCTTTCCCTCACATGCTCAGGTGAGTGACATTTCTGCAAACCAACCCCCCCCCACTACAACCACTGAGGCTGCCAGAGAAGCACTGAGTATGAACCTGCAAGCAGGAGCAGCAGGGACACAGAAGGGCTGTAAGTAAAAAGTGCAGAGACTGTTCAGCTTTCGCTGGTACAGCCACACATGCTTGTAGGGCACAGCACCCAGTGACAATGCCTGTGAATTCTGGAAGAAAGAGATGTATTAGTGTCATTTGTCATCAGCTGTTTCCTGGACACTTCCTACTTCAAAGCAAGCCCTTAATAACCCATCTCTCTCTATCTCTCTCTCCTTTAACCTATTTTATGGTAAGAGTACAATTAGAGACCCCACAAGATAAGCCACCACAGCTGTGTGCACACTCATCAAAGCATTCATGTATCCTTCCCCTTGAAGGCCAAGATCTGACAGGATGAGCCATGGACTGCATAGACAGAGCCACCCCTGTTCTAAAATCATGCACACTCTGGCACGACACAGGGCCTTTCCCAGAGACTGACAAAGTTACAAGTATTAGATTGAATTTTACACTTAATTCTCTTCACTAATGCTTTCACCACTGGGTAACAAAGTGATCATGTAACTCAAGCTCTTTATTGGTAGGGGAGATGAAGTTGGACTTGATATAAAAATCCTGAGCAGCCAACAGTAGATTCAGCCGACTCAACACCACCTGTTTTAGGATGCAACTTGTGTTTCTACACCCCTAGATAGAAAAACTTGAAACCTTACTGCACAGTTGAGTAGAAACACAAATACCATAGACCAAAGCAATATACAGTTATGTCAGCGCTGACGTTTCAAACCTGTTTGAAAGAAATGGCTTAGAAACAAGCTGATTAATACATACAAACAATCCATTGTGCCCAGAAGTTTCCTAACATTCTTTTATTAAAAACCAAAGAGCCAAAGATCGCCCTGATGCTCTTCATTGTTATAAAGCAGACTCTGAAGTATTAAGTGAACTATGTATGAGCAAAGAACTCCAACTGATGCAGAGTTTAAAACTAGGTTTACAGTTTCCTATTTTATTGGCATGGATGTATTTCTAAACTTAAAAACCCTTCTGGCAAGTTATCTCAATTTCTTATGACAAAATTTCTCACAACACACAAATATTTACAACATATACATATTTTTTCAGTCTTTTACAACTGGTTCTTAAAAGACAAACAATTCATAGGTTACCACAGAACAAAAGCTGTGACTTAGTTGTTTTTAATTTGATAAAACTATCATAAGTTAAAGTGAATAGATTTTTCTTTAAATTCCTTGTAGCATTTTACAAGTGCAACAGAAAAATATGAAGAACCAATTTAGGATAGCTGCAGTTCATTGGATAAATGTTGCCTGTCGTAATCACATTATTTCACAGCAAATTCTTGAAAAAATAAGCACCAATCATTCTTGCAAAGAACAATTTTATCTAAAAGTATTGAAAAGTGTTAAATACAAGGTGTTTAATTTACGTAACAAGCAATAAATACACCATATCCAAACTTTATTCTGCATACTGCTACCCTTGTACATATAATGTACTAAAAAGTCAGCAAATTGTCAACACCTTTTCATATTTTTTTTCTCTTTTTTTAAAGAAATCAATTTGACTTCCAACCAACGGTTTGCTACTATAACAAAGGCCACAAACAGTACGTCTGGGACAGCATACAGTGTTAAAACTGACAAACTCCAAGGGGGAAAAACCATCTAGCAAATAATTCGGAAAGCTGTAGATCATTGCTGGTGATATTAACATATACTAGAAAACCTTAATATGCTGCTACTATGATTTTGTAAATTGTTTAGTCAAATATTGTAAGAGCAAACTAACGCTCCTACTGATCAAAAATAATTCTGTAGCCACACTGTATTCTCATTGTCCTGCATGGAAAGATCTGATGCAATTTCATAACTTTGCTTGAGCCTTTATTTTACAACAGAGCATTACCTCTAACTTGGAATTGCACATAAGAAGGCTATTAAAAAGTACAATAAAAATCTGCACAAATCAGACTTAAGAACTTGAGTCAGTATGCTGTACACTTTCTACAATATTACGTTGATAGGTGAATAAAGAAGTGCTGCCACTAAGTTTTTCAGAGAGTTCTTTAGTTGAGGAATAATCAAATGGAATTTTTGTTGGGTTTTTTATTATTATTATTTTTTTAATTTTTTTTTTTTTTTTTAAAAAAAAAATGACATCCAGGTCAGTTTAAGACCTATAAGCTTATGCATTGAGCCTTAAAGACTGATCTTCTCTCCTCCTGGAAGAAATATCAATATCTATTGAATCCTTGCCAACAATAAGCCTTAATCTCTTCGCTGGAGGAAGAGGAATAAAGTCATCAAATTCATCATCATAGTCATCTTCCTCTTCATCGTCCTCTTCTGATGAAGATTCATCTGCTGTTTCCTCTTCATAGTGACCATAATCATCTACTTCCATTCTTGACTCCAAAAGGGAGAGAGTTTCACTACAACACACACCATTTTCATGAAGGTCCTCAGGGTATGTCCCTCTGTTTTCTTCCTCTCGTTTTAGCTGTATTTTTAATTTTGTTGAACTATTGCCTGATCCTGAGTTAAACCCATTATTTAGCTTTGCTACATATAAATTATTATCTTTTTCATGGTCTTTACTTAATTTTATGCTTATTTTTGAAGAATTCATTCCATCACTCTCTTGATCATTTGCCTTGCTACTGCTATCATGGCGCCTACGAAGAGTCAGTTTAGGGATCCCAGAGCTATTTTCAAGGATAAGTTGTGCATCATACCTTGTGATTCGTCTTTTCTTTTTACTTTTTGCAGTTCTAAAGCTGTCTTTTGCTTTAAAATTGTCAGTTGTTAGAGAGCAGCCACCAGATCCAGGGATACAGTCTTTAAAGCCAACAGGTGTGTCCACCACGTGGTTTTTCTCTTCGAGTTCTGAATGAGAACTAATCAAATCTGGTACTTCATCTTTCACAGGCGTGTTGTGCATAGTATCAGTTTCCTCTGTTTTTGAAGATGGTTTCACAAGCTTTCCTTGTCGAGATTTCTTTTTTGATGTGCCTGCATCATTTCTCTGGCACCGACCCTCCCCTTTATGTGATGGTCCATGAGCCACATTGTTGTCATTTAACACACGAGACTGCTGCTCTGCAATGTCCGATTGTGTTCCAGTCAAGTTACTCTTATAGCTATCCAACGTATTTGGTTCAAGCTTTGTGTCAGAGGTCTCCTTCAAACTCATCCTTGTTCTCATCGACCTCCTCGTGATGTATGTGCAGGGTGCAATATCACCATGCTCATGAGCACCTTTCACAGAATTCAGTTTATGTTCTCTCGCTGCATGCCTCGTTAAGCATCCGCTAGAGACTGCAACTTTGACTGGTCCCTCCAATTCTTTATCCTTTTTAATGGGCAAGTTTTTATACAAAACTACTTTAGGCTCTTTGAGAACTAAATTTCCCATTTCAAGCTTTCGAGAAGCATTCTTTTGCTCTGGCCTTTTGCACTGATTTCTCAACTTTATCTTTGAAAGTAAAGGCTTTGCAGGCTTTTTCAGTCTCTTTGGTACCCTGGAATTATTTATATGAGTTAGTTTAGATGAGGTAGAATTTGATGATGCTGGAATTCTTGATATAGACTGTCTGGTTAATGTTCTATTTTTGCTGTTCTTTTTTACGCCAATTGAAGATTTTCTGTTAGCTGGAAAAGAAAAAAGTGGTTTTGTTATGACACTGCTATATCCTGAATTTCCCACTCCCAAATACTGCAGTTATTTATTTGGAGCACTTCAGAGAAATCCATGGAACAGGACAGACAGTATGTAGTAAGGAATGAGACTGCTTAACTTGCAACTCAACACCTGAAAGGAATTGCCAAACAGGCCACAAGTACATCAACATTTCCAGGTACACTTCTCCTCACTATCCCCAATATACCAAGTTGGGTTTTTACTGAACTTTTTCTTCTATCGATTTAAAAAAAAATATATTTGACATTATCCACAGCTTTCGCTGAGTATTATTCCAGCAAAATCTGAGGATCGGCCTGATCTAATATTATCTCCAAGATTTTTTTTTCCTAGAGAAGGAGGAAAAAACCCCAGACACCTTATCTAATGTAATGGTTTCAGTTTCAGGTGGAACTACCGCCTACTGTGGCAAGCAAAGGAGTTTTGTCTGCTCAACAGAGGTGCAACTCTAAATACTGGTAATTAGAGACCATAAAAAGATTTGGGGACATTTTTAGAGGTTTTTTTTTTTGTTGGTTGGTTGGGTTTTTATGTTCTGCTTTTGTGTTTCATTTTTTAGTATCACAGCAGCTAACAGGAGACAGATGGAAATGCAGTATTTTATGTACCTCCAAACCTGTTTACCAGTTAAATCTAAGTTTAAACTATTTGTATGATGCCCATACTGAGGGTGACAGAGGTGGGGAAGTGGGGAAAGCAAATCAATCGTACTCACTACTCCATGGAGAGAAGTCTTGCAGGAAGATTACAAACAAAAATCCCTTCCAATTTCTTCTGAAATGCCTAACTGTGCACTTTCACTGTACAAGAGGTGCCTGAACTATCAATTCTGAATGTGGAAAGGAAAGAGCTGCCCAATTTAGAAGACTTCTAAAAGAAACAACTATTTGTTTAATAATATCTACTAAGAGTATTTATTTAAAAATTCTTTTCCTAAGAATTCAACCTATGTTAGTTTTCTTTCCTAAACCACACTACTGCCTGTGGTATTTTACTGTATTTTGAAATACAGAAATTACTGGCAAGACTTTAACTGACATGTTTATAAATATTTGCTTTTGATATTAAAAAAAGAAAACAAAAGAAGAACATACCACCTATTGTTCTTCAAACACTTGTGGGAAACCATGAATTTGTTGTTTAAATTGCCTTCAGATTCCTGAATAAATTAGTTTTAACAACCAGTATCTGAGAAGCATCTCAACACTAGGAGAGGAATTCCATCACAGTGAAAGTTTTCCATGTTTTCGTGAAGCCTTTAATGACTCCAAGCTCCTCTTCTTACTTACTTGCATTACCTTTTTCCTGAGTGGTATCTGCATCAGTGTTAGAGCTGACGGACTGGCTGTCGGAATTCTTGCTGCTGTCACCCAACTTTTTAAGTCTGTTCAATCGTTTGTCCGTTTCTCTCAGTCCATATTTACTGTTAATCACAGGAGTAGGTGCTGGCAATCCCACTCTTGATTTAAAAGCACCAGTTCCACGTCTATAAATAAAAAGAGGACACAAGGTATTAATAAATCTTAATGTAAACTTAGAGCTTTGTTTCATGTACAGTAGTTTGGATCCCAAGTACATCTGGATCAATGATACCAATAGCCACAGAACTGGTTAGCATTTTGTGGGTTGTCTTCTACCTGTCATCTTGGGTGCCTAATGTCTCAGTTGGCCAGCAAGAACAGCAGGATCACCTAGGAAGAGTACATGGATATATGCAGAGAGATGCAAATCTTCCTGGTGATGACTTTTGGAGGCTTGAAAGAAATTGTAGAGTGCCAAATCTCCCACTGCTCCAAACATACCCACAGATCCTTAGAAGAAGATCCTACCATTTTAACATTGCAAATTAACACTCTTTACAGCAGTTAAAATTGAGACACTTAAATATGGGGTTTTTTTGTAGTGTATAAAGTGACTGTTGTCTCATCAGTCTTGAGACAAGAAAGAATGAGTCCTTACTAACAGCCCCCAAAACAGCATCTTATATATTTGACTGCTTCTGCCACACTCTTGTAACTGAAAAGCAGATTCCTAAAGTTAGAATTACCCAAACATTAGCTTTAAAAAGTAACATTTTCCTGTACTTAATATACAAAAATGACAAGTTAATGAAAATGTTCAGACACATAAAACTAGTTTGTCCTGAAAAAGAAAGCATGTCCATATTACACTAAAATCAATGATCAAAAGAACTTGAGCAAAACTCTGTGTAACAAGGGAGGAACAATTCTGGTGCCCATTTATTCAACACTTAACAGTTCCCATGACTGAAGTACACTTTTACTAGCAGCTCTCGAGATAAAGTCTGAGAATGCATCCTTCACTTGGAATGACGTACCAACATCATGTGAGCTTAGAGGTCCATACCAGATGGTTTTCCCTTTAATTGCAAGACTTTTTAGTAATCAAAGTAGCCAGTAAAAATGAAAGCAGGATTATTGAACTATTTATATGTAGGTGCACTAAGCTATCTCTCAATATAAACAGTATTTTGTCCTTTATAGGGTTTTTCTTCCTACAGTTAGATCAAAAAGAACAGTGAGTTCTGTGCAGCTCCTCTTGGAACTGGGTGAAGCTCTCTGAGATGATGCTGAGCCTCCCTGCACACAGTGAACAGAAATTTCAACATGGCAAAAAACAACTATGGAATTCTTTCAACTGATTTTGTGAAGAAACCAGGTTGGGACAGCACAGGTAAAAAACAAATAGAACAACTTTGCTGCTGTTGAGTGATGGACAGATAGAGGCAAATACTATCCAAATCAGTAGATATTTACAAATACACAACCCCCCAAGTTCTAACAACACTGGGTACTTTTCCCATTCCCAGCAGAAGAGAACTTCAGGTCCACATATAAAACATTAATGGAATTTGCTTTGTCTAGTGCAAAAGAGAGCAAAAGTTGGGGATCAGTTCACAATGGTCCTGTAGAAGCTGTAACTGCTTTTCCTTCCAATTCTACTTTATTCAGTACAAATATTTTTAAGAATCTACACCCCTGATTTGTTCTGTTTTGTCTCATTTTGGGCTAATCTCCAGAACAGAGAATCAAAAGATTAAGAGAACACAGAGTTCTCAGGAATAATCACCATTCTGTAACAACACAGAAAAATCATTATAGCAAACAGGTAGGAAGCAATTATTTTGTGTCCAAAGATCTGCGTACTCATAATCAAGGACGTTCAGTTTCACAAAATGGATCATGAATATGCCGAATTCCATTTGAAAGCTATTTACATCAATACATACCTTTCACAGGTGTAACATTCGCAGTATTCATTATTTTCTCCAAAAAACCCATCTCCGTAGTAACAGGAGATTTCTTCTCCAGGTTCAATATCTCTTAGAGCTTTCACACATGCTGTATCTCTGCCCGTTGATACAAACTGGGGAAGGAGATGACAGGAAGGGAAAAAAAGGGTTAATCATTAAGGCTGCACAGTATCTGAGTAAGGAAAAAAAGTAAAACAGTTGGGGAAGAAAAGTTGGAAGGACAAAGAAATAAAAAAAAAAAGTGGGGTACTTTATTTATTTTTAATTTCTTGCTTACCTTACAGTTAGGTCTGCAATCTGAAAAAGGTCCAAAACATAAAGTCAATTAACTGTGGATAAGACCTGAAACATGAATAGTTGCAGATATCTAAAGTAAGGATTCACTCTGACTTCAGTAACTGCAGAATCTCAGCTAAATACTGGGAGTTAAGTTAGTACTGCACAAAGCCATACATCAAAAGATACCTGCTTTGGTACAGCTGGGTTTCTGACCTCTTCCCTGTGCTATCACAAATGTCCAGTTTCCCTCCTCTTCAGGGTAAACAGCTTTATCTGAAATCCTACCTGCTCTTTCTTTGGCACACAAATGCAACAGAATCAGCTAAGCTTCTGTGCAAAAGGTTAAAGAGCCGTAAGTTCACCTAATGAAGATGTTACTGTTGACTGAGTTCACAAACAATTCAAGGTAACCCACAATATGCTCTACTAATTTAGCTGCCAGTTCCAAAGTCTCTTTCAAGGAAGAGGGCATCACTTCCTAGAACCTTCTCCGAGTTTCACAGCTGATCAGCTCTGGCTGGGAAAATCCCAATAAGATTTTGTTCTACAGTAATACAGTATGCAAGATTCAGACATTTTTCTCCAAGTTCCTGTGCTGTTCAGCTCACATACAACACTTCTGAATTTCTTATGCCCTTAAACATGCTTCCTATACTTACTACTCACCATGATTGATAAATGCAGCAGGACCAAGCCATAGTTGTGCACAGTTTTTTCGTGTGGAATACATGACACTGAAGTCATTTTCCCCATGCCTCAGCAGCATGTTTTCTTCCATTTCTGATAGTTCAGCAATACAGCCCACAAGTAATTCTATTTTATCATTTCGTTTCCTTTAATGTAAAAAGAGTAGCAGAAATAAGACAATGTGTGCCAAAATTACAAAATAATTTCACAGAAAGAAAAGTTGTTATAGAATCAATTACATCAAATCTGACATCAGAAACAATTACCACCATTGTTTCTACAATTTCCTGAGACTGTAGGCAAGAAATTGCAAGAGCTGATTACTTCAGCTTCTGCAATTGTTAAAACCAAAACCAAGATCTTTTCATTTGTGTACACTCCCTCCCCATCATCACTTAAGAAATTTTGACTTCCTCCAGCTGCTCTTGCTTGTGTTTCCTATACTTCTTCCCATGGCCAGGAAAATCCAGTATAATGAAAATGCTTAGAGCTCCATGGCTTTTTAAGTGAGGCCCAGTAATGACTCAAAGAAAGGCTGGATGCAAGATGTTTTCCTTCAGCATGAAGCTGGTCCTTGAAATAGAGTGAGGAGGGGGAATGACAGACACCTACAAAAATCAACAAAACCACGAAGCCTTTGTGTGCAGACAGCTGATGTGCCATCGTGAATAAAGCAGTGCAGAGGCACTGAATGCTCAGCTTAGTAGAAGCGCAGAGCTTCCATTTTCTTGCATGGGCGTTGTTTCCACTGCTCTTCAGAGTGGCCATTTCATATTTTGGCCAGATTACTCTGACACAGATGAATATGGAGATGCTAAAGGTACACGAAGGACACAAAATAGAAGTGAAGCCTTCTAAGTGCAAAATTCTCCTTTGACAGAGAATGCTGAGAACTCTCATCAGTTTTGAGTCTCAGCAGTTTTCCAGGTACCAGCAGGGTTGAGAAGCAGCTCTCCTGTCTTGCTCACCTCTCAGGCCACTCAAAATTTTGAGCATGAAAACTTAATCTGTTTTCAACACACCTACATGCAAAGCTTCTACCCCAAAGAATCAGCCAAGAGGTGAATTTAAAAAAAAAAAAAAAAAACCAACAAGGAAAAACCCCCAATCAGTATTTTTTGGGTTTTATCATGATTGTGGAACTTTCAGCTCTGGTCATGAAGAGCTGGAAACTGGCCTCAGCCTATTTCAAGCTTTCTCTGCAACACGTGGAGGTTGTGTTGCCACCAGCAGGGTGTCCAGCCACTCAATTTCAGTGTGAACATAACAGCATTTCCTCACCTCAGATGTGCTGGTGCGAATGGGAACTGCCACAAAGCAAAGCTCATACAATTGGTGTGTACACTTGAACTGATTTTAAAATCTGAATTAAGCCAGAATCTGCTGGTACTGCCACACATACGCTTCTAATGAAACTCAGATGTGCCAAAATGAGATGGGGAAATACAGTGGGGTTCCAGCCTTGTGTTTCCAGGAGAGATTTATCTTGCACAATCAAAATGTGCAAATAACACCTGTT
Organism: Corvus hawaiiensis; assembly: GCF_020740725.1. Taxonomy (NCBI): domain Eukaryota; kingdom Metazoa; phylum Chordata; class Aves; order Passeriformes; family Corvidae; genus Corvus; species Corvus hawaiiensis. The sequence goes on along the minus strand of NC_063218.1, from coordinate 45,838,617 downwards.
TAAAAAAGCCAAAAAACTAATTTCCCCCACAATTATTTGCTGTATAACAAATCTGCCAGAATGTCGTGTTACTCACAACTCTTGAGTAAAGAAAAACACTAATCTGACTGAAAATAAGATTTAAAAAAAAAAAAATTGCATAATGAACACTACATGCATATGCCCAAATATAGAAAGGAGTATCTTCCAGAGCCATGGATCCTGCATTAAGTACTTAGCAAAAACAGAGAGAAAACTCAATTTGCAAGTAACAATACAAAACTCTCTCTTTCACTGGTTGCAGTTTTAATTCTAAATAACTTCTTAATATATTTTTTAAGATTCTTTCAAAATAATTGACAGAAACAGAATGCAACAGTGAACTGTATTTCTTACCATTCTTTCGTTGCAACAATTTTGGCTCCGTTTTGCTCAGAAGAATACCGATTACAAGGCAGTATCTCAAACCCACTGTCAGTTGCAAACATTCGTAAATAAATAAATACCTGCAATGAAAAAACCCAGTATTTGTCTGTTACAGGCAAAACAAAAGCAGTGAGGAACTTCTTATAAAAATAATGAAAGTGAACTGTACAGAAACACACACAAAATGGATACTGGAGTGGGATACTGTCTGCTGAAATGCGTTTCTATATGTTTTAGCTATATGTATTATGTTGATCTTACTTCTTCACAGTGACTTGCAGGAATCCTCACATGGGTAGTGGGATTATCCAAAGAGTTTAAGAAAATTAAATATACCTTAAGTGGTACAAAATTGGTCCAACTAATGAAAATGGGTAATTTTTTTCTTAAAATCACTGAATAGTTGCATTCAAGCAATCTCTCATCTTTAAGAACCAGTGAGACCTAATAATCTATAGGAATCCATTTTATTATTTGAAATTCTGAAAAAAGATACTACTTCCACAACAAACCTAGATGCTGAATTCAAGGACTGTTGAATTATTTTTTTTTAGTTGAAGTGTGATTGTGTTATTCAAAGAACCACTTTGACAAAGTAGAACTTTGTCTGCTAACTTTTTACTGTGTTACTAGATTTGGTGCATTTTAAAGTAGGCCACATTCCTTTTGGTTGTACCTGGAAACAACAGACTCATTCCCGAAAAAGTGTCTTTTTTTTTTGTTAAGTAAACAATACTATGATTTTTTTGCTTTGAACTTTGAAAATCAACAACCTTTATGCTACATACAAAATGGATTTGGGGTGTGGGAAGTGGACGAGGAATAACACTCCCACAGAAAGCCCCTATACCCAAAACAACTGAGGTATTTTGATGTAACAAGGCTACTCCCTTTTCCTTTACCTTCTTTGGTCACCCACTTTGATTTACAAGAGCTGTGAGTAAAAAAGAACTAAAACAAACCCCAAGCCCCCCAAACAAACAAAAACCCCCAACCAAACCACAGTACAAATACACGGGGGAAAAACCCTTCTTTTCTACACTCTATTAATAAAAGGCAATGAAAGTTAACAAAAAAAAAAAAAAAAAAGGAGGGTGTGTCTAGTTAGGCTTTAAAAAATAAAGGAAGTTTCTCTTAAAAAACAACAAAACAACATAAAACACTCGATTGCTTTACTATTGCTACATTCTTAAGAAATGTTTATGTTTTCTTTGCCTTTCAACCATCTAAAAAAGCACATTAATTACAAATACACCTACATGTTCCTTGAATAACCTTTCCTGCATTTTGTTCTTGTTAAGAAAATAGTGCCGGGCCCAGTCACCTGACGTCAAGGACTTGAAGGCTTTTTCTAAGTGCTCATCTTTCTTAAAACGTTCAATCACCTCTTTGAGTTCTTCTTGCCTTCCTTTAATAGGTCGAAATCTGAAATAAAAAATAAAGCTATTCCAGTCCATCATCAGTCATTCTCAAGCCTTCCTCAGTTACTCGCAGCACACAGTTCTTCTGCTACCCATATAAACATTTAACTACCTGCATAAAGACACTGAACCAACTTTTGCCAAACCCAAAGCCTTATTATATTGATAAATTCACTACAGGGGATTATGTGGATCGCAAACTTAACATTCATTCATATAAAATACAACTCTTAATGACAACACAAGAAGTATCTACAAATACTAACACGTGGCAGAGATACTACATCTGTTGAAGATTAAGGTTCCACAAGTTACTGCAATCATAAGAAGTTTTCCCCCCCAAACAGGAAATCTTGGGCATGTAAATATGAAAACGAACACCTATACATTAGCAGAGAATTCCGCCTTCTTCCAAAAACTTGAGATTTAAGAAAAACTACCCTTCATATCTTCTGTGGGAAAAAGTAACAGAAAAAACCTGCATGACTGCCGGAAGTGGAAGCTCCATTTTTGAGCTGCAAAACCACCAAGAGAAAGCAGCACTTAGTTACAGATTATGCCAAATCCCTATAAATTGCCTCTGACTGAGCACATACCCCTATATGCTCTGCTTTGGGGCAGAGGTGGGGTGTGGGTATTCTTAAATATATGCCACGCCCCAGAAGACTCTTCACACAGATAAAAATTTCCCAGGATCATGAGAAAGAGTTTTCTGCAGCTCTTTTTACAGCTCGCATGTTTTGCTTACATAGCATTTGACAAAAGCGCTAAACAACCTAAGAGCTTCTGAGCAAATGTGTAAGAGTAAGTCCTGTTACTTGTTGCTGCAAGTGCATTACTATGCTGATTTTATTTCCTCTTACTTGCCAAATGAAATCTGTATTTCATTACAAAAATAAACAAGGGGGAAAAAAAATTATTGAAGCTGGTGGAAGGAAACTTCCATCAACTTCCTCACTGATATGCTGTTTTTTAAACTGCTAAGTGAATGGACTTATTGTCACCTTAGAACACTGAATGTTGCAAGTAACTTCTTTTTAAATGACCACCTAAGATTTGGTTCTTCCATACAACTTGTATAAAGGAAACAAGAAAGTGTTACTTCCCAATTCTGTTTCACTTTTTAAAATACTAAGAGTCTAACCAGAAATAAGTAACAATGATGAGGATTTGATTTCCTTTGTTAGAAGGAAGATGCTTTATTTATGCTCCTGATACAATGAAGACAGACCTGCTAACAGCAGAATCACTTTCAGCAGGTTATCAGCATTCATGCTACTGCTTTTATAAAACTCTGAATTCTCCATCTGAAAAGCTTCCTTGTGACATAGTAACTAAGCAACCTTTTAGACCTTTTTTGAATCCAGCAAAATTTATCAGCATAAACCTGTGGGCTTTCAGAGAACATGGTACAGTAAGGAGTTCTGAGCAGACATCAGTTTCAGTTCTCTTCTGGCTGGGCCACGACATTGAACAAGACAGCAGGAGTCAGTCAAGAAACAGATGCCTGCTTACAACTGTAGCACACACCATGCCAAGAAGTTTCAAATCAAATTCTTCATTAAAGAATAAACTTACCTCATCATCCCAAAAAGCTAACTACCTAACAAACTGATGAGACCTTATCATGCAAGAAAACACCCCTCAGACTAGAGATGACACAATCATTATTTTTGTTCTGCAGCACACCAAAGTCTTCCTCAACTTGCCAGTCACACATAGGAGTATCTCTGCTCTCCCAAAACCAGAAAGACTTTGCCCAGATTTGATAGTTGTAACTCACAGTGCTTCCTCATACATGAAGGGAATTTAAAATCATATAGCCTGAACTGAACCTGACTAGTTTCAGAACAGGGCTTGCACTCACTTTCAGTTCCAATCAGAAACAACTTTCCCAGCAAGAAGCCAACTGCATTTACACCATGAGAAGTAGAGAGCACACCCATATGCACAAGCATGAAAGGTTAATATTTCACTTACACCTCTATCTGCAAATATTACATAAGGGAAAAACCCACAGGATTTACAAATGAGATTGGTCTTCAGCTATGTCTGTTCTTGCTGGGCTACATGAGTGATTGCCCTCTCCCTTACACTTTATTTTACATGTTGAAATGCACCATTTTTTAGCTAAGTGATCTGCAGGAGCAAAGATGGGTGGAAAAGCCATCACATTTGAAATTGCGTTACTACCTGAGACAGGCAATGTATGTGCTGATAGGCATCATCATACTTATTTATCATCAAGAAGCTTGGTCTAGGCTAGCTAAAGAAAACAGCATCCCAACTGAACCACCAGTGGGGAAAAGAAATACAGAAAGAAAAAGGAGGGCAGATGCCAAGCTTAACAGTGGCTCTCACAACCTACAGAAAAAGAATCAACACCCTACATCTTCTAGCAATTCTAAGCACATCTTACAACCTCAAATGCTCGTATTTTAGGTCTTTCACAACACATGATTCTCAGAGGCTGACCCGATGTCTAAATGACCAGCTACCTTCGGTAGCTTGGAACCTGGCCCCAACCCATGAAAGTCACTTGCACACCGCCATGGATCACATTCAGCAGGTGTTTCTATGGGTTCTTGTCTCAGGCACCACACTGCTGGTGGAATTCATTAAGTGATTAGCAGAAACTCATGTAACACCATTCCTAAGAAGTAAAATAAATAGTGTATGCCCAAGCCTTGCAAAGGCCAAAAAGATGGCTGGAAACAAGAAAGGGATGAAGAGATTGTAAAACCCCCAAAACATTATAAGATCAGATGAATGCTAGATTGCATGTCAGGCATTTCAAACAGGAACTGGGTTTTTCAAAGATTATGACTCTCCTGCACCCAGGGCTTCAAAAATTAATACCAAGGACTCTCTGCAGCACCTCTATCAAAATGTTGTTCTTACATGGTGACAAGACAGAGATAATGAGAAAAGATAAAGAGGAATCCAAACAAGCAAGAAGTGTCCACAAGTACATGGGAAGATGCTGGAAACCAACATTATGTTCAACATTTCACTCCGAGGGTTCCCAAATTGGTGAAACAGAATGACACTGTGCACCCTGAGCCTGAGTTAGAGGGTTGTTCACAGCTCAGCAGCACATGTAAATTGCACTGAGAGCATATGAAATTTGTAAGCAAATTCAGAATACTACAGTCCAGACTCCTCATGAAAGGTTCAGTCTTTCACAGGTGTATCTCCATATATACTTTAAAAGGTACTTTCCTCATTTGAGACACTGAAGAAGCCAAGAAAGCCTAGAAGTCCAGTGTTCCTTAAGAACTGGGGTCTGCTGATAGATACTTCACTTCTCCCAGGTGTATCATTGGTTAGTTTATTCGTTAGTTCTTTGCAACCAAAAAGCCAATTGATTTTGAGAAGCAACCTTGCATACTACCACTTTGGTGTTACAGGGCTTCCACATTTACATGACATAAAAAAAATCCCAAAAACTTACACACCTGCTGAAAGAGTCTACACAACTGTTTCTGAGCTCCACCATGAAAACAGCCTGAAAAGGCCCCACAGCTAAATGTATGCATATAAAATGAGCCAAAGAAATTGTCTTTTAAGTATCAGTAAAACAGGAGACTAGTTCAAAGAAGAGAAATAGATAGAGAGAGCACAAGGAAACCAACAGAACAAACCAGCCAACCCAGTCTCTAAACAAAGAGACAATTAAAACCAGAATTGTTTATCCAGACTTCTGGTTTCCTCCTATGAATAGTACCTTTATTAAATTCTATCATGGACACTGAACAAGACACATTGGTGTTGGAATCTGCTCACAGGCACAGACTCCTTGAGCCACCCTATGAGCAGCTCCACAGGTGAGGTCTCATGGGACATGAAGTCTGCTGCAAAACAGTCTGGTCTTAGAAGTAAGCAAAGAATGAAAACCTCAGCTATGACAGTGTCTAAAGAAATAATATCAGCCTTTCTTCCTGACAACCTGCTGAACAGAAACTTTTCACACTTCCCTAGAAAATACTTATTTTTTCCTAGTCAACAAGATCTGATAAAACTGTGGCTACTGCAGTTTCAAAATGAGATAGAAGATGATCTCATCCCAGTTAAGGGCAAACTGATGTGGTCTCAACAAGGAGGACGTAGGAAAATGGCTTGGGGAAGCAAAGCTCTTTCTCTCTCAAGTTTCTCTTACCTCAGGAGTACTTAAAGACTCTTGGAACTCCAAGGTATAAAGCCAAAGGTCAGTGAGATGCTTGCCTATAAAGGAAGTTAAAGGAGAGTTTCTGGTAAGTTCAGAAGCACAGTACCTTGCTCAGTCTCAGTCACTGAGAGCAGTGAGTTTGAACAAAAAGGATAAATTGATCCTGCAAGAGATCCAGTATGGAACTCCACACAGCATACCAGTGCATGATAAAGAGTTACTTCCAAACCTTGTTTCTTAACTTCTGACTAGGGAAAATCAGGAAGAGTGAATTTATCAAAACTAAATCAACCCATTAGCCTTTTAACAACAGGCACCTTGTCTGGATGGTATTTCTATTTAAGCAGCTGTGGAAAGACAGCAAGTTTATGTTCACCTAGTACCAGAGATTGAGCACAAAAGCTAAAACTGCAAGCCTGTTAAGCATTCAAGACAGCAGAACAAGAACTGAAAATCATCTATTTAAAATAAGCATAAACAACGTACTTAATTAACATGCATTTTGGCTTCCTCCCTGCCCAATCCTGTAGTATGAGTATTTTTTCCTCAAAGCTAGTTATACAAGTTATGATCAACTTGTTTTGCATTTACTGCCAGTGTTTTCACATGGAAAAGAACTCGTGTTCTTCAAAAGCCAAATTTCATAACGACATTTCTAAAGAAGAAAGTAATCCACATTACTTAAATTTCTTGAACTGACACTAAATACACACCAGTGTGGTCAAAATTCCAATACAGCCAAGAACAGAAATAAAGAAAATTCTGAGACACATAATTTCATTCTCCTTAATATGGTTAGCAAAGAAGTATTTTTTAAAAAAATAAATAAGGGGACACAAGAAACCCCCCAAACCAACAACCCAATGCTGTCCTCTAATCCTATTCTGACACTCCACATGGTAAATTTAATTTAGCAGTTAACATGACTACTGGATGCAAGCCACTCCATGTTTTGAAGATGTAACACTTTTTTGAAACTGAAAGTAAGAAAACTGTAAAAGTAAGGTGTTGGGTGTTGGTTTGAGGGGCAGGGCATGGTTGTTTAGGGTGGTTTTTTGGTTGTGATTTTTTTTTTTTAATCCATAACATTTAGGAACAAAACCAGTTGGTTCCAGTGTAATCACTGTGATTATACACAGTGAAGGAAGACAACTACAAGCAAAGTAAAGTGAATTAAGTGAATTAAGTGAATTAAGCTATCAGTAAAAATGATCTAGAAAAAACTGAAAAAGCAGTTTTTATGCCAAAGTCCAACAAAACAATTTTGTAAAGTACACAGACACTAAGGTCCGAAGAATGTAAAAGCTTCACTGTGAAACGGGTTGTCACTACGTAAGAGTTGTGTACCTCTAATCCAGTATCTCCATAGGACCACAACATTGAAGCTGAATGTATGGCAACATAATCTTATGTAGCAGAACCCACATCACTTTTTCAGCCTCCAGACCTCACTCAAGATGAATATTGAGCCCTTTAGTTATTGTACTGAAATGAGCTAAAGAATGCAGAGGAGATTCAGCAGAGACTCAAATGCAATTATATTGAACTGCTTTGTGTTTCTTGTCTCTTCTGCTCTGTGGTGACTCTAAGGGACAAAGAGTGATGTACCCTGTCAAGTTCAGTCACCGAAGTCAGTGACTGCTGCTGAGGCAGTGTCGAGAGAAACAGCTTCCTGTACACCATTCCCAAGCACTTAATGTTTCCAATGGAAAACACGGAAATTCTTGAAGCTTGGTCCTTTAGTCCTACGTACTCAAAACTAAACCACCCACATCACGCACCAGTTTGCAACTTCACTAAAAGCAGCAAACAGACCACAACGCATCTGACTTCTTAAATCACTCACAAATTTAGAAGCACATTGAAGTGCTCCCAGTATTCCCTAGCGTGATGCTGGTGCTTTAGGGAACCAGGAAACAGCACTGACTGGTAACAGCATCAATATGATCCAGAGTCTGGCTTAAGGTTTAAACAGTGACACTTTTGTATGTGAGATAGTATAAAGAGCAGATTAGCCACTAGGGCATGTGACTTTAAGATTCAGTGCTTAGCCTAGGGAAAAGCACCCAAAAATAAGAGATGGTAAGACGTGCAAGAGTTCACTTGGCATTTTACAAGTGTCAGTTTCAATCTCCAGTGTTTGTCAGCCTTCCACCCAGGGAAGTGCAGCGTGCAAAACGAGCTTTGTTTTTACCACAACAAACAAAGACTGATATAACAGGATTTGTACAAGAAGCAACAATACCCCTTAGAATAGTGGTATTTGACAAGAACATTACTTTCTAAGACATGGGGTTCCTTTATTAACTGCTAACCTGCTATTCTGTTGAGATAAGAGCTACGAATTTGATGAAAGGAGGACAACTGGGCCTGTAAAGAGGGTTGAAAGCTCTGAAAACAACCTGCTTTCTCTTGAAAATCCAAGAGGATGAAAAAAATTGCTTTTGGGTAAAGCCACTGAGGACATTTCCAGAACTACATGTTATACTGTCCTTCAAATCCCTGGTGACAAGAAGACATTTCAGAGGAACACTGGCCAAACACATTAGGAGATTCAGTTGTAAGCTTTTGAAAACAGTCTTCAGCTCTTTCAGACATTCCTGACTTGACAGCTTACAGAGCCAACAGCCCTATTCCCAAGATGGTGGGCGTTCACAAACTGCAGGACTTTATTTTTATACACCACAGAAAAAACCTCCAAACCAAAACACAAAAACACAACAAGTAGAGTAACAGTCATGTTCTTGTCACCACCCTAGCGTAAGATCATTAACTCAATACAAAGAAGATGGAAAACAAAGACATTTCAACATCAATCTAGATACTTTACTGTGAGGGGTTTTTTTTTCTCCAATCAATATACTCTGGACAAATGAAATTTACAAACTCTTCAACTGGAAGAATTAAGTAGAAAAAGTGCTTATAGAGAAGACACTCATACAAACAAAAATACAGACTTGGCTGTAAGCTTGGAGGTAAGGGGAAGAATTTCAGTAAGTGATCATCAACTTACAATGGGCTGCAAAAATACAAACCTCTTACGTGTTTCCAACACAGCAGAATGGTGGCACAGACACTTTCACAGGGCATCTTCAAACAAATCAGAACAAAGGAACAGGAAATCTTTGCCTGCCACCATAACTGGCTGTTTTATTTTAAGCACACCTCCACAGATGAACTATGTAACTAATATGGCTCCATGGCACCGAAGCAGAAGATGCCCAAACATAAGCTGCAAATATTAACTTCTACTACATCATGATATTTGGGTACTGGCATCTGGCATTTTGGAAGCAGTACAGTTTTTTTCACACCTGCTTTTCCCCCACCTTCCCATAAAAACAACAGTAAGGAGTTCTAGAGCTCTCAGGAGCTCTAGAAATACTACAGTTTACTGGATGGAAGAAGATCATCTTAAGTATCACAGCCACAGTAACAAGGAGGCGTCATCACTGCACCAAAAAGATAAACAAGAACTATGCTGATGCTTGGACTTTAATTCATTACATCAGAAACTCTCTCAGTAGGACAATATGAAAGAGGCAAAAGGTGTGCATCTGGTAGGAGTTGTAAGCCTCACCTAAGTCTTTCCCATAGTGCTCCAAGATTATTAACTACTGTCCTTGAAGACTGCCTGTAACTGTTCTCCAAGTCTGAGAAAGGAAGAAATACATGATGATGGCCTTTGTGGAGCCTTTTAGTTCAAAATAGTAATTAAAGAAGTATTTTAGTTGTTGACAACCTATCGACATAAAACAACATTTATGAAAGTAGCTTTTCCAACTATTAAACAATGAATACATCATTTCCATAGCAAAAAGCATAAGAATTAACTACCTGTGCATAACCTGCAGACTATCATTCATGCAACAAAACAAAAAATGCCTTTCAGCATGTATTTTTAGCTTGATTTACTGATGAAAATACAAAGACACTTCAAACTGAACCATAAGAATATCCACCTGGACAATGTTTGGGCACAATGTACTATTGTAACCAATAGCATGGAGAGAAGAGGAAGAACCCCAACATCCTTCTTTGAAGGTAGATGTTGCACTCTCCAGCAAAGAAGAAGAATCTTTGGGGTAAGTCTTTACAGTTATTAGGACCACATGTCCCGATGCTGATGCTGTCAGGCTATACCAGCAACTATTTATGTAACATGACAACACCAATTCATCCAGCAGTCATTTTTGAAGCAATCTGTTTGTTGTATACATACATACATACAATTTGCTTCACTGATACTGTGGGTATGTGACTGTGCTGCACAGGTGAACTGTCCTTTAAAAACAGTCGCATCAACAGTTTGAAGGGCTGAAAGTCTGTTTCCCATGATGTGCTGCCTGGAAACTCCAGCTCTTATTGCACAGTAATAAGCACACAATTCCTGTCCTTAGAAACTTATAATTTATATGTAGTTTCCCCACTGAGCTATCAATACAGATCTTGTATGCAAACAGGCTTAACAGAGATCTATAGAACAGAGTTATCATCAGTGGTACATCTGTAACAGAGGGAGAAGCACAAAAGCTAAACCCCAAGACCACACAGAATTCACAACTGAAGTATTCAGACAGAAGCGTAACAGTGCAGAAGTAGGTGCAACTCCGGTAAGCAAGTTTCCAGCTGGCACATTTATTTATCTTATCCATACAGACACGTCTGAGTAGCAATTCCTTCAGCAAGGGTCTGCAAGAACTTCAGATCAATTAGCACCAAAACTGAACCGCTCAGGAGCTACATCTTTCTTATGATGTTTAAGAGTAAGGAAGGAAAAAAAAAAGCACCCAGGCACACGGAATAAACAGAAAAGTTACCAAACACTGGCTTCTGCCTTTGAAAGATTTCAAATGACTATTGGTTTCAAACTTACGATTAGTTAACTGTTTAAGCTAGGAAATGGTGCCTATTACCAACCTGTTCTACAGCACAGATAAACGAAACTAATGGAAAGACCTATGATGGAACATGTGAGAGCCTCCATTTGTAGTGCTGAGTTCCAGACTCACATGCAACACTATTTCAAGGCAGAAGCTACTCACAAATTTGCATTCTTTCACTTTCTTAAAACATGCGTGAAATTCCATGGTTTTGCTGATTTACATCAACTAAGAAGATGAATTCTTTTCTAGAAAAATAAAGACAAGTTACCTAGTATTCATTTTGTGTGTCTGAAAACCTAAATAGGGATCAAGAACCAAACTAGTTGCTAGGTCATCATTTTCACAGAGTTCCTTGGCAGACATTCCAGAGGAAGGCACATAACGACTTTGACCCTCAAATCCTGAAGCACCGCTACCTGCAAGTAAGAAAGCACAAATTAGATATCATTTAAGGGACATTACAGAGCCCAGCTACATTGAGGGACAGACAGATACACAGGCTGGAGGCAAAAAATACAGAACAATTGAGGAAGATGATAAAATACCTGAAGAAGCAGAGGCACAGTTAATTTTCCCCTCTTGCTTTTTTCATTTATGTAGTAGTCAAGGGAGAAAGTATTTTAAAATGTTATTTTATGGATTTGTTTAATTAATTTTCGTTTCCTTCTCTCTTCCGTTCCCCAACTACAAGCATCTTTCCAGACTACACAGTTCAGTAATGCCTACCTCTAAAATTTCTGACCTATAAATGTGATGAAACAACGAAATCTGAAATCTGATTTTCTGAAAAGTCTAAATAAAGGACTTTAATTTGCATTTAATCCTTCATCCCAGACCAAGAGTAAAAATCCATATTCCTTAAAATCATTCCATAAAGGCTAAGAATGTATATGACTTCATTAAAAAGCAGGGTTTACTTCTACAAGTGTATTCACTGAAAGATACGCAAGTACTTCAAATTATGTTATCCACTTCAAATCATACTAGTTGTCACTTAGTGCCAATCACGCATTTTATAATTAAAACAGTTCAAAATTGATTTATACCCAGTTATTCTTATTTTACTTCTAAACTGATCTGAAGATATCTATATTCCTGAAGGGAGTTAACACATCCAGAAAATACATACATAACTGATATTTCTGATGTTAGCTCCATGCTGACTGCAGACCTCCCTCATGAGTTAGGTAAGACAGAAGCCTGGCTTGCAAACTAGGAAGTGAATCACAGCACTAAGCAGCAGAAACATGTACATACATCTGCTTGATCTTCTCTCAACTCCGTTTTTGCCCGTCTTTGGATTCTCCTTTCCTGCATGCTGCAATTTGGTCTGCGCGTGGTCATTAGATGACTTGCTTCCACTTCTCCGGCCATTCACTACCATGTTCTTGGATTCTCCCAGCCACTTCATACCCACAGACAATCTGACTCAGTTGCATTTAGTCACTTTTCAAAAGGCTTGGAGAAGTGGATGAATAAATTCAGTTCCAATTCCTACTGGAAGTAAAACATAAACATGATTAGAACTTACCGGGAAACTGTTTTCAGGACACAGAGTTTAAAAAAAAATAGTAACACCCCAACAACAACACCAATAAACCCAAACACATCCCCATGCTTCCCCTTCCCCCCCCCCCCCCCCCCCCCCAAAAAAAAAAGTGGGGGAAGGTGGGAGGAAAGATGGCAACCTGCATTTGCATTAGGAAGAAAGAAAAGCCATTTGTTATCACCAGTACACAGAAGTGTGAACAGGTGATGTATTGTCCTACAACTTACAATGGCATCTGGCAGCAAGGATGGAATTCTAAAGTTGATAAATTGCTAATGACAACTCATTTTTAAGAGCTGGACTATACCCATGGATATACCTGTACAAGCATATGTACACGTGGATAAACACATCCAGAGCTATGTGACTCCAGACCTAGAGTATTTTCAAATACCTATCCAATTAAGATTCTATCTCCTAATACATAAAACCCATAACCTATTGGGAACTCTACAGCAAGGAAGACCATTTTACAAGCAACCTCCAAGAATTAAAGATGTTAGGGGAAAGATGTTAAATCTTTATTAAAAAGTCAGAGTTCAAAAAACCCTCAATGATGACCTAGAGGACCCAGGCTACTATTCCTACTGTTCCATATTACAAAACAAACCAGTCACAACACACCTGGTTCAATGTGCCAATACTAAGTGGGGTCACAAGTATAATTGAAATTTTACAGTATGTAAGAGTCTAGCAAAGCACATGCTAGTTTTTGTCTGCAGTCTCAATGTTTTCTGCATAAATAATTACAAGAAAGCTAAAAACTTTAAATAAATTTTAAATAATGTTTTTGTACACAGTTGTATCTCACTCTATAACTTGCAAGAAAAAATCTGATTTACACAATTACTTTACAATTGCATTTATGCATTAGTAATTCATTCACTTGATTTTAATTCACCCTCCTCCCTACTGTTTCCTCACAAATAAATAAATTGTGGCTTTTCACTTTACTGTAATTATAAAAAGAACGTCAATGCTCTGCTCACAGCTGGTAACAGGCCATTGTAACATGCATTTCAATCTGGTGGAAGAAAGTCACAACAAACTAACAGATGTTTGAAATACTGTCTTTTGTAGAAATTCTGCTTTTTATCAGGTGAGAGTAGTAAACGACTAGATTTCTGTTAGACACCTATGTGATCCAGCTACTTAAAGAAACGTTCATGGCCAGATGATTTGTAATTAAGTTATTTACAAAGATGAAGAAAATTGAGGCAATTAGGGAAACACAGTGAAGACAAGTGTATTGTTTATTAACAGATGCATTGCCTCAAACATCCTACTAGAACGTATCACCCAGAAACTGACAGGTTTTAGAACCTTTTACAAATTGTCACAGAAGGGCAGTAAAGACTATCAACAAAGTGTAACAGAATCACACTGAGCAAAAGCTGGCTCAATTACTGCATCAATACAAAGAAAAAGAATTGAGATCGTTTCAGTGGACAAAGAATTTTCTTGCTGCCAGTAACAGAAAGCATTTTTTTTAACCTCAAGATTATTCATTCAACTATAGGTAGATGCAGCCATTTTTACAAAGTTCCTCCAAAAACCCCTTGGATAGGCGCTTTTTTCCCTTCATAGAACTTGCCTGATAACATAAACCTAAAAAATCCCCCAACAAAAACCTCAAAAACAATCAAATAACCCCCTAAACTTCCTTGTTAAGCATTCCACCTGAACTTCCGTCAGACCAACCCTGTGAAGATACACCACTGACTGACTCTGATGTAAACTCTTAATGACAAAACCACTCTCAAACTTTGCTTTTCTTACTTCTCAATCTATTAATTTTACATGTCTATATACTCTAATTAACCCCCATTCTGCCATGTTTTTGTAACATTGGTAATGAAAAGCACTAAAACAGAAACTACATTACAAACTTCCACGAAATTCAGTCTTGGTGTCTTTGTACACCAGGACTGAACTCCACCCTGCACTGGGCTTCAGCTCAAGAGCAGTACAGGTGAATGAAACTACCATGAAGTCTGACTGTACATGGGTCCTGTATTGTATCCAGCAGTCTGGGGAAAATGCTTAATGTGGTACTTTCTGACAACTACCAGGTACAGGAGCCACAGGGCTGAAGGAAAGGTGCTCTCTGCACAAAGGAAACCCACCTTTCGCAAGTGCTGTTTGGGCAGGGTGCGTGAGTACTGTCTGTGCCAACACACTTCTGCTTAAACAATAACAGCAATGACAAGGAAGGTACCAGTGCAGAGGTAAGAAGCAACGTGGCCACATAATCATACTCCAACTATACTAAACGTTAGGAAAAAGACTTCATTCTCCTCCAAAGTAGATTGATATAGACAGCAACATAATTCGTCCTCAAACAAAATCAGGTCATTTAGTGAAGCATAGCAAAATTCTGGTGAAAAATCATTCTTCATTTGGGCTCAACAGCCTAGTGAGCAAGAAAACCTTTGTCTCCATCTACTGCTGCCTCTCCTTTCTAGTAGGAGCCAAATGACAAACTTGAAGACAGCAAGTGTGCCTCTTCAGCCTCTATTCAAAAGGACAAGAGGCAATGGGCAGAAACAGATGCACAGAAGTTCCACCTGAATATGAGGAAGAACATCTTTACTGTCTGGGTGAATGAGCACTGGAACAGATTGCCTCGAGAGGTTGTGGAATCTCCCTCACTGGAGGCATTCAGGATCTATCTGGACACAATCTTGTGCCATGTGCTCTGGGATGGCCCTGCTTAAGCAGGGAGGTTGGGCCAGAGGACCCACTAAGGTCCTTTCCAACCTGACCCATTCCGGGATTCTGTGATTCCTTCTCCCAGTACCCAAACACTGCTTCCCAGACATGATATCAAAAGCCAGAAACAACAGCCAGGATTCCTTTCCCCATGAATATCGCAGCTGCTAATGCCAACAGAAAACCTGAAAGGGAGCAAGAAATGCCCCATTCACCACCACCATGTGATATTTAATTTATCTTCAGATTTGATTTGTTCTCACTACTAGCTACATCAGACTCATACTGACAAGTCTTTTAGGAACTGAGAAAAGGAAGAGATGAACACTATCTTTCCATTTAATAAAAAACTCAAATATACTTGCACCACCACATAGTTAGAAACTCTTGCTACAGAGCTCTGCCATCAAAATCTAAAACCACACATGGACCACTTAGGACTTCAAGTTTATCTATAACTGTGAAGTTTACCAGCACAATTAGAGCTTCCAAGGGACCTTCTGTATTTCAATATAAATGACCACACTGCTGTTTTAACTCTTTATTAACAACACCACTACTCTTTAAATTACACTGCCTTTAGCAATTCTATTCTGGTAGTTTGACAGGCACATTTCCTCAAATGCCAAAATACAGCTCAATTGCATTTGGCACCTCTCACTGAGGTATGTGGCATTTCATTGCAACAGTACTCTTTAAAATGAAAACTCAGGTTTCATTTATTTGGTTCTAAATTTACTAAACCTATTAACACTTTTTGAGCATTATTTGCATATCAGTAACACTCAGAAGCACCATTCAACAACTGAAGCAGAAACACAATCGATGCAGCCATCACCCAAGATACTCCAAAGCCTCCAAGAGCTACCCAGAATTGTTTACCAGACTGATTAAACAGTGCCATTCAGATTTACATTACAGTTGGAAAGCCTTAGTCCTTTCATAATGGGAAGGGTAGTAAATCCCTATCAATTTGAGTAAAGAAATTCATAAAACAGATCTCAAAAGTTGTCTGAGAATTTGGGTCCTCATCTGTGAAAGCCATCAATTCAGAAAAGTCTTGTTGTGAGAGGGAAAAAAAGCTGCACAAAACCAAATCAACAAAACCCTAAACCATTGAAACACAGCAGTACCTATAAGAAATTCAAATACAATTTATTTTCGTTTACCATAACACATTTTTTGCATATACGTTTTTATTACTTAAAGGACAGAGACAGCTTCTAACATAGGCAAAGAGGCAGTGGGTTTTATTCATCCTTCTCCAGGACACAGGCAAATACACTACGATCAGGAGGTTTTACTAACAAGTAGGGTCATCCTCTCCTTTCCTATAGTTTCAAGTATACAGACAAGCAACGGACCTCCCTTAAAACAGTTTATGGATTTTTTTATTTTTAAGAACTCAAACACCTAAATTTTGGCTTGCCTTTTTTTTTTTTTTTTTTTGGTAATTAACAATAGCTGCAAAAAAGTTTTCCTCAACAAGACAGTGACCTAAACCAAATATGCACCAAAAAAACCAAGCAAAAAAACCCAGCCTCAGCTCTTCTGGACACATCAGAGGAATCAAGAGAAAAGACATAGGTTTCATTACTGATAGCCCTACAAAAAGTAACAGACCTTTGAGTTCGCGAAGCAGAGCAAAACTGCAACTAGTTTTCCTATGGGATCACCAGAATAAAAAAGACTGATCAAAATCAGCTGAATGAAAACTTGCACAGCTTTAAGGAGCTATTCGAAACAGTCTCAAGTCTTATTTTGGTTACTGCATTTGGGGTGAACTGGTTCAGTAAACTGGACCCCCAGAAAATGTTTTTTGAGTGTTTTCAGCTAGTTAGTGCTGAGAATAAGCTCAGTGCAGAACTGGAAATGGATTAGTAGTGGCATGGGGAGGCTGCAAGACTGTGTCAAAACTGACTCAGGTCAGTTCAGTCTGCTGTGGAACGACAGCCCCAGGACACAGGTTTGTGAGAGCACACCTGGGTCCAGAACTGACCCAAACCCAGGCTCGAGTCTCTCACCAATAGCTCGGCCTGTACATTCCCTTTTTCTCTTGTGCAGCCATGTGATTTTTGTGTGTCAGTTTGGATACTAATCCAAGCACAATGCAGGCACAGAAGCAATCCAGTACCAGCACAAACTGAGTGTCAGAGAGAGAACTACACTTCAGCAGCTCCTGCCCCTTCTCCCCTGCCACGCCATGTCCTTCTCAGGGTGAGGCTGAGCACAGCACCCCAAAGCCTGTGTGATCCCCGCAAGTCACTGCAACAACTCCTGCATTCAGCAGTCACAGACACAATATAAAAGCTTGCTACTTCCAGAAAAGGGAGAACCTAATTCCTCCCACCTGCCAAGTCACACAAACATTTCCACCAATTCTAGTGCTCTGTGGACCTCTCCATAACCCAATTTAACTGTGTGTGTGTGCAGCTACGTGACTTACACGGGTTCAGGTTCAGTTCAGGGCAGACCCACCATGGCTAGATCAAACAGTTCAATGAAGACTCCAAACCAGTGTAAGTCCAAAAGTAGCCCTGCTGCCTCCCCACCTGCTTGTGCCCACTTCCACACCATCCTCCCTCTGCGCCAGCAAAACAAATGCAGAGCCAAGTGACCTGAATGATTCGGCCACTGAATCAGGAGAGTCACCAGACAAGTTTGAACCTGGCTGGCTGGAACGATGGGTGGATATTACAGGGTAGGGGGAACACACAAGGTCAGGGAAGTGGTTAAGAGTACTTAAGCTGGGACTTCTTTGCATCCTCAATCCACAGCTCTGGTTTAGCACAGGAGTATCAGACCTTACACTTACCACGCTAACTTGGGCAACTGTCTGTTGCCTTAAAGCATGTGCTGTTTGAAGTGAAGAGCATACTGGGAAGTGTAGTCCTGGAACAGGATAGTGCTAACAGAGCAAAAAAGCCATTCAAGAGCCCTAATCAATCCTGTTACAGAGTATACAAGGATACATCATCCCACTCATTCATTTTATATGCAATACATTAAGCAATTGCTTTAAATAAGTCTGAATTTCCAGTTCATGAGCTCCAATGGTATAAAGCAGAGACGTCTGTGTCTATCTGGTCCTAATAACAGCCTGATAAAGAAACAGTAGAATCCAACTTTTCAACCAAGTAAGCCTTGATTTCCTCACACATTGTTACTTGCAAGGAAGAAAGCAAAGAACTGAAAAGTTCCGTTTTAATGAAAATTGAAGCAGACGCATCCATAGTTATAGTGGTCCGATTATGGAAACAAGGCATGGCTCTGTGTCAACTATCCTACAATGCATTTTAACCTTATTGACAAAAACCTGCCACTATGTATTTATAGTTACAGTATTAAACACTGATCAGATTGCCATCTCATATCACAGAATCAATTAGGTTGGGAAAGACCTCTGAGATCATCGAGTCCAATCTATGACTGAACACCACCCTGTCAACTAGACCATGGCACTAACTGGCACGCCCGGTCTTTCCTTGAACACCTCCAGGGACGGTGACTCCACCGCTTCCCTGAGCGGCCCATTTCAATGGCCCATCACCCCTTCTCTGAAGAACTTCTTTCTGACGTCCAACCTAAACCTCCCCGGCACAACTTAAGACCGTCCTCTTGTCCTGAGACGTGTTGCTCTGCACTGAATTCAAAGCACCAGATAACTCCACAAAGTTCTACACTTCAGGTTCTCACACTGCCTGTGACACACCCTGACAAAACACCACGCACTCTCCCTCTCACTCACCGGTTTCAGCGTTTCCGAGAGCAACGTCTTAAAGATAACTTTACTTTACAGTTTCAGATACAGATGCTGGACAAAGACTAATGGCATATATCCTCCGATGAAAAACCACAAAAAAAACCCCAAAAAACCAAAAAAACCAAAAAACCAAACAAAAAAAATCATACAAAAAACCCCCAAGGGAACTAGTCCGGCCATTCCATCAAACCGAGGGAAGACCGAGAGGGTCACTAAAGCCATCAGCCTAGACGTGTAACTACTGGAACGGGCCGACACTCCCGGCCCAGAACGCAGGTCCGGGCCGGCTGAAGGGGAGCGGGACCGGGTCCGGCCCGGGCGGCGCCGCCCCCGCGCCCGCTGCTGCCCCCTGCCGTTCTCCGCGCGCCGGCGCCGCCACACGCCCCGGCCCCGCGCGGCCCCCACCGCCCCCGGCCCCGGGGCCCGGCCCCGCCCGCGGCCGCCCCTCCGCCCGCGGGTCCCCGCTGCGTCCGCCGCTGTCAGCGCCCCGACAGCCGCCCCCGCCCTGCCCGCGGCGGCCCCGCACGCTGCCGGACCCCGGCGCGGTTCCTCACGCCCCCCCCCCCCTCGCTGAGGGGCGCCTCCCCCGCCCCACAGAGCACACAGAGACCCTCCCCAGAGACCCAAACTCACCGCCCCGCGCTGGGGTCCCCCGCCGCCGGCGCTGCCCCCGCTGCCACTGGGGGAAAATGAATCATCAAAGGCAAGGGTGCGGGGAGGAGGGGGGGGGAGGGGAAGGGAGGAAGCTGAAGGGGGAAAAGTGAAGACCGAGCCAGGGAGGGGCGGAGTGGGGAGGAAAAACTAAGGAAGGGGGAGAAAAAAAAAAAGCGGCGATAGTGATAAAAAATAATTCCGAGTGGGGGGAGGAAAAAAAATGGCGGATTAAAATCCAAGATGGCGGCGCCGAGGGGCGAGCGGCGCAGGGGGGAGGCGGCGGGGAGAGCCGCCTGGAGATCCCTCCGCCGCGCCCCGCGAGAAAGAGTCCCCCGGGCTCCCCCGCAGAGACCCCGCGGGGTGGCGGCGCGGACCGGCCGCCGCTTCCTCCTCCTTCTCCTCCTTCCCTGCGGGGAGCCCTCGTTCCGCCGCCCTGCCGAGCCAGGCGAGCGCCGCGCTGGCCGCCGCGCCCCGAAGTTTCTTCTTGTTCCTCCCGGCGGAGCCCGCGACCTCCTCGCCCCGTCCGGGGAGACGCCGAGTGCCCCTGCGCTCCCGGCGGCGGAGGGACACCGCGGACACCCGCCGCCGCGCACTCCCGCCGCCGCGGAAGGATACACCGCTCCCAAGGAAACACAACCCGCCCCCAGCCGCGCCGCTTCCCGCTGCCGCCTCCTCTCGCCGCCGCTTCACCGCGGGCGGCACGGGGGCAGCCGGGGCAGCGCGTCCGGCCGCGGAGCTGGGACGGCGGCGGCCGCGGGCCCCATGACCGCCCGGCGCCGCGGAGGGATCCCGCCGAGGGAGGGGAACGAGGCCCGGGCCGCCCCGCACGGCCGGGTGTGCGGAGAAGAAGTGCCGCTCCGGGATCCCTCCGCGCGGTGCTGCCCTTTAAACACGGGGGACTCCCCGCCGCGGGGCGCGCACCGGGATGGGTGTTCTTGTGCTGCCTCCCGGTTCCCCTGCTGCGCGGGTCTCGGGGGTCTGTAAGGCGACGGCTCGCCCTGCCCTGCCGGGGGAGAGGGGAGCGGGACCGCAACCTCAGCTCTTCAGCACCTGCTCCCCCCCGCGCCGCTGCCTGACAGAGGCATTTAAAAATGGCCCCCGCGGGCTGGAGGGGCTGGGACGGCGCCTCCCTCCCTCCCTCCCCCGCCCCGGGGCAGCGCTGGAGGCATCGGTAGCAGGGCCGGCAGCAGGCGGTGGCCGTGGCCCGCGGGGCGCGGTGGCGGCGGGAGCGCCCGCCAGTGGCGGGGCATGGCCGTGCCCCTCCGCGCCCGAACAAAGGCGGCGGCGCCAGTGTCGCGCCTTGTCGCGATAGCGGGGCGGGGAGAGGCGGCCGCGATACCGGCCGAGGGCAGGAACGGGCTGAATTACACGCGCTTGTGGGGGGAAAAAGCTTGTCAGTGCAGTAGCTGCTGAGCGTTACTGTATTAGCGGGGCTTGGAAAGCTCGGAGGCCAACGTTTTCCTGCTGGATGTTCAGGAATTCTGTGATGTGCTTGGTATTTCATACTGCATTTTCTGTGTTTTGTTGTACAATAAGCTCGTGGCAGTACAGAATATTTTCAAACAGGAGTTTTGTTTTTACAAGTTTCCCAAAGCTTTTAGGTTGTTTGCACTTGTTCTAACTAAGGTAACCAGAAACGTCTGTGGAAGAGGGAAAGATTGACCGTGTAACACCTATCCTGTCAACAGCTACTCACCCAGAATACCAAATCCTCAGCTTTATGCATAGTAGGATGCTAAAGATTTTCAATTGAACATAATTTTGCATGTGACTTTGTTTAATTTTGCTTTAATAGCACCAGTGAGATGATATTTGGAAATGTCATGTGTCTCAACAAGCCAAATTGCTAGGCAAATTGATTTTACTCTAATTTGATAACAAGAAATTGCCTCTGAAGCTGAGATTTTTGCCTGCCCAGTTGCTAAACCAGGTTAACATAGACTTTTACAGGTAAATGATAAACATCTAAAAGATTTAATTCAAACCTGAACAGACTGTCAGCAGCATTGCAGGCAGTGACACTGTGATAATATTAGTAACAACGTGCATATATTGCTTTATAGTGTGCCAGGTTGCTCTGTAGGTTTATGGGAATGGCTGCAGTCCTCTTGGAAGGTTGGCTATTGCTAGACTGGAAGATGCTGGCTTCAATCTTCATGGCAACAAGAGTTTTCCATAGCTCTGGCAATGGCTGCTGAATCCTTAATGTGGTTGAAGCAGCACACAGAAAAACCCCTATTTACATCTCTTCCCTAGACTCCAGTAGGTGATCTGGTGACAAAGCCCTGGCTACATCTGAAAGGACATTTTTTTTTTTTTGTTTTTTCCAGAATTCATTTATCTGAGACTTACTTCTTCTGGTAGCAATTACAAAAGTTTAATGAAAAAATAATCACTATTTCCACGTTGATTGCAGTTGGGTTTGTTATTTCTTCTGCATTGTAGCAGTTTTGCATTGTAGGCCTTTGATTCAATAAAACAAAATACTGTCTTTGGAAATAAGAAAGTTTGGTGATCAATCCATGGTCAAATCATGATAGGATGCTTCAAGAATAAGTTTACTATGTTAAATGTGCCCCTTTTTTTTTTTTTTTTTTTTTTTTTTTTTGGAAACCAGCAGATGCACGGTAACTCTCTCCCAGTAATTTATTTGGGTAATTTATTATATTTTGTATAGTGTGTTCAGACTTCAATTTAGGAACTATTTAGGTTAGTTTCAACACTGGTTTTACTTTCTAAATTAATATTACCATATCAGCCTAAACCTGCACCAGAACATGAAAAATTTCAGATAATAAACCTCTGGTTTTTTCTACTTAGTTATCAAAGGATGGGAATGATGGAATAATTTGTTAAAGGTGTAAAAATGCCATTCAGTCACATGTTACTCAAGATACCTGTGTTGATTTTGTGACTTCTGGAGATTTTTTTTTTCCTGGTACTATTAGACCAGAAGATTTTGGGCAGGCCAGGCCCTAGATAAGTTTATTTCAATATGCAATGGCAAGAGTCAGTAGTTTTAAATTCCCAAAGTAGTTTTCCTAAATTGTTGCAGTTATAAAAAAAATTTGCTTTTTGCATTTTTTTTTTTTTTTTTTTTTGGTAGATGTTCCTTCCCACTTTGGTATAGATTTTGCATTTTCAGCATCCCATATATGCTATGACAGCACAGCTCTAATATTGCAAACATTTTTGGTCATCCATTTTTTTCTGAAAATTTGTAGTTACTAAAAAATGTATGTGATGAGTGGTTTTGTGCAAGCCATATCTTTTAAGAAGCAAAAGGCGAACTTTAGACTTGAGTTGCATGTAGAAGCTGCTCCTGCTGTGCTGTGATCTCTGGAGCTTTGTGTGGGCCCAGACCTCTGCCCATGGCTGCAGGATCAGAATCCAGCCCTGAGCCTCCTCCTTCCAAACCACCCCTGCAACAAAACCTTTCCATTGATATGAAGCCAAATCCAGCTTAAGCTGGAAAAGATACAGCTCTAGCCAAGCAAATGGTGTTCTGTGCCTGTGTGCCCACTCTGACTTTATTTGCAAATCTGATTTACAGGCCATGGCAGTGGGTAATTTGGAGAACTGCAAACATACGAGGACGATTAAAAAGTCCATCACCTGCTTGACAGTTCCACTCAGCTATGCAGGTATTGGGGTTTTATTTCTGACTTTTATTCTGCAGTGCTTTTACAGAGACCTAGCATCAGCAGCTGTGACACAGACATCTGGGAGTGTTCCTGTGCCAAAGCCGAGTTGTCATGTATGTTCTGGCTCTTTAGTTCACCTGCCAGGCTCTAAGGCACCCTCATGCTGTAGAAGTTTTAAAGCACACTATGACTTGTGCTATGACTTATGTAGAACTTGTGTTGGAATTTTAAACTGCAAATACTGTGCCCAAATCCTTACCATCAGTTCTGACAGTCTTAGGAGTCCAGCAGTATCACCGAGTGGAGGTGAGTATGAGGAAGCAGAGAGTATTACAAGGAAGGAGCCAAAGGAAATCATCAGGTGTAATGAGCCTGATCTTTCATTTATTGGTGGTGTTTTATATTCTGTGCAGAGCAAGGAGATGCTCTGTAGCCTTTACTTTCACTGCTGGGAAGAAATGATGTGCAAAGAGGTAATGGGTTTCACATTGCAAACAACAACACTCTTCTGTTGGCATGGTCACACTGAGAATTTGTTTCCTTTGTGTGCTGGGTGAGTAAATACCTTCCTGTGGTACCTGTGAGAGGATCAGTCCCTTCCCTCTGTGCAGGAGCAGCCACTGTGCCTCACTTGAGGTGCTGGCAGGTGTACCCAGGCCATCAAGGTGTGACCACCTCTGGCTGATGTCACAAGTTAGTTTTTACTGACAGTCACAAACCCAAAGCTGAATATCAAAAATGAATATACTTAGGAAGAAAATAAAATATGTTTCCTGCCCAAGTCTTATTAATTTATCAAAAACGTACATATTCTTAGTAGCAGATGGTCAATAATAAATGATAGATGGCCTCCTCTGTGTAAATTAATGGCTGTAATTCACTTGAGGGGATCTGCTGATGTCATAAGCTGCCAGAGTGCAGCTTGAGTGATTTATTAACAGCTGCAGAAATCTTAGACTGAATTACATCCTTGTATTCACTTAGGGTCTGCAGATTTTTTTTTTTATAAAATGTGTAGGTTTGAATTTTTTGATTATTATAGGGATCTCTTCTGTGGCTCTGATACAGGGGCACAATGAAGAAATGCTGACTACAAAAGCTCAGATGCCTGCACGTGATTAAAGGCAGATTTTCTCCACTGATGCATATCAACATCCTCCCTTTTTGTTATTTTTGAAATCAGCTAATCAATATCTGTAGAGGTTTACATAACTCCTGTTTTGGGTTTTGTTTCCCCTCCCATGAAATATAAACAATGTCATTATCTTCAGGTACAGGAATCTCTGTCACTCAGTGTTGTAGTCACAGCCTCTGCACACACTGGGCCGTGTCCAGCACAAAAAGATGGGAGAAGGTTGAGAGCTAAACAGGAACAAGTGCTATCTCTAATAATCACTGGATTTTGCTGTTTAGGAAGAAGGCAACAGACAGAGAAGGCTAGAAAAGGTGCCTGGAAACCAAAAGTCTTGGGGTACAGGGAAGAGACTCTCCCTGTTCAGGGAGAAAACCTTCCTTTCCTCCACCTTCCTTTTCTTGAATGGTGAAAATAAAAATTTTCTGACTATGGATCCTAGATCTATCACACCCTTCTAACATGTGAACATACGCAAGCAAATGAAACAATTTCCATTCCTTTTTCCTCCTCCCCAAAAAATAGGAGCTGATTAGGATGATATTAAATCCTGTTTCTCAAACAAGAGATACATTTCCAAAATGTAATTTGAGTTGCAGAGGAAGAGGAAAAGGGAGATGAGAATAAATTACGAAGAATTGCATGGCAGGAAGGAACAGTCAGAATTCATTTGCAAATAACTATGCACATTACATTTGCTAAAAATGCAGAATTTCTTGAGAGAACTCACAGCAAATGTTTGGATGCCAGTTAGAACCCAGTGAAAACCCTTCCGGTCTTCTCTCTTTTCTCTCCTCTCTGAGGTTAGTTTTGTTTGTTGATAGTTAGATTTCACCAGTCCTTGGAAGAGTGCTGCAGTTATTATGCTCAGCAAGGAATGCTGATTTGCTATTGAGCAAATACTGCTTTGCTCCTGCTTTCCTTCACCAATGTCTGTCTGTCTGACCTGTCTCTGTGTAAGAGGTATGAATAGAAGGAAGGTGGTATTTGCACAGAAAACAAAGGTTAGAATTTTAAGAAAAACAAGCTCCAGATATTGTTCACTGCCTTGAGGCAAAGCCTTTTCAATTCATTATGAGTTTACTAATTTCAGTAAGCCTGTTACTGCTCTTACAGTGTCATGGACAAAGCCCAGTCCCATCAGGAAGCCACAATGTTAGCTATTATACAAATGCATGGAAAGGTATCAAAAAGGTATTTTAAATAAAGGCATGGGGGGTTTTTGTTTGTTTTGTTTTTGTTGGTTTTGGAGGGTTTTTTTTGTTGTTGTTGTTTTTGTTTTCCTGGAATGAAATGCTGGCTTTTGGATGTTTTAAAAATTGCTTGTGGTTTTGTAGTAGCACACCTCTGGAAGCTTGACTCTCCTGGCTCTCCTTTAACTTCATAGGGACATACAACAAGCAGGTGACCAGCTGGACCGTGGCCAGCCCATGATTTGCAACTTCCAGGGTAGTTACGAAAGCGTCCTCCATTTCCTCTTGAATGCTATCTGAATCCATCCCTTTCCTTTTCAAACTCAGCTTAGGTTGGTTGGGGTTGCTTTTCCTTGTCTCTATGTGTCTTTGCTTTGCTTGCTTACTTTGGACCCAGTTTGTATGAAGGCTGCTATGCAAAAACATCGAGAGCTTGGCAAGTATCTCCCTTAAGCTGTATCGATCTCTGTGATTTTCATGCTTTGGAGGGAGGAGTTGTTACTGTCTTCCCAAAGCTCCATTGTTACTCAAAGATTCATTATATTGACATGAGTTTTTCATTTTCTTTTGCCATACCAACAAGGAAGGCTGCTAATTGTCTATATTTTCTATGACCAGCCTTTTCCTCCTTGCACAGACAAGCAAATCAGTGCAAGACTACAGACTCCCAAGGAGTTATGATATAGAGTATTTCTCCCTGTTCCTGATTATTCTGCAAGTTCTGACACAATTTGTTCCACAAACAACAGCAAGATGCCTGGTGCTCTCAGTCCCCCAAGTCCTCTAAGAGAAGAACAGAGGTAGTTGTTACAGCTGACCTCATCCTGAGTGGCCACCGGAAGAAACAATGCACTGCTTATTATCTCTCCAGGTAAATAGCAGTGAACCAGGTTCTGCTACGCAGACTCTTTGGGCTGCCTGGACCACACCTTTTAGAAGGGAGGAATTTAATTCATCCATTACAGATTGCTGAATCCAAAGAGAGGGTGTTTGCAGTTCTGGTACTGAACAGTCTCCAGCCATGTGAACAGCCTGTGTGTCAAGTGATAGAGCAAAACCACGGGTTTCACCTTGCAGGCTTTGGTTTGTCTTTTAAAGTACAGGGTCATGGAATGTTTCTGATGGATACTGATCTGATTCCACCTGAGCATGCTGATCAAAATGTTATTTGTCTGTCTATATTTATCTATGTTACTTGTATTAATACACACCTGGAAAAAGTAGTGTCTGTTTCTAAAAGGATACAAAAAGCAAAAAAAGGGCAAAAAAAGGATCCAGAAATGTGCTTGTTTCATGTTCTCATTGCAGATTTTCATGCACTGACATTGTTCTGCCATTATCTGATTACAGAATCTAACAGTAATTTCTTCTCATCACTGCTTTTGGATTTGTTGGAGAGATATGCAGATATTCATCTTTCTCCTTCTCCTACCAGAGACTGTCAGGCCTTTGGCTTTTCCTGGTGGAGGATGGTTCTCAGGTATTTTTTGGTTAGGTTTGGTTTTTGTTGTTTTGTTTTGTTTTTTTCTTTTAATTCATGGGATGCTCAGTCCTTTTATGCTTCATCAGCACTAAAGAGTTACCTCACTGTGAGCACTGGATGCACATGCAAATTATGTATCCCTTGTGACATAAACCATGCAGGCAGTTTGCCAAGAGTAAATCCCATGAGAAGGGCAGTAAATCAAGCACGATGTTCTCTTTTCCCTGTGGATACTTCAAGCCCCAGCTATTGTTTCCAGAGAGCCTGCCTTGCCCAGCAATGGTGCAGTGACATGGATATTTTGTGCACTTGTAATTTTGATTTCATATCCCAGGGCTGGCATAAGAATTTTTTCTCTCCTTGGAAAAAAAAAAAAAAAGGAAAAAGAGGAAAAAAAAAGGAAAAAGTAGAGCATTTCTGTCAAGTGGCAAAAAATAGAGTGCATCTCTGCAGCATTCCCATCAAGCACAATGGAGTTTACTTGTTCACTACTTGCTCAGAAAGGGGAAAAATATCTTCTACCATGTGATTACATGTTTTGGAAGGATGCAAGAGGGAAGGGAAGGGAAGGATGAGGAGTTTAAAAAAATTCTGTCCTTTATTGCTTCATTTATCTATTTTGGGGAAGAATAAAAAGTATGAGCTGAAGTAGGTTTGAACCAGATGATCTATCAACACCTGCAGCAGTGGAAAATGTCTCAGGATTTAATATACGCAACTACCGAGCATCTTTTTTCCTTGCATGTCTGTTGCATTGGAGGCTTGCATCTTATGGAGGTAGCTTTGAGACCAGTTTGGAAGGAAGCCAGAAAAAAATCTCTTTCAAAGCCAGCCAATTTTTGTTAGACGTTTGGATACAGTACCAGCTATCAGTTATGTGGGAAAAACCACTTTGGTTTTATTTGATGTTGAAAGGCATACAGGAATCTTGGTCTTCCTCTGGTGATTCAACTCTACAGTGCAAAGTATCTGCTTTGCTGTATTGTCCTTACAATTCTGCAGATGGGAGTGTCACACTGTTTTACATGACATTGGCCCTAAAACTACTTGATCAGCCTCAGGAGAGGTTCATGAAGGTCCAAGGCAATTTCACTCTGTAGAGATGGAATTTTCAGTGACTCTCCCCTTGGTTTTTCAAAATCACTATCCATTTAAGGAGCCAAGCTTAGGCTGATTGAGAGATTGTCGCTCTGCTCTTTTGGTAATCAGAGATCACTGTAAAATATCACAAAGTGGGCACTCTGTCTCTGCTTTTCAAAATTTGGTCATAATGCCCAGTTGCCTACTTTGTTTTTGTAATGGTGAGTTCTGCTAAAGTCTCTGTGATAAATAATTTATTTACTCAAAGTGAAAGAAAAAGAGATCATTTGTCTGTGCTTACTTTTGAGGTTTTCACTCAGTGCGCTTGTGATAAGTATGTGCTCAGTGCAGTGGAATTACAGCTTTGGTAAGATGTCTTCCCTAAATATGATAGAAAGTCTTGCTGGACTCCAAAGAGCAATGCAGTAAATCTGCCTCAGTTATTACCACTTCAGGAACTGTCATAATTGACCTGCTTCCTTGTGGCTGTAAAGCACATTGACATATGTCACTGTAAAAAGCCTCTTCAGTCTTCTCTCAGCTCTGTCTAGCACTGAAGTATGGAAAAAAGTATCTGGTTACTGCCATGGGTGTACATGGAGGTGACTTGATGCCTCTGTTCTAAGCTATGGGAAGACCATATTATTCCTGGAGGCAGAATGGAAGGCAAGAGATGGTAGTTTTATTTGTACTAGTTCTTTCATACAAGCAAGTGAGAAATTACCAACACATCTGGACTGGGCTTTGCCTTGGCAACAAGGTTTTTTTTTGCTTGAAAGGGTTTGGTTTGGTTGTTTCTTGGTTTTGGTTTTTTTTTTTCCTCCTTTACGGACTCCGTCCTGATGACTTTGGCATTTGTGTGAAACCACAAAGCGGTAGATGCAAGAGGCAGGATTGCAAGCTCTGAAGTTGGTGAGTGGGCTGACATTTTAAATGACAGAAGGATAGAATCAGAAAAAAGGGAATGTAATGTGTTCTAGACATGCCTGCCTATTCTTCTGACTTTGTTTTTCTGCAGACAGCACCTTCCTCTTGGTCAGTCTCAGAAGCTGTCTGCCTGCTTTTCCTCTTAGTTGTAACACTTCACTAGTAATTTACAGAGGGTGCATTATGAAAACACAAAATCCTTCACTGGAAATGGTGTCATTAGAGGATAGGGAAAGGCTGGGATGACAGATTCCTCAATGCAGTTCTAGTTTTGCATGTGAAACATTTCACTAATTTCCTGTCTCCCTCTGTTATTTCATTGTCTTTCTAATGTTCTTTTTTATACCCTCTCAGTAAGTTAATGAAGTCTACCCAAAGGTTTGCTATGTGACTTAAGAGTGTTCAAAAAGTGCATTGTAGTGAAGTAAAAGATGCTTCTGAAATTCAGCCTTTCACATTCTCCTCCTTTCCCTTTATTTAGAGGAAGAATGAACTTGTATCCAGCTTTCTAGATGAGCCGGGAAAAAAAGTTCTTTTTGATTTGCTGTAAATTTCTGACATTCCTTCTCAGCCTTCTGACAGAAGTAACCATGGTCATGGCAGTGCAATAATAGGTCTTGCAAGATGAAGGCTGATTGGCAGTTTTGGCTTTCTTGAAATTTCTGTGGGTTTTGGAGACCTGGATCAGCTTTCTAGGAGGGTATCGTTTCACCAGCAGGAGCAAGGAGGCCCCAGTGTGCAGATACTGCTTTAATGAAGCGTTGACAAAGAGGCAGCCTGTGCTCCAAGACCGAGGGCAGGTCTGGCTCACATGATTCAGGGTGCTGAGTCTGTAGCTGAAGGCCAGTCACTTAAATGCCAAACCCATTTACTTCTTTGAAGAATTCCAAGATGCCTCTGAGGGGAGGTGGAGAGAAACAGGGAAACTTGGTCAGTGACACACCAGGACAAACAAGGAGTTTCCCTGTTCAGAGTTAGTGAGAACCTGGATGGAATGATTAGAGTAGATGCTTGCCCACAAGTCCACACACAGAAAGCAAATCAGTTTTGTTTCTCCTGCTTTGCTGTCCCTCTCATTCCTGTTACCTGAATGCAAAAGAGCATCTGATGATAGGGGAAATTTTTCTTGGTTCTTCTGAGTATTGATGGGAAGCCCCTTTTTCTTTTAAGGAGCTCGGGCTTTTCTAGTCAGTGTTTTTTCACACAAAGAGGAACGTGAAGTGCCGAAATGTCAGAAAGCTGCTTCTCCAACAGATGTCTACCAACATGAGAGGTCATATCTGCCTGACCTGCCATGAGCAGAGAGAGGCTGCTCTCTCTCTCAGGGACTCAGAGCCCAGTTTATCAATACAGACTTCTTCGCATCCCAGCTACCCTGGAAAAATAACTACTTGCTGGCTGCCAGGCAGCTGTAAATGATTAGTCCCAAGAATAGGCTGCTAGGTTCAAATCTGTAGGTGACATGGCAGGGAGATGGCAGGGAACAGCTGTCTAGGTGGCTGCAGGATGCAGTGATTTTTTTAGGGAAAGCTGAAATCAGTGGGAAGACCCTGATTTCACTGAGGAACCTTGAGGGTAAGAACAAGGTCTTACTAAATGTCTAAGTAGTCTGATAGACTCTGTCTTATGTACCCACAACAGAATTCCAGGCTTGAGATTAGGCATTAAGGACTGCCTTGTGTTCCTGTGCATAAAGGGCACTGTGTGTAAGGCCCAGCTGCCAAAGATGTTGCTGCATGTGCAGTGTTGTGCTGAATGCAGAGATTACTGCACCTTCACAGCAAACCCTGAAGGTTTTCCTCAGCTGCCTCAAGAAATACAGCGACTCTATTCTTCACTTTGAAGCAGCTTCCGTGCTGAAACTGAGAAGCACAGAAGAATAACCTTCCTTTTTCCAGTCCAGCTTTGTTTTTGGTAGTGTGTTCCTCTCCTCAAGAAATCCTTAGACCTGGTATGTAAGAGAAATATCTTTAAAGGACTCCATGACTGAAATCAGAACTTGCTCTTTATTATAGCTCTCTCACAGGTCTTTGGTCTTCTTTTCATTATGGTTAAATAATACAAATTCACTTTCACTTTTTCATAGTAACACCTAACATCTGATATAGGCATGCTCTTGGTTTCTGCTATCCTTTTTTGTCCAGAAAGTATAGATACACAGACCAGATCAATGCTTGCAATTATGTGGGGTTTTAAAAAATATATTAAAATAAACTCCAGGATTCTAGCTTACAAGATCCTACCCTGCCTCAGCTTCTTTGTGAGGCTACAGTCTGTGTATGATCCCCAGTCTGCCAGTCCTATTACACCCCATAATAACCCCAAAAAGCCTGTTCTCTAGGCTTTTATCCTTTTCATCCAGTATCCATCCATTAGGTGTAGCAGGCAGAGCTTGTAGGACAGGGTTGGGCAGTCTCAGCATCCTTGCCCCAAAGAGGCCACTTCCCTGTGAAGCCCCCTCCCCCAGGCATTGTGTTGTCAGAGCTGCTCTGACCATCTGGCCATGCTCGGGTTGGGCAGTGGGCACCCCTTGTGAGGCTGCTGCATCTTTGAACCTGAGCTCTGTGTGTGGATTTCAGGCTGTACCTTCTGCATTCACACAGAAATGCAGACACTTCTTTTGCATTCTTCTTCCAATTGCTTTGTGTTGGGGGTGGAATTTTAGGTTACAAATTTGACAAGCAAGCAGCAGTGGTCTAGTTACAGTCCCTGTTAAGCTTTTAAAAGCCAAATGACCCCTCCTAAGGGAGAAGTCATCAGTGTAGAAGCTAGCTATTTGTTACTTAAACTAGACATAAAAAATGAAAAAAAGTTCAAACCTCTCTTGGCTGTTCATTTTTTCCTCATATGCTTGTTTACTCAAGGCAGAAAAATGTGTTTGGTTAAAGTACTAGTGAGTGGAATTTGCAGTAGGGGCTCTGCTTTTGGTGTATTTTTCATCAGCATTTTGTAGCTAATGCCTAAGTGCTGTACTACTGAGTTGTTCTGCTAGAGCATGCCCTAGCCCATATTCCTCTCTGCTCTGTAAGGGAATGGAAACTCCACAAGTCATAAGCCAGTAATCTATTGATTCATGATATCAGACAGACATTATAGAGCAGGCATTTTGCGGAATCCTGCTGCCTTAGTGTAGCTGTTCATCTGTCTGTTTCTTCTGGAAAGTTTCCTCATATCTGGTGGGCCAAATGATCTGATTTTAATGTGACTTTTCAGTTTCTTTTGAAGTAAAAGGTTTTCTGAAGTGGAATTTTGCTGAGGAAATCTGTTAATGGACTGTGTCTCTGTAACCTCTCGTGGTGAGACAGGAGGTACAGACAGGACAGACTGACAGGGCCATTTTTGTGGGGGTGAGAGCAGCACGGAGTCAAACTTGCTTTCAAACAAGGGATTACTGGATCCTTGTTTGCTCTCCTGCTGTTCACAGTCTTATTTAGGAGTCTACTCTTAGTCCTCCTATTTCAGGAGAAAATTGTGAAAAAGGTGATTCATCCCTCATGATGCCTGACACCCTCTGACTCTCTGGAGTCTGGGTAGTTTGTGTACCCTGTACAAAGTTGGGTGACTGCATTAGTTTTGTGGCTTCCTGTGGTCAACATTTGATCCTTTTGGGTCATCTCTCTCTGATTTCCTTGACCGTGAAAATATTGACGTGCTTAGACATCATTGCAGGGACACACGTGTTCTCTAATGGCCTTGGCAAAAGACACATAAACTTGGCTTACCTGTTTCGACTCTGTCATCCTTCTCATCTCAAAGTGAGTTGAGAACTGCCAGTTTTTCTGTCAGCCCCTCCTCAGTGCTAGAGCCATTTCAAGGTAACAGTGAAACCACACAGGCCATGCTGTCTGCAAGGTGTTGAATTTCTTGTTTGGGTTTGTTTTGTTAGCTATGCATTATCCTGCTGGCAGGACAAAGGGCTGGACACAGATGAGGTCACCACAGCTGTCAGGAATGAATTTAGGTTAGGAATTTGGAGAAAACAGCAGTCCATGCTTGTGCCACCTGAAGGATACCACACAAACTCTGTGTTCTTCACACTGCTTGTGCCTCAGGATTAGCCATGAACTTCAACAGTTAATGGGCAGAGTGTTTTCTTCAGGAAACAACTACTTGTGTTGTGCAATCTTTGCTGGCTTCTGGATTGCCAGATGAAATGTGATGCATGATGTCCTAAATGGATTGATTCCTGGTTACCTGAAGAAGAGGAACTGATACTGCTGGTTACGAAACTGCCTGAGGTATCTGGGCTAACAAACTTTTCAGTCACAAGACAGGTGCCAGAGAAGGATCTAGGGCTTTCCTTGAAAATGAATTTCTGATGAAATGTTTTTCCCCCATCAGGCTGGTACCCTAATTTATTGACTTTCAGTTCATATTTTGTGTCTCTATTTGTTTTCCTGAATCCTTAAAAAGGCAGATGCCTGTGTGTATGCATTTGTCCAAAGTTTCCTAATGCTCTGAACAGTGGGGACTTGGGCATACTGCCTTCTGTGGAAAGCTGGTTCTTGTAATAAGTTCAAAAATTGTATTCTGTAAGTGCCTAACATTCTCCAGTATTTAACAGGAAGATCCTGTTACCCTCCACAGGCTATGAACTTAGAAAACTGAGAACTAAATAGAGACCGGGGACTGTCCCCGTATTGACCTTCTGACTACCCATTTCTTGCTCACTGCCCCAAATTATCTCTTTTCTATAGCAGAGCAACATGATGATCTTACTTGCTCTCTGTGTTTCTGTGAGGACAAAAAATTACCAGGATATTTTAAATTAGCTCTTAATAAAGCCTTTCTGATTTATTGCAGACTCCTCTAGAAAGTTAAGCCTCCCATAAAATCCTGTAGCAGTGATTTGGAAATTTAATTATGTTTTTGCTTCAGAGGTTATGAAAAAAACTGTCTTTGTGAGGGAGGGGAAGGGAAGCTGAACTTTTCAAATCAGTCTCTTGGACTGAGGAAGGCCAGCTAGAGCTAGGTTCATGAATAAAACTTGTTTTTATGGAGGAAGGTTTCTAAGCAAAGGAAAAGACAAACTGTAACTGAGAGCTAGCATTCAAGGAAGCTCTTGAGGCCAATATCAGCAAAACTTTTGGTTTATTACCACAGCCCAGGCACAGCTACACTGTTGTAAAATAACTGAGCCAAAAGAATATTACCATTTACTTCTGTTATGAATGCTAAGTATTACTGCACACAATTACCTATTCTGTGGTGGTGAGGATGATGATGCACAGGCAGGACATTACCACCACCTCTATCCAAACCCAAGAAAATCCCTCAGCACAGAGTATTCATATGCAGGAGTTGCTGATACTGCTTTCAGAAGGAAGGATTAGTGTCAGGGCCTTGATCTGTCAGCTTTAAGACCAGATCTTTACCCTTTTCACCCCTTCTATGCCATTCAGCTAGTGCCTTTTAAAAGCATTATTCTAGCCTTACATATTTACCTACAGCCACACATCAAAATCAATGCTTTCTCTTTGGAATTCATTTGATGCATTACAGTACTGGAGAGAATTTCCAGTGGGAGCACCGGGAAATTGGAGATTAGTTACCAAGTAAATATCTGAGGTCTGGTGTCAGAAGGCTGTTCTAGTTTCATAAGGACAATTTAATAATTTTTTGCCTTTGTGTATGTCAAAATCATAACTGAATGATTCTTGCTTGTGATTCTAAAAAAGTTTAACTGAGATATTTTTCTCTTTTTTCTCTCAGTGGCAGCTTCTGGAGTCTTTCCACTCAGGCTGTGGAAAAACCTGGTCTAATCAGGCTGCACACGACCAAATGCATTCCCCATCTTGGTCCCCTGGGTCATCAGAGCTCTTCTTTGCTTTTTTCCTCCTGATGCTTAATCCAACCTGCTGTGCAAAGGAAGCTGCTCTAATTGTGTTTGCTCCCTACACAAATTTTTGTGGTAAACAAAGGTTTTCCCATATTTTTCATTATGCTAGAAATCTTAACAAAACACTTCCTCAACTAATGGCTTTTTCTCCCCTAACAATTTGGGTCCAGCTGTTCATTTAACAAATAATGGTGTTGCTCTTTTCTTTTAGCACCCTCTAATAAACCAAGAGTAAATTACTGACTGACCTACTTACTGGGATTGCTTAAATAATCCTCAATATGGCAGTATAATTTGATGCCTTAAAATACAGGGGATACAAGTTGCAATTTAAAAGAAGAAATATTGCATTTTAACACAAGTGGGTAGCATAATAGCCTGAGGAATATTATGTTCCATCTCTAAGGTTCCCCTCCCTTTTTTTTCTCCCCTTCAGCAGCAGCATTTTGTTCTCCCCTCTTGTATGTGAGCTAATTCCTGAATTTCTGAATGAATATTTCACCCATCTCTGAATGGGTGAAATACTAATGGTCTGGAGCTAAAATAAGAGATGCGTTTTCTATCTTTAATAGGTAGTATGTTTTAAAGGGAGAACAAAATCCATGCTTGCATTATACCATTTCTTGCTTTGTGCATTCCTTGTGCATCTCTGAGCAATTCTCAGTGATGGCCCATTCAAAGAAGAAAAATATTTCAGGAATAGGGGTATACCTAATACCATCACTAAGGTACTAAATTTTCTTCCTTAAAAAGGTGATGGAAATATCTCAAAGTCAACAGTCAGGCAATCATCTTCCTGATTTAGCAAAACCTTGTACTTAATTCTACCTAATAAGCATTTTGTGTTACAGATTCATGCTTTAGCACTGAATCTCAGTTTCTTTAGATTCAGAATGTTGGAAGTCTACAACCATATTTGTCTGTTTGGGGCCATTTCACAGAATCACAGAATGGGTCAGGTTGGAAGAGACCACAGTGATCTAATCCAACCTCCCTGCTCAAGCAGGGCCATCCCAGACCCCACAGCACAGGGCTGTGTCCAGATAGATCCTGAATATCTCCAGTGAGGGAGACTCCACATCCTCTCTGGACAATCTGTCCCAGCACACAATCACCCACACAGTAAAGAAGTTCTTCCTTGGTTCAGGTTAAACTTCCCTGTGCATCAATTTCTGCTTTTGCCTCTCGTCCTATTGCTTGGCTCCATCCTCATGGCACCCTCCCTTAAGATGCTTATTAACATTCATGAGGTCTCCTCTCAGTCTTCTCTTCTTGAGGCTGAAGACCCAGTTCCCATAGCATTTCCTTGTAAGTGAGATGCTCTAGAACCTTAACCCTCTTTGTCACCCTCACTGGACTTGTTCCAGGAGTTCCATGTCCCTGTTGTCCTGAGGAGCCCAGAACTGGACACAGCACTCCAGCTGAGGCCTCACCAGGGCTGAGTAGAGGGGCAGGATCACCTCCCTCAACCTGCTGGCAGTGCTGTTCCTAATGCACGCCAGGACACCACTGGCCTTCTTGGCCACAAGGGCACTGCCGGTCACAGAGAGCTCGTTGTCCACCAGGACCCCCCCGGTCCTTCTCCACAGACCTGCTTTCCAGCAGCTCCACCCCCAGCCTGTCCTGGTGCGTGTAGTAAGATATGAGAAAAGGTGCTGTCCCCTCAAAATTCTCTGCTGAATCTTCTTCTTAGTTGCTACCTTCTTCCTATTATGTTGATTCCAGTCCCCATATTATAAAATTTTAACATACTACTGCTTGCCTACATAAATGATTCTCAACTAACTTCAAGTTTCATATATGACAGAGTTCCAGTTCAAATCTTGATGAGGATGGATCTACTTTTGATTATTTCTGCATCGGCATGGCAAGCTCCCAGTGGTCTCTAACTAAGAGACCTTCAAGGCAGCTGTATTCATGATTCACCCTGTTTTATAATAGAGTTTGGCCTGAAGTTCCTGAGCATGGCTGAATTTCAGAGTTGCTGAATGCACATCCTGGTCATCACTTTGAGTAAGTTATTTCATTGCAAATCGATGAGTAACAGGATTTCTAATTTCCACTTAGTTGCTTAAGCAACTTCTTAGGATTTGGGCCTCACTGAAGACTTCCAACAAATGCGTGGTTACTGGCAAACTAAAAAGTGTTGCAACTTGAGCTCTGTAGAAGCCTCTGCTCATACCTACAACCTTGGGTTAAACAAGGACCATTTATTACACAATTAGGAATCCTCTCTATATGGGTTTATTTGATTTCTGTTCTAACAAGGACAAGTGCCAGACATTGAAAAAATTAGTATCTGATCCACCATACTTTATTCTGCCAGAGGAAGGACTTTATTGAATGAGAAGGACCTCCACAGGAAACTGAGAGAAAACAGAGCAACTTAGAGTGTTAGAAAAATGTGTCAATCCTACCTTAGCAACTTTGCACAAAGAACTGGGAACATCTGGATTAAAATGAAATGCTTGGTCACTTCAGTGTCTGTGGAACAAGACTAAAAATTACCTAGGGACAGTACTCAGCTTCTGGTTCTAACCAGGCATTGCATTTACATTCAAACAAGACAATAAGGAAAACAAAAAGGACTCAGGAAAGAGGAACTTGGCTATGCTACAGAGGTTTGATAACTACCTGGTGGTAGTTGAAATGTATGAAGAGAAAAATTGTGGAGCCAGGTTTGTTTACCGGATGTCTTACAGAGGAATTAGAATACAGCTTCTCTTGCTTAATTTTCAGACCTATGTGCTACTGTCAATTTGTCTAGGAGATTGATGAATTATCTCTCAAAGAAAATGATGAAAGCATTGTTATGACACATGTAAGACTGGACTGATAAAGCAGTAGACAATATTACAGAAGCAATTGGATATTGACCCCATATGGGGATGGACTCAGTAGATTCAGCAATCTTTATTTCAATAGTGGAGAGTAGGAGGGAAGAAAAAAGGAGAAATTAATAAAATGCATGATGCCACTCAGCTGCATTTCTCCATCTGCTCAGGATCACAAGTGTTTAGTCAGCATTACTGGCAGAGGCTTATTGTAACACCTAATTCTTGTTCAGTGAGAGGCACTACAATACTTGCTGAATATAAGTGCCAAAACTGTGCAAAAATCGGAGGGAAAAATGAAATTCCATAGATTCTTTGCCTTAACAAACAGTTCTTGCCTGCTCTTTCCAATCAATTTATTCTGCAATATGATCACAGAGCGATCATGGTTAGTTGTTCTTATAGTAAACACTGCAAGGCATGTTAAGTTTTTGGCATTCTCTATGTCAGTGTTTGCCTTCAGAGAAACTCCATGGAGATACTCAAACTAACAGCAGAGTAGCAGGTGTAAATTAGCCTGTATGAATCTTTATGCTGCGTATGCTTTAGGGTTTTCAGGATCTGGGCTAGCTCTTTGAATACTCCATGCTCTGATGACATTGGAAGCCCAGCAGTTTTCAATCTCCATATTGCTGTAAGTGAGGCTTTCCGTATGGCATGGCCAGTTTGAGCTGGGTTGTGCTCACCTGTTTGGTGTTCCATGGTGAATGTCTGGTATTTGTTTTAGCACCATGAGGTTCTGGAAAGAGACGGCAGAATCTTTCATTGCATCACCCTTTCTTATGCAGCAGGGTGTCTCTAAATTTAACAGAAAACTGAATGAGAAGTGTTTCTTCAATTTGGAAAGAAGTGTTGAAAGAAAAAAGGAGCAGAGGATTTTCTCAGCAGTATCAGGAGCAGGGTTTCTCCCAACACTTGCATGGTCTACTGAGACAGGTTCCTTCTTAATTTCCATTCCAGAGGTCAACAGGTGGAAGATCACGTCTCTCAGTGGGAAAACCTGCTCTGAGACACTCCTTCCAAATGGTTTGAAAGGGTGTGGCTGTACATGCAAGTCCCAGCAAGTCCCAAGCACTTCTTTATCTGGCTGGAAACCCTCTTGAAGTCTTCAGTAGCAAGGCAATGCTCTGCCTGAGAGGGAGCAGGCAGAGAACACAGTATTCACAGTATTTAGAATTTTTTCAGGTCTGTGGACAAGATAAATTATTGCACTAGGGACCAAAGAAATGCAA
This sequence comes from Corvus hawaiiensis, assembly GCF_020740725.1. Lineage (NCBI taxonomy): Eukaryota > Metazoa > Chordata > Aves > Passeriformes > Corvidae > Corvus > Corvus hawaiiensis. The sequence goes on along the minus strand of NC_063218.1, from coordinate 45,799,695 downwards.
GGGAAAAAGAAACACAAATTAAATAGTCAAGAGACTCTGGTTTCATGTTTAGTCTGTAAACTTGTCAGGATCTCCTGTGGGCTCATTATGTTTCCAGTGGTGTTTCCCATTATATCACACTACAGTCTAATCAAATAGAAAATGTATATAATTCTCAGAACACTTTAAGGGACCTAAACCTGTACTTTTTTCTCTCTATTTTTCTTTTGGGCAGGCTTAGTGAATAAATTGTGAGAAGAAATATTTCCTTCTGAGCCACTTGTTTTGTACTAGCAAGAGAAGGTGGCTTGCTTTACTGCTCAACAAAGGGCAGCTCTGCAGTGAAGTGTGTGTCTTGACAAATCAAAAATATGCCCTGGCAAGGAATTGCTCCTAGGAGATGGGTGTAGAGGGCCTTAAGAAATACATGTGTTGGGAAGACATTCCCGTTGCCACATGGACCTAGGGGCATAATGGCAGCTAGAGTCAGTGGCTACATTACGCAGGATGTTTGAAAGAGCAAAATCTCAAGGATGAACACAGGAAGAAAGCTTGGACTCTGAAAATCATTTTGTCCAACAGATTAAGCCCTAAAATGTTATTGGAGCATCTGAAAAAGGAAGATAGTCTCTAAAATCAGGAGAGATAAGTGTTTTTCCAACCCACAGCAAAGCAAAAGTTTTTTTCTGACCCACACTTGTCTCCTGAAGTAGGCAGTCTGAAACCTTGTGCTCATGGCTTCTAAAAGCCCTGGAAACTCAGTGCCTGCTAGTTTGTGGAGATGAAACAGAGCATTAATTTGGTAGCCTTTAAGAGTCTGGCATGGTGTCAAAGATGATCTTCATCATGTGTGTTATGAGGGAAAATTTGTGTTTGCTGTGATCTAATCTCTTTTGCTCAACAGTCCAGTGATGTCATTTAAGAGATGAGAGGAAATGAAGAGTGTTTGGTCTTTGTGCTGATTTTGTCTGGTGTAGAGTTAATTTTCTTCTCAATAGGTAGTGTGGGTCTGTGTTTTGGATTTGTTCTGGGAACAGCACTGAAAATTCGGGGATGCTTTAGATATCGTTGAGCTGTTCTTACACAGTCGGTGTTTTCTGCTTCTCAGACTGCTCCACCAGTGAGGAGGCTGGGGGTGCACAAGGAGTTGGGAAGGCACACGGCCAGGATAGCTGGCCCCAACTGACCAAAGGGATATTCCAGACCATATGGCATTGTGCTCAACACATAAATCTGGGAGAAGAAGAAGGAAGGGTTGGGTGTTTGGAGTGATGACTTTTGCCTTCCCAAGTCACCATTACCCATGATGGAGCCCTGCTTTCCTGGGGAAGGCTGAACACCTGCCCATGGGAAGTGAATGAATTCCTTGTTTTGTTTTGTTTTGTTTTGTTTTGTTCGTATGTGTGTGGCTTTTGCTTTCCCTATTAAACTGTCTTTATCTCAACCCACAAATTTTCTCACTTTTGCCTTCCTGATTCTCTCCCCCATCCCACTGTAGGGGATTGAGGGAGTGGCTCTGTCTGGCTGAGTTGCCAGCTGGTGTTGAACCATTACAGTCTCAGATCCAAAAAGATATTTAATCTAAGAATGGAGAGGACAAGCCATTTTTGGACAAGGGTCCAAAAATGTTATGTATGGGTTTTGTATATTCCAGTTTTCAAAAGGACATCATTTTACGTATTAACAGTTTGAGATTTTAAATCTCCTCCAAAAATCCTTGCTTCCATGTTGTATTTGAATGGTCCCTGTTGATGTTTCATATCAGTACAAAACTGGTCTTTGGAGAAAGTAGAAGCATCTGGATATGGAACAGTATTAAATATACAGTATAGCAGAAGCTGGGTGCACTCTGCTTATTTTCAGTGCTGCTCCATTTCATTTGAGACCATGTACTTAGCTGAGTCTGGAAATCTGTTTTCTGGGGGCTGCACAAGCACCAGACTCCTGTTCTGAATGGCTGCTAGACCTCAATCTTTCTGTCTAAAAAAACTTTGAGACTAACAGGGAGGGAAAGGACCAGTTTCAGAGATGTGCAGAGCTGGGCAAGTCTGAGCCTTATTATGGTGATTTGCCAGCTTGGCCATGCTGCTTCCTCAAACTACCCAGGGAGCAGGGCAGTTACCAGCCTCTGCCAGGGTACATATGCTGCAGCTGCCCACAGAAGTGCAACAAGGCAGGCAGCAGGCAGCAGACAGGGTGAAAACAGCAGTGCTTAATTTGAACTGACAGCACTTGGTGCAACACATCAGGAGCTGTAAAGGGACAGGAGGCATTTCTCTTTAGCTGGACTGCTGATGTCAACTTGGATAGCAGATGCTCCAGCTAGATTACAGAGGCAGGATAGAAAAGGTAGTGCTTTCTCACAATATCTACTTGCTAATTCTACTGTTTTCCTCTAGCCTTCTCTGCTTTCTCTTACACTACACTGGGACCTCTGTGATTTTCATATGGAAAAAGTGAAAGTGTACAATCCTAGTTCTGCATCACTTTTCCTACAGAGGGGCAGGATTGGCAAGAAATAGCGATTAAATATTTGCACTTTCTCACTTTCCATTTATTTCGGGGATCAGCCCACACCTGCAGACAGGCACATGTTGAAAGCCAAAGCTGGATGTCCAGTACTCAAGGTCCATACCATCCTTTAACTGTGCCTTGTGCCGTCGGATTATACTCAATGGTATGATGCAGAATCATTTTGTGGGGAACACAGCAGTGGCAATCCTATAAAACCATTGGCAGGAATGCATAATTTGGAGCCCTGCATAAACCCTGGGTCCCATAGGAATCTAAATCTGAGCTGTACAGTGTAAGGAATTGCTATACTTTCAATAAACTGAAGCAACTGGAGAAGGCTCAAGTGTTGACCTTCCTCTATTTTGGACCCCTGCTGCCCCAACTCAAGGAATTCTATCCTGAGCCTGCCAATTAATACATACTCATACTGCTTATTGAAAGAGACAATGCCCTGGCTATTAAATCTCATACTCGCTGATGGGTTTGATGTTGTTGCTGTGGCTGTTAAGCAAAATGTGTAATTTTTACTTTCTTTTTACTTTGTTCTCTAGGAAGTTGTCTCAGCATGTTCAAGTTGCTTTTGGTATCATGGGTTGACCAATCTCTGTGCATTACTATTATTCCAGTACAGCCTGGAGAAAAACTTGGGGTGCCAAGTAGAAGGCACAGTGTGTGCGTATTATCTGCTTCTCTGCAGTGCTTTGTTCTTGCAAACTTGCTCTTGCAAAACACAACACGGAGAATGACAGGAGAAAGTGAGACCAAGAATTCAGAGGTGTGGAAATTACCAGTCAGCTGAGAGTTTGTTCCTGTTCTTGGTGTTTTGGATGGCTGTTGGTTTTGGTTTTTGTTTTGATCCGTGAAGACTGTAGTAAACGAGAGAGAGGCAGTTCCTTTGTTTCACTCAGTATGCAGCTATTGGTATGAAATGCTGCCATTCCCTGAGCATCCCGGCTGAACAAAAACCTTTGGAGCAAAGTGCTTAGAAAGGGCAAACAAGAAGCGTGGGCTTGGGGTGGGGATGTGCGTGTGAAAACTGGTGTTTAATTTACACTGATATTTCTTCTGCCACCTAGAAAAGAGTTAAACGGCAGAATCACCTGATCGATCCGCTTTTTGCCTCCCGAGGTTGTTCCGTAGAATGAGAAATGCTTTCCTGCCCGCTTTTGAAAGAAACAACTTCAAAACCTCTGTGGCGGGGATGGCATCATGCTCTGCACAGCCCGGGTTCAGCAGGACCGAGATGCAGCCACCATCAGCAAGACAAAGGCAGAGATAATGAAAATGGGAACTAACCCAAAGAATTAAGGGGACCGAGCAGCATCTGATGAGAGCTGAAAGGAAAACCCGGCTGGTGTTTCCGAGCACTGTTTGGTCGTCTCCGCTGCAAGTGACCGGTTCCATTGCAGGATGCCAGGAGGTGAGGACGAGACGAGCAGGTCCCTCCGCAGAAGGTCCCGTATCAGTCACAGCATATAGTGCTTCTGGCCAGCTACAGGACGGGAAGCGACATAAATGGAGCTTTCTCTTCCCCTCCAGCAGAATTTTGCAGAGAGATTGGAAGTGGAGGGAAGGAGTTAATCTCTGTGCAGTCAGACCGTGCCTCCTCCCCGCTCTTTTCTCCTCGACTCCTCTGTTGTTGCTGCACTGTAGTGCTCGGGCTGAGCTGCCGATGGAGCAGCTCCCTCATTGCACTGCCCAGGCACAAACACCACCTGCTCCAAAACTCAGGCGATTTACTTTTTAAATTAAAAAAGAAAACAAAAAAAACAACCAACCAAAAAAGAAACCCCCACCACAAATCATAAAAGGACTTATTTAATGTATGCTAGCAGTTTGCTTTCCTCTTCCCCTTAGGATTCAGCTTTTTAAGTCCCTGTGGCAAAGCCTCAGCCTTTGCTTTCTTGAAAGCACTCCCAGACACTGTAATTCTGCTGCTTCTGTGCATTCCTAAGCAACAGCCGCCACCACTGTCAGCTCTGCCATGAGGATCATCCTGCCTTCCCACTACTACTTCTTTTATAAGCTCTGCTGCTTTCAGAGATCTGTGTGATTATTCCCATGGGGCTACTGCACGGTTACCAACTTAAATCAGAAGGGATCACTATTACTTCCTAACTCCACCCTTCCCATCAAACAGAGGGCACAAATCTTCTTGCTGAAAGTCTTGAGTCAGATCTTTGTAACTTTTGGCTGAAGAACAGAATTGCCTAGATACCTGTCTCCACCAAGAGAGGATGGCAGAGCAAATTCTGGATCATATCAGCAGTTTGTTTTCCCTAGAATCCTATTTTCTTAGGTGCTAAAATAATTAACACTTCAAAGGCAAATGATACAACATTTTACTTGCAAAATTATAGATAGGGTGTGGATCATAATACTTTTGGATTCTGACATGAGCTATTTCCTGACAAGAAACAGGAATGGTACTGCATAAAGTAGGATCTCAGTATAGAAATTTGGAAGTTGCTGAAGTCCATCATGCCAGTGTACACATTATTATCTATCCTTACTTTGTGCAGACTTACCCACAACATCTGAGCTAAGCAGTAACCCCTCACTCCCTTGAAAGGTGCAGGGAGGATGTTTTTGTCCATTTTCACATCTAGGGTATGCTGCACCCTGTTTTCCAGTATGACCATGGGCGCACACAGTAGCCTGCACTTCGCTTTTCATGTAACGAACTCACCTCCTCACCACTTGGCCCTGTGTTGGTGACAAGGTCTGAGGTTTTATTTTAATATTTAAACTGGAAAAGCATTAGTCTTTCAAGAATCTCCGAACATCAGCAATTCTAAACTCTACTTAGGATTTTTTATGACACATCTTGATTGCAATGTAGTCTTTTGGAGTTTATTTCAGTGATGTGTGCAAGTTCAAAATCTTCCCAAGTACAAGCATGTGCAGTCTCACTTGGCATGAGGGATATCTGCTTGTGCCTGTGGGGCAAATTACTGAAGTGAATTTGGCCCAGAGGCATAAAGCAGCCTCCTGCTTCCCTTGCACAGTATCAGAAATATAATCACGTAGCGCTGTTCCTAGAACACTCCTAGACAACACAAGCTCTGCCAATGTGATCCCAGTTTTAACTGAACTGTGAAACCAAAGAGCTGTTGACTGACACAGAGAGTGGTGGTAGCACCAAAACCTTGTAGAAGGCTTATTGACTTTCTCTGCATCATTTTATTTTCAATTACAGAATCAATCTAATCTGGAAAACTATTGTAGGGAAATAGTCTATTTATTGACAAAAATCAAAGCGTTGACTAATATGATTTTAATTTTAGGACTAGCAATGAACTTCTCTATTTAACACTGGTTAGTTTTACCCTTTGAAAACTAGCCATGCTGGCCTCTTGCTTTTCACAAGGAGCAATGACCCAAAGCTTGAGTCTTCTTTAGAAAGAAGAAAAATAAACATTTTTCCTTAAGAGGAAAGAGAATAGTATTTTTTGGTGACGCTTGAAGTCATCTTGCATCACTTGCAAAGCATGATGGAAAGGGATATGTGACTCACTCCCTTTTTTCAGGGCCCTCAGACACAAAATATTCATCTTATGTTATAACACCCTTTGCAAAGAGGTGTTCCTTATAAAGAAGCTGGTGAGGTGAAGTTGGTAATTCCTACAGGTAAACTCCCCTTTCCTGTGGGAGGGAATGCCATGGTTTGTGCCAAACCTCAGTGAGTTCAGTGACCCTTGGGGTGAGCTGGGAAATATGTGCTTACTTCAGCACTCATTGAAACGCAGCCCATCCCTCTAGCTTCAAGGAGTCGTAGAGGACTGGGTCCCTGGAAAGTGAGCTATCCATGGACAGGCAGCATAAATGTCATCAGGCATGAGCTCAGCCTCCACACAGTAGCAGTGATCCTTCCTGAGCTGACAAGTTGTTGGGTTTCCATGGCAGTTTAAGGCATGCTCAGATTTCCACTCAAGCCTTAAAACCTTGCCTTGAAAATCTTAGAATTTGAATCCATGGATTGGCTCTGTCACTTCTCATCATTAACAGGAAGACAAAAGAATCACATTCCCATTTTCCCTAGCCCAAAAGGCTGCCAAAAAAAGGTTTCTCAGGGAACAGGGGACAATCTGAATCATAGCTCTTGTTGGCCACAGAGAATTTCTAGCAGACAAGGGGGACGCCAAGGTTAAAAGGCAGATTGACATAGTTTGATCCCTTATTGCTCTCAAGTGCAGGCTGTACAACAATTAATGTGTGCTTTGGGCTCCATTTTATACCAATGATCTCCACCAGTAACACAAACCTTATCATTAGGTATGGGTATCTTATTGTCCCTCCTCCCTGTTCTGCTGCTGGTGGTTTTTGAGTCTTCCTTGGTTAATGAAGCCATTACATTTTTGAAATTTTGTCTCCAAAAGTGAATTCCATCCAGAGGGACTACAGCAGATTTGGTTCTGTGGTAGCCTCATTGCACTTTTATGACTGTCCCAATGGCTGAGGAAAGGAGGTAAAGGACTGGGTGGTTTACATTTGTTTCTGCAGAGCTGTTAAATTTCTCAACAACATTCTTAAACTAAGACCTAATTCAGTTTGCACGTGGTATCCAAGGGAAAGGCATTTGGGGCATTTCCAAATACTAAGGCTGTAAATTTTATCACAGAGCACACTAACATGGGAGGAAGGGAGAAAATGAAGGTGGGGCTGCTGCTCTGTCGCTTGTGTTGATGTCTTCATCTGGACACAATAACCAGAATGGTGCTGATCCTTTGCTATGAGCTGTGAATGAGGAGTGTATTTGTGTATTTGTCTGTCTGGCAGCATATGCCAGTTTAGAGGTAAGAAACTATGGTGGGGGGGTGCAAAATAACTTAAGCCATGGAGCTGGTCAGTGCAAAAGTCCAGGTGTCTAGTTTTCTGAAGCCAGAGAGGTTAGTAATGCTGCCTGGTGAAAATCCCCTGCTCTGAAGGATAGCTGTGGGGGGTCCTCATGGACCACAGTACAATCTGGTGTCCAGAAACACCCTGCTGCTAGAGTAGCTCCAGGGTCTAATCATCACGGATATCCCACATGAGGTCCTGACCCATGTTTGCCCACACAGGTTTTAGACAGCACTAACTCCGAATGTGTGGCTGCTGGATGGGACTGTCCATTGCCCAAAATGCAGGCAAGGGAGTGTATACCTGCCCCTTGTTCACAGACAAACATTTCAGCTTCAGTTACGAGTAAAGGGGACTTTGAACTGAGACACGAGTCCACGAACTAGAGCACCTGGCAGCTTCTCTCATTCTGCCAACTGTGCTGCAAGGTGTGCTCCTGCTGCAGCAGTCCTAGTAGAAACCTAAGGATGGTGGTATAGTAGGCTGCCCCAGGAAGAATTCATGAATTTTGCCCACCTGAGTCCATAAACTTGCCTCTGTAAAATTGCTACAGTGGTTTTAATCATTCTGTTTCAATCAATATTTACAAATTAGGCTGGGGAGACTTATCCTTGTAGATACAGCTCACACCTCTATGTTCTGCAGTATATTAGAAAGGGAAGATGCCCCTTTATCCTATCTCAGAAGGATGTTTTTATTACTGTGAGATAGTCTGAAGATGACAGTAGCTACATAAATGAGAGGATATGGACCTTGCGTTCATGTATGTGCATATACATCACAGAATCACAGAATATATCAAGTTGGAAGGGAACCACAAGGATCATCAAGTCCAACTCCTGGCCCTGCACAGAACACGTGAAGAATCCTACCATGTGACCGAGAGCATTGTCCAAATGCTTCTTGAGCTCTGTCACGCTTGGTGCTGTGATCACTTCCCTGGGGAGCCTGTTCCAGTGCCCAGCCACCCTCTGGGTGAAGAACCTTTCTCTAATATCCAACCTTAACTTCCCCTGACACAGCTTCAGGCCATTCCCTCAGGTCCTGTCACTGTCACCAGAGTGAAGAGATCAGTGTCTGTCCCTCCTCTTCCCCTCACAAGGAAGTTGTAACTGCAATGAGGTCTCCCCTCGGTCTCCTCTTCTCCAGGCTGAACAGACCAAGTGCCCTCAGCCCCTCCTCACGTGGCTTCCCCTCAAGGCCCTTCACCATCCTCATGGCCCTCCTTCGGACACTCTCTAACAGCTTTATATCATTTTCATATTGTGGCACCCAAAACTGCCCCAGCACTCGAGGTGAGGCCGCCCCAGTGCAGAGCAGAGCAGGACAATCCCCTCCCTTGCCCGGCTGGCCATGCTGTGCCTGATGTACCCCGGGGCACGGGTGGCCCTCCTGGCTGCCAGGGCACTGATGGCTCAGATTCAACTTGCCAGTGAGCAGGACCCCCAGGTCCCTTTCTACAGTGCTGCTTTCCAGCATCTCATTCCCCAGTCTGTCTGTGCATCCAGGATTGCTCATATATATATGTGTGTGTATATATAAGAAGCGTTAAATTTAGATCTTATTTGCCACAGACTGATCTAGAAGCATTTTGGAAATTGGAAGTGCTCCACCCCGCCTTCCTCCTACACACATATTTACATATGCCCTGGCAATGGTGTTCTTTGGACCCTCAGTGTTACACACAGGTTTGTAAATGGGGAATTGAAGATGCCAAAGCAGGAGAGACAGTAGGAAATAGAAGCCAGCCTCTAGAGGGGGACTGATCACAACCCAGGGACAATCCTCTCCACTTCTAAGGGTGGCATGAGATCTCCAGTAACCCCACAGTTCATCCAGTTCAGCATGACTAAAAGATTGGCCTCATTATTGTTTAACTTGGTGTCATTTGGGTTGAAGCCACATGGAGAGTGAAGTTCACAGGGTATGGAAACATAGGCTGAGCCCAAAAAATAACCTGTTGCCACAAAACCCGTCTGGCCCCTCAGCAGTTGAGTTTTGTGTAAGTTAGCACCCCTGCTACCCCTCCTGAGGACACAGGATTCTGTGTGACCAGAGCACAGCCAGCAGTAGCACGGCTGCAGGCCAGGAGTGAGGGGAGGAAGGCTAGTTCTTCAGCTCTGAGCTTGGTTGACACAGGCTTGTATTTTACCAAGACTGGTGTTTGGACACTAACAGGCTAAAGGAGAGGCAGGGCAGGTTTGACAGATCCACACTTGTGTTACAATGAAATTCCTGGAGCAGTGAAAATTTTCAGCCATGCGGAAATCTTTTGATGTTGCAAACTGTGTTCAGAATGGCAGCGCTTCTTCCTGGAGCACTTCATCATGAATATGTGGATATTGACTTTAAGCAGAGACAGGATGGCACTGGGTGAAGGTTTTATGCATGGAACACTCTGACACACAGACCTATTTGATACAACAAAGGTAGGGAAAAGTCTCAAAGCTGGAAGATTTTTTCTTCTCTCTTGTGTATAAGGGGTGCATAGTCAATGGATGTGTCACTGAGTGAAGTCAGATTCATATCAAAGAGATGAACTAGCTGAGCACAATATTGCAAGGGCCAGTCCCAATAACCAATCTGAAAAGGTAGAATTGCTGTCATTTAATAATAACTGTTTCTTCAAGTGTGAACTATCAGTTCAGAATTTCATTATCAAGTACTGCTGAAAAATGCATATGTTTTTATTTGGTTATACAGCAATCTGGAGCTACATGAGGAGAGCAGAATTACAGTGGCATATACATTATGAAGCTACAAGTGTTATTCCATTACTGGAAATCTCTAATGTCACACAAGTTTGGATTACTGTACTTAATCTTAAATCCTGTAAGATTCAGATTGGAATCGAGCTTTTGGGGTCAAATTGGGGTGAATCCAAGCAAAACTTTCAAATTTTTCATTACTTACACCTGAAGTTACCACTCCAGTCAAGCCAAAAGCTTCTGAAAGTGAGCAGGTTTCAGATAATCCAGTGAAACAGTGTTTGCACTGAAACCTGAAACTTAATGAGATGCACATGTTTGATGACAAGTTCTGCAGAGATCCAGCTGTGGTATATGAGTAGGCTTCAAGTGTGTCTCTCAGCACACCAGGCTGCTAAATGTCAAACAAAAGAGCACAGGGACAGAGCATGGTGACAGCCCATATCAAGGGAAGAGCAGATTAAAAAAAAAGTCTTATTCCATGCATTATTTTCATTTGTCATGAAGGATTTATTGTGAAACCTGTCTTGCTCATCAAGAAAACAGCAAGACAAAATGTGAGAGACCTGGAAAGAGAGGTAATATTGAAAGGTGCTCTTGAGCTTGAGCAGCCTAGAGAATCATGGGACACACAAAAGATGTGTGGTTGTGTCAAATGGAAACTAAAAGTTTCTGGGAGAATGATCTGGAGGAGTAGGAAAGACTGCTCAACAGTGCAGACCCAGGTGTGTGACATGAGACCATCATGCTGTGTGGAGTGTGGGAGTAAGGCAGGACATTTTGTGAAAAGTCTGGAAGTGCTAAAGTATTCTTGCCAAAAGGAAAAAAACAAAGTCATTTACTGTGGAAGAGCTGAAGGTGACAGCAAAGGGAAAACAATACAGAGTTGTTCAGGACTTAGAGGTTATTTCTATCATTAAGGGATATTAAAAAGTTTACTGACCAGATAGATGCTAGATGCTCTGTCTTTCCTAAAAGTGTTGAAATAGCTCATAGCTGTCTTTATTAGAAAAAAGTTAACAGAATGAAACTTGATGGAGGGCAGAAATGTGAGAAGCAGAAAACAGTATCAGTGGTGTGGCAATCAGCGCAAATGATGCAAGAAATATGTGGAACTTGTAATAGACCCAGGTCACTGTTAAAACATTTACAAAATGCAGGAAAGCTGTACATAGAGAGCAAGGAAAGAGATTCCTATGTAATGAAAGATGATTTTAGGATTGTAACACGGTGCATCAAACTGGAAAAGGGTTTTTCAATTAAGAGTCGCAAACGCTCCATCACTGGCAATGTCACGGTCAATGTGAGGTGTATGTCCAAATGGAAAGGTTAAAAACACAGCTGCAATGAACTGCTGTTTGGAAGAACAGTGCCTGAGCTGGCAGAGCATGCCCTGACAAAGGGAAAAGGTTAGAAAGTTAAGATGTAAGTCATCTAGTGTGGTGATGTAAGTCACCTAACTATGCATGACAGTACATGCTCCATCTGTCAATACACAATCCTATTGTCTGGATCAGACATTTCACATCCATGATAAGGCCACTGTATCTCTGTTCCTCTGGCCATATGGGTCTGGAGTGTGAATCGGGTAGAAAAAAATGGCTGCAGGCTTGCTCCAGGTTAAGGAAGGACACAAAGCTTTACTCCTTAATCTTTCGTTTTTCTACTGTAAAAATGAGGTCTCACTGAGAGGCTTTTGACAGGTGCACAAACCCTCAAGGAAGGCCAAGGGGCACTGATCCTGCTTTCCCCATTCATGTTCAGAGACTGTTCCTCTGCCTAATTGCTGAGATCGAGCGCAACACTAAACTGGCAGCCAAAATATCCTGTGATAGCCCTGATTGCTCTGGTCATGTGATGAGAAATTTCTGGACTGAACAGCAGAAGAGCAGTGACTACATCCAGAAGGAAGAAGCAGAGAAGTTCTGTTTTAGACATAGATCAATGAAGGCACAACACAAATGCAAGAAAAGGAGTCAAGCATGGACTAGCCCAGAGGAGCAGAGATGGTCAGGAAAAAGGACTGAGATTGCTCAGTGAACAATTTTCAATTTCAGGGAGAAAGATAGAATTCAAGTATTTTGTGAGGATGTGACCACGCTGTGGCTGTATCTTGTGAAAGGCCGTGGGATGGGACTGGAGTGGATGACACTTGACTGATGGAGGAGATGTAGGAGATGTTGAGACGGCTATCACCAGGTCAGCCAGGAGTAGGTGTGTCAGAACCTATCTTCCTGAGACAACCTATGTGCCTGGCCTATCCCTAGCAGTCACATCCAATATTGGAAATGATAGATACTGTCAACAGACATATGGATATCAGCTGGCTGATGTGGCTCCTTGCATCTTGCTCAGTCATAAAAAAGGTGAATAAATGAACTCTACACAATATGAGTGCATGCCCAGGACAAGGAAATTGAGATCAGAATCAGAAGTTGGAAATTATTCACAGAATTATTTTGTTGTTAGTTCCAAAGCTGAACAATCTGTTGCTAGTATGGATTTATCTAAAAAAAGTTACATAACAGCAGATTACTAAGACTGACTGAAATTCCAGAAAGTGCCATACTTACCATGATTTTCAAGCAACCTGAAGGCTTATGGTATTTTGTCTGTTACAGGTTGCTATCTTTACAGGTTTTTAAGTAAGAAAGGAAATTTGAAATGGGTTCTAAAAAGTGGTATGGTTTGATACAGAACAGTAGTTCTTAATCTGTTGTCTATGAGACATCAGGACGTAGGCTGCAAAGCATTATCAGCTTATTTTCTTTGAAACCCACGCACACATTCCCACTTATTCGGACTGGGAAAACCACCTAGAATTTAGAAACATCCTACAATATAGCTCAAGGACTCATTTATTTTAGAAGAAAGCACTGTGCCTATAATAGCCCATTCAACTATTTTTGTAACAATTACACCCACTGTACTTAAAATTACTTTGTTTTCATATGACCTGGCACAATGACAAAAACCGATGACACAGGAGCACAATGGCAAGTGCTTGTCCCAAGAACCTCAAGTATTGTGTTATACACCTCAAGGGTAGGTGGGGAATCTGATTTGAGGGAGGAGGTTTTGCATGCTGACAGGACAGCGTGGGATTGAAAATCTGGTAAAACCTGGTTGCTGGCAAGGGAAGACTGGGAAGGTACAGAACACATTTCAAGTTTTAAGTACAAAATTGGTGGAAGTTTTTGTTAGTTTATTTTGTACGCAATTTCCATTTTTAGTTAAAGGTTCATCTGAGATCAGTCTTGTCTATCAAGCAAACACCACTTGTGACATTTCAGTGTCACAATGTTGGGGTCTGTGCACCATGAAATACAGTGCTAATGACATTAAAAGAGCCTGGCAGGACTCACTTGGCTCTCTGTGGTGAAATTCTCTGCATTTTTATGTTCTCTGCTTGGTACACTGGCCCACTGAGCAGTTGAATGATGTCAGATTTCCTGTGTAGGACTTTACCTTTGTAAAGTTTTGTGTTGTTATGGCTGTAACACACCAAGCTGCAGAAAAACAATGCTTCTCATCCAAAGAGCTGAATTAAGGGTCCTTGAACTCATGACTCTTGAGCAGCTGAATGATTTTTGGTTATATCTTTATACCTTGTGAACAGCAGAGTGGAAGTTAACAGGATGAAGTTAACTTGCTTTCTGGTTCTCAGGGGAGCCAGGGTGTGAGGCACACTTCACTGCTACTGGTAAAACTTGCACAGATTTTTTTCATAAAAAGAATTGCAGAAGCAATAGCAACATGGCCATTACACACATATTTTGCATTGTTCAGAAAAAACAGGGGGCTTCTGTACTAAATAAGAGAACCTAATTATGAAGTACCAATAGTAAATATTAAAAGGTAAAGACTTGATCATGTAAATGGGGTATGTGTGTGTGTGTTTGAATTTCTGTGAAGATCGCTGGAAGAAAATTATTATACATCCCTAAATCAGGATCCTTTAGGCCTATCTCATCTCAGATCAGTGAGCCATAAGCCTCCTGAACAGTGTGTCTTCCTCTGTCTGCTCTGTGCATCCCTGTATGCTTCTGAGACAAAAAGGTGTGCCTCTTTTTGGCCAAAGCTTGGAGTTAGCAGCACCAGATGTGGGTAATTTCTCTGTCTAAGGGCAGGAGGAGCTACAAGGGGGAGTTGAGACAGATTCAGGGGGCAGGAATCCACACTAGACACAAGAAGCATCTTGTTTAGTGCTTTGTTACAGAAAAAACTCTGGCATGAGAGATGCATGGGTGGAGTTGCAAGCCCTTCCTCTGCTGGAAACAGCATCTGGTCATATCTCTAACACACCCTTCCTCCTGCCCTCGGTGCCCGGCAGTGTGGGGACACAAGGGGGCTGCCGCTGCAGGAGAGAGCAGTCTCTTAATGGTGTTTCTGCAGGGAGTTTTCCCTCAAAGGGGAGCCCGTGCTTGTCTTTGCTGGGTGTTTTAGGGATTTCTTTGCGTAGACTTAACACACATGAGCGTGTGATTTGGTTCTGCCAGGGTGGGCAAAGTTGCCCAGGACTGTGTCAGGAAAATGAATTGTCTGCTAACAGTGGGCAGGGTGTCCTGCAGCTTTCCCTGGAGCCTCTGGGCCTGGCCTTGGTGGTGAGGAGACTATGGCCAGCCAGATATGGGGTAGGGGAGGTGCTACAGACTTGGCTGAGTTGCTCTTGAGTTGACAGTTCCTACTGCTCCTGTTTAAACAGGCATGCTTTAGAAATTGCAGTGCTGTTACCTGGCTTGTGAATCTCCTAAAAGGGAAACAAGCTTGATAGCAAATGGGACCAAGAAATAAATGGACTTGTACTGTGTGATTTCATGTGGTGACCAGTGACAGGACCAAAGGGAATGGCATGAAGTGTCAGGGGAGGGTTAGGTTGGATATTAGAGAAAAGTTCTTCACCCAGAGGGTGTTTGGGCACTAGAACAGGCTCCTCAGGGAAGTGGTCACAGCACCAGCCTGATAGAGTTCAAGAAGTGTTTGGACAATGCTCTCGGGCACAAGGTGTGACTCTCGGGGATGGGGCTGTGCAGGGATGGGAGTTGGACTTGATGATCCTTGTGGGTCCCTTCCAACTCAGAATATTCTGTGATTCTGTAATTCATAAGTCAACAGGACAGGGAAAGGAGAGAAGGTGGAGGAGAAAAAACCACAGCAACTCACAGCTTCATTTCAGACGTATTTCTCTCTCTGCTTCAGTGATACAGGTTCCTACTTAAATCAGGGCACTCCCATTTTTCATTCTGAATGAATCACTGCAATTCTAAACCAGAAACAATAAAGTAAGGTCTGTCTATGCCACCCAAATCATTATGACAGCACAGCTGTGGCTAATGATTGCCAGCAGCATTTGCCTTTTGCCCAACCAGGAATCTTTATCTGCCTCTGTAGGAAGTGGCGTGACTCGCTTTTTTTCTTCAGACGGAAACATTCCAGTCCTCAGCATAAGAGGATTCTTGATCCCTGGGCAGTTATTTCTAAGGATGCAGGATGCAAAGAGCTATACACAGTTCTGTGAAGGCACACCCCCCACACTCTACTCCCCCTTCCAAGAAGGATTAATTCAGGCTGTAATGAGTATTCACAAGAAAAGGTTACTGAGATGATCAAGGAGTGAAGATGCTATCTTAAGTGCAGAAATCAGAAATGCTGTGGCTGTTCAGCCAGGTAATCAGGAGTGGAGGAGGAGAGATGATTCCTGTCTGTAAATCCTGCATCTGTGTACACATTAGCTGAGAAGAGAGAAAGTAATGACACATGTTGGCACAAAATCTAACACATTTATTTGGGATATATAGGAGTATGTCTAAATTTAAGCAAGAAGTTAGAAGGCTTTTAGCTGTTTCAAGGATGTCTCAGCTGCTGGGCAGCTTTAGAATAAATGCCTTTGCTTTTCTTCCCAAAGTCTACAACAAAGGCATTATTTGTCTTTCCCTGAGAAGGGAGAGCACGTGTCCTAAAACATTTCCAGCAAAGACATGCACTGGAGCAATTTGTGTTCCCTGACTTCTATTTCTACAAAGTTTCATCTTAGACTGATGGAACAATTTCATAAATGAAGAAACTTGGTTTTAATCTAGTTTGTTTTCTTCTTGCCTTTTTTCCCCCCAGACTTTCCATTTCTATACAAGTGCTACAGGTCTCTCTTGAGCTTGCAGGGGTGGAGAGTAATTTCTGCCCTTGCTAAATTGCTGTGGCATCAAACAAAGCAGAGGAAAGGAGACCAGAGGAGCTTTTCTGCAGCATCCCTATCATAACTGCTTGGTCATATCACAGGCAATGTGGTTTTATGGACTACAGAGTGAGTGTAGCATTTCTCCCTGCTTTTGTGTAGTTTAAATGAAGCCTAATGGGAGCATGGATGGGTGTGATGGATTTGCCTGGGAAACTGGGGACAGTGCTTGCAAGCCCAAGCAGTGTTTTCTGTTCTTATGTCCCTTTTCATTCAATGCTGAACAAACTGGTGTCTGAAGAAAGTGCTGTCCTGCTTTTTGGATGGGATGCAGAATGTGAGTAAGGACTCTGTGGTTGCTGAAGTGGTAGAGCTGTGCTGGGAGGGGAAGGGGCACCCATTACTACTGGCTGATATCAGTAGCCTGGGGGTGTTTTAACAGAGGATGAAAATGCTGCTGGCATTAGGCTTTGTGGAGGCACATCTTCCATTCATTTTCTGGAATAGGGATAAAGATAGCAGCCCAAATGAAGCCACACGTGGGTAAAGGTGCATTTGCCCAGGAGTAGAAGCTCCTCTGAAAACTGTTTTACCCTGAAAGCCACAATCATGACATAGATTTCAAAAACATCAAGAATCATCTGTGAAGCCTGGGTTGACACACTGTACAGCCCACCTGCCCTGCCAGAGCAGTGCCCACCAGAGACCTCCTGCGTGCTCCCAGCTGTCGTCCATGTGGCAGTGTGGCAGACAGCGAGCAGACTCCTGGGCACAGAAACGTCTTTGGTGGACCTGTCCATTCTGCCTATGATGTCACTCAGTGTCCCAACAAACTTGGTGAGCAGCTGGTTTGTGGTGAAGCCCTTTTCTCATAGGGACAATGCTTCTGTACCCATCTCCTTCAGAGAGATGACAACAATGCCAGATAAATTTTGCTCAGGTTATCATTCCTCATTTTTCAACAGCTGAGAGGCAGATAAGCTCAGCTATTGTTTTTTAAAAAATTTTGGTTAGAAAAAGGAGGGTTGAAAAGGGAAATATTTTTTTTTTAACCAGGTCTAAAAGAATTAATGATGCTGATGATGACCTGCTGACATCTCAGCTGTAAATAACAGCTATAGTATTTGTTAGCAAAGTCAAATCTTATGAGGAGCATCTGAGGGAGCTGAGGTTCTTTAGCCTGGAGAAAAGGAGGCTGGGGGGGAACTCATCACTCTCTACAACTGCCTGAAAGGAGGGTGTAGCTGGGTGAGGGTCAGTCTCTTCTTCCTGGTAACAAGTGATAACACAAGAGTAAATCCAGCCTCGAGTTGTGCCAGGGGTGGTTTAGATTGGATATTAGGAAAAAATACTTCACTGGAAGGCTTATCAAGCATTGGAACAGGCTGCCCAGGGAAGTTGTGGAGTCACCATTCCTGGAGGTATTTGAAAGACATGTACTTGTGGCACTTAGGGACATGGTTTAGTGGTGGACTTGGCAGCATCAGCTTTGAACTTGGTGATCCTAAGGGTCTTTTCCAACCTACACTATTCTATGATTCTGTGTTTACTGAGATTTAAAATTAACTAGGAGACATCTCTCACAAGGTTGTTAAAGCCTGTGACAACTTTCTGGGAACAGAGAAGTTCCATTTCTAGCATTTCCTCTTTCTAAAATTTATTTTCTTTTTTTGGGGAGCTTTATTCTTTACTGCCAGGGTGGTACTGGTTTAACTACTCTACTTTCCCCCTGGTCCTAACTTTGACCCCTCCCTCCCCACCTCAGCATCATGGCACTCTGTTGTATTGTGATGTCCCCTTATCCACTTCTGCTGTCCCATTCTGTCACATGAATGGGCTGTTGTGCCACTGCCAAAAGTAAATGCTGTGCTGGCTTTTCCTAAATATGTACGGGCTCAGCTGGGTCTCCAAGACTTTTTATAGCCCTCCAGCACTGTCCTATCTTTGGTAGCATCAGCATTTCCATAGCAACTAACTGTGATGTCAAAGCAACTTGGGTTTTTTTGGTGAGAACAAGCAGGAAGCAATGAACCCTTGATAAGCAAAGATCCAATTTTAATTCAAGTGTCTCTCATAGTGTCTGCCACCACCGCTGTTTATGGTTCTAATCCTAATTATCTCCCTGTTACCTTGCTGTCCCCCATCTGTCACACCCACCCTGCTGCATGTTCTTTGGTTAGGTCCTGCAGTGTGCCCTTCCTTGCAGTAGTGTGTGTGTATTGTTGAGGAGGAAGGTGTGCTCCATGCAAAGCAAGGAGAAGCACTGACAGGAATGGGAGAGATATAGCAGCAGCATTTATATAAAAGCATTTTCTTTTTTCTAAACCAAAACTTAACGTCATTGGTCAACACCAGCCTTCTCCAGCCTTTTCCAGTGGTGGACATATTTCCAATGAAATGGGTAGGTTGTAGTGATGTGAACTGAGAATTCTGACTACACTTTCCAGGACCTCTTACAGTCAGTATCCAGGGGGAAGAATCATGCATTGATGCGTTACCCTGACAGCTTATAAGGGAACAAAGGGAACAAATGAGCTTCTGAGTTCCAAAGACTGCTTGCTAACCCTATCTTAAAAGAACCCTCAAGACCACCGATTCTGCCTCAGCCTTGTCCACTTGCAGTACTGCCACTTTGCATGTCCTCTACCCAGAGCACAACAGTGAACGGTGGGGGATTTAACTTTTAATAGGATCTCTCTGTCTTTATCTGCAGTACTGCATATTCCTTGGACCAAAGATTCACGTGATGGTGACTGCCTTGTGGTATTAAGGATTAAGCCTGGAAGAATTTTGATTTGTAGGGCAGACTTCCCCCCCTGCTGAGGGTGGGAGAAACAACACCTTGTGACTTAATGCTGCAAAGAGTAGAATTTATCTACTCAGAGCTTTCCTAGATGTCATCTGTTTTGTGGGACTGATTGTGTTTTTACAGTTTAAGTGAAGATATAAGAGTGATTTTTCTATCCACAGGAGTGAATGTGGTTTACCCAATTCTGCTTTGGGCAAGGGAGTCAGTGTACTCCTCCCTGCCCAACCTGAATCAACAAATAAATGAGTTTACCTCCTCTTTAATTACAGGTAAGTCACTGGCTCATTGGCAGCAGAAAATACACTGTGGTTTCTCCTGCTTTTAATTCTCGAACATTATTAAACAAATACATACATATAAAACAGAGCTGAGGGAGAAAAATGAACTACTGAATCCCTGGCCCTGCAGAAGAGACAAGTTCACACAAAACCTCGTCTGCCTTTACTACATGGGAAGACATAGGCAGGGCTCTTACTCATCTATAAATTGCCTTGCAGTCTTGCTTCTCCCCCCTCTCAGGGAAGATAGCCAGGTAGCTCTTCAGTGGGATTTAGAAAAGAAAACACCTGTTGGCACTCAAGCAGCTTTTATTAAACTCCAGCCAGATCTCACCCACTGTGCTGATCTTCTTCACCTGCAACGCTACCAACAAGACGAGGTAAATCAATGCCCAAGAAACCTTTATTTCTTCCTGTCTCTAGGTTTGGCATTTCAATGCTAGTAAGAATATTGTTAGAAAGTTGGGGTTTCTTTCTATCATCACAGTGTGATTTCATGCACTCACTAGCATACTCAGGTTTATGAACTTTGTGCAGAACCTGGTCTTTAGCAGCCCCTCCACATTTTGCTCTTTCAGTTAAAAACTTTGAATTAAATATTGACAGTCTTAAGCAATGAGGAAGCGTTAAAAGCTACAGAAATAACCAAGACCTAAGCAAAATCACCTGCTCCTGCTTTTTTGGTTGCACTGTGGTTTTTGCAACTGCTCTGCATTTCATTTTCTGCATGGAGTTTTCTTAGCAGCAGTGTTAACAATTGGCCCAGGTCTAGATTAACTCATGTTTTGGTTCATATGCAGTGCCAAAAAAGGGGGGGAAAATAATCTGCTTATTGGTAAACCAAGATAAAAGAATGCTGAGATTTAATATGCCTAAACTTTACAGTTCTTCCTCTACAAGGATCAGCTAAACCTGACCAATGCTACCTAGTGAACAACCTCTTATTTGTATTATGCTAGGAGTATAATATGGCATTGTTGCATGACCTGCATCTGGCTGATGAGTAGCTGGTTGTTTTGTAACTGGCTACAAATAATCCTGTCCCCTATATTTGTAGAGATACTGGAATTTAATTATTTACTCAGCAAAATTTTATTCACTTGTTCAGTTAGCAAAACTGATTACAGTTATAAGATTTGATGGCTGTACTGGGTAAAGGCTCCAAGCTTCAGTCCTGAATGTTTGGAAACCTGGAGAGAAAAAGGGGAAGAACATCAATTTGGAAAATGATCCTACCTCTGAGGCCATCTCCATGTAAAAGGGAAGGCCACATTTACTTCTAGTGGCAGCAGAAAGGCAAGTTACAAAGGTAATATAGGTAAAAGAAGAGAGCTGGTGGTGCCCTGGAGGCTACTAGCAAGAGAGGTATCTATGGCTGCTGCACTTGTTACAGGAAGCTGACTGGGAGAAGGAGGGAGTTAGAACAAATATCTCTAACATCTTCAAGTATGTGCCATTTGGTGTTACTGCTATCACCCCTTTTCTCAGCTTGTGCCTAAATGTCTGTACAACACAGAACCCAGACACCATTTTTCTATCCTTTCCCTTGGAAATGCTCAGTGCTGCACAGACAGTTGTTCCAAAGAAGCAGTGTAACAAGCACATCTCCCTCTGCATACCCTGCACCTGGAGGGAAACCAAGCCAGACTCTGTGCAGGATGTGTCTGGCACCTGGTTCCTGTGTCCACATTTCCCCTCTGTGGGCTCACAGACACTAACACAAGATGTCTGGGTGTACAAGTGTAGTCATGCTTCTGTGTCTTGCCTGAGCTGGGGGAAACAAAGGCGGTGAGTTGGCAGTAGCCTTGCTCTTTGTCACTCAGTTTGTTCTTCCTGAGGTGGCAGGGACCCTCTTAGACCCTGCTGAGGTGAGGGACAGGGAAGTAAACAGAGCATGTGGAAGAGCTGAGTTTCCACATGTAAGGTGAAGGTGGAAGGTGTGTCTCTCCTCTCGTTTCTAATCCATGAGGGTCCTGTCTTGATAGCACTGCCTTTTTTGGAGGAGGTGAGGCCCTTTATGAAACCTCTTCTGAGAAACTGCTCTCCCCATCTGTGAGGGGACAGCGTCAGCCTTGCAGTGAGGAACAAGGTACCTCAGTCACAGAGAGCTGATGTGTGACACCAGAGTGTTTATATGCTGCTCATGAAGCAAGAAGGTTCATCTACTTTTGGAGCTGCTTTGTTGCTTTGTTTATTTTAGGGAAACTCAACTTTTTAGTTATAAGAAGCAGCAGGGGAGGACATACTGTCCTCTGCCTACAACCCTTTTCCAGATGCCAGGATGCCCCAAGGGGCTGAGACACCCAGGAGAACAGGTTCTTCCAGCAAGCTGGGAGAAAAGCATCTTCCTGGTGATTCCAAATGTTAGCATTCAGAAACTGGTCCTGATCTCCCTGCAAGCTCTTTGTGCATGTGCTGCAGGGAGGACTTTCCCTGCTCCCTTCCAGCTTTATAATCCCCTGCCCCTGTTAATAAAAATAAGCCACAAGACAGGCAGTTGTTGTACTGAAACACAGCAAAAAAGTTCCCCAAAAGACAATATTTATCCAAGGCAATAAGGAGGAGCTTCCTTATTTTGCAGAGCTATCAGTTTTGCACTTCTCCATCTTTTACATTTATTTCCAGGCAGGCTGCACAAGCCAGTGTGACCTGTCATTGTTTGCTTAGAGGGATTGTTTTGCCTTCCAGCAAAAATACCAGTTATTGCTAATTCTCTTTTACTGCTAAAGAGAGAGCTCTGCTTGAGGGAAGCCTGATATTGAAAGCTGTGAGGCTCTCCCATCTCTCTGAGGAGCTTCCTCCACACAGCTGTATAGATACACCATCCTCCTCTTTCCCTGGCTTCCTTTTCTCTGACCCAGAGACTGTTTTATATCCCAAAGAACAGTGGGATGTCACCCATAGATAGGATGTTACCCTACAGATGGGATGTCCTTATAAACCCCCTCCAGACCAGTCTTAGCCCAGGTTTTCCTGCTAAGGTGACCATGGCCTTTGCCCTGGCCTCTCTGCATGAGTAGCACTGTGGTTGACAGGTTTTGGGGTGAGTTTTTCCACCACCCCTGAAATAACCCAGTGATCACGTGCTGGAGAATGACAGCGGAATGGCAGTGATGGCAAGACTGATCATGCTGGGTTGGATACAAACACAAGCTGACAGTCCAGCCACAGGATCAGGGCAGGAAGACATGATGGCTGTGGATTTGAGCACTTTGAGGTGTGTGAAAGGCATGAAAGAAAATGGTTACTGACTAGCAATGAGCTAGAAGCTCTGAGTGAGGCCTCCATCTATGTATTACCCACCTTTATTATGGAAGTGCCTACAGAATTCAACATTTTTTTGTGCGAGTGGAACCAAATAAGGAATCCCACTGTTCCTTCTGGAGCAGTTCAGAGGTCTCTCCTCAGCAATCCATCCTTGGCCATTCATGAAACCTGGGACGAGCCTGTCTTTCATCTTATTTATGCCAGGGTTCCCTTAGGATAAAGACAGTTACTGCATTTTCTCACCTTCTAAAGGCATTTCTGTGTATGGGAGAACAAGGGAGGAATCTGCCAGTCTGCATCCACAAGGCTGGGCAAAGGGAGGTACAAGATCTTTTCTTGTTGTCCACTGACTGGGAAGGAAAACCCCAGGGAAATCTCTTCCAGCTGCTTTTGCTCACTCGTGGCTTCTAAGCAAGACATTTTGTTGCTCAGGGCACAAGGGAGGTTGGGTATATTCTCCTTGGAGCCCAACCCCACATCAAGCACAAGGAAGGTATTTCCCGATACCGTCTTCCTCTTCACGGCTGAATTCAAGGGCAGATCCAGGGCTTTTCTTCAGCCACTGAGGATGTGGCAGGCTGCCTGCCTAGTAAGCCACAAGGTCTCAGGCTGGCTGTCCCTGCTCCAAGCTCTATGGAGCTGCTGACATCCCTGACTTTCAGATTTTGGAATTAACAGCTCCAATCCACAGATTGTGAATGACTCAATTGCTCTTCATCAGCAGTTGTTGAATCTTTCTCTTTTACTTCCCAGGAAGGGGGGAGAGACTGATTTATTCACTTTGCTGGGGTGGCAGAGGACAGAAACAAACTGTAAAAAGGAACAGCATATTCCAACATTATTCAAATCCTGAGGTTTACTGCATGCAATCTGCCCTTCCAGGATTTCAGCCCTCTCATGAGTGGTATCTTAATTTGCATCCAATTACAAATAAAGTGTGCACCATTTAACTTTCTAAGGGAACTCTGACAAACTGACATGTGAGCTGCTCCTCACAGCTTAACCTGGTTGCAGAAAGCTACTGCAACTGTGTGTGCGTGTGTGGTTGTATCATTGCTTTTCAGAGAGCTCAGACTGCTCATCTTTGTCACATGTTCCATGCTGCAAACTTCTCAGGGAGATTTTTGTTTTGTTGGAGAGAGAAAAAAGGGGAAAGGAGAGAGCGAGAAGTCCATTTTTTTAAAGGAATGTCATGCAAACCCCCCTCACTGTGGTGCTGAAGTCCTGAGCAAAGGATTAGTTTTTAGTTTCCTTTTACTACAATGATGATTAGAGGTATCAACGATTTTACTGGGCATGGTGCAAACATTATAAATCGCCTCTCCCAGCCTCTCAAATTACCAATAATCTAACAGTCTGATGTCAGCAAATTTGAAACCATCAAGTGGCTGGGAATTTATTACCCCAGAGAGAAAGACACAGACCACTGATCACCTCCCCCCATATGCTCAAGCCTTTCACTCAGTCCCCTATGCAGTGTCTTCTTTTTCCTTTAAGAAAACAGAGCAAACCAAAGGTTTATGCCATGACCCAGGATTCTCTAGGTTCTGAGACTCCAGGGATTGCTGGTAGGGAGCTGAGCCTGGTCTGTGGAAGACTTGCAGCAAGTGGTATTTTGCATCCAGGCAGCCTTCATTTCTGGGTGGGTGCATCTGTCCAGAGCTGTGTATCCTGCCAGCCCAGCCTTTTTAAAGCCTTTACTAAACAAATTCCAAAGGGATGCTGCCAGGACACTACAATCAGCACTGCTAAGATTTTTTAAAAATCACTCCACTTCCATTGTTTGAAGGGTATTTTCTATTTCTGCTATTCTTTTTGCTGAGAGGTGGTGACAGCCATGGAGAGATGCATTTGTAAACATGTATAATTCACTCCTGGCTAAGGCCAAGACAATACCCTTTCCTTATCTCAAACAGCAGTTGAATTAATGGTGATGTCAGTCAATGGACTCTCGACTTTGTTGATTCCTCTCCAGCTCAGTCACCAGCCACCAAGGAGGATATGGGCTTCAAGCTGGTCATGTGGCCAATAGTTTGTACAAAATTTTAGTGAGTCATGCTGATATGATTGGCTTTTGCAAACAGCCAATTTCCCAGTCCTCCAGTAAAAACCCACACAAGTCTCAGTTCTTTCCCTGCCTTAGATAATCCAAATTTTAGCCTCTGGGGAGCTGGTAGGCCCAAATTCTGGAGTGAATGCTAATTATAACAGCTGTGTTTCAGCCACACAGGACTGGCAACAAAAGGCAACAGCTGTATGAAAATTTTTCCCCCTTCAGTGCTGGTGAGCTGAGCAAAACTTATTGCATCCCCTGTTCTTTCCCTCTTGCAGGTAGTTTGCACCATGTGGGCCTTGGGTTTTGACCATGTTGGAGCACAACAAGTGAGGGGGACTGAACCTACCCTTCTGCCAAACAAGAAAAGGTGCATCCTCCTCAAACAGCTCTATCCCCCTCCTGAGAGGTCAGCTCCCCCTGGAAAAAGGGGATGTGCTCTTTTGGGTGATGGGGAAGGCTTAAATCAGTTGAGAAAAGGGGGCCTGAAATCTTGTCCTTTTTGGGGGGGAATGAGAAATTAAGTATTCTCAGCTTGGTCTTTTTTCATTACCAATAAAGCCAAGTACCACCTGGCTTTTCCTCTGAAGTTATGCAGAAATGAGTGAGTTAATACCATTGTAACATCACAGATGCCAAGAGAATTCATTTGAAGGGGACTGATGAGAAAAAAAACCCACTTAAAGTATTTTCTTTTGTCAACACTTAATTCATATTTTTGACAAAGAGCTGGGAAAATAGACTCTGAAAAGAGGTCACAAGCCATCCAGAACCATGGGGGATCTCCCACCACTCTTGCTGTGCCTGTAAGATCCATGTGCCTTGCTTACTTTGTCATTTTATCTGGCTGTTGCAGCTGGAGCATCTCAGAGAGGTCTGAGGCTGTCACCCTCAAGGATGCCCTAGTGAAGCTAGAGGAGTCAGTTCAAACACCCGCTGGCATTTCTAGCAGCCTATTTGAGTGCAGCAGATACTTTTAGCAAGATTAGAGGCTCTGAGGTCAGTCTAAGACATGCAGGGACCTTCTAACAAAACAGCATCTGTAGATGCAGCTGACACCTCAACTCAAAACAAAAAAGCAGTTTTCAGCTTCTGGTAAACACCATCCCTATAGGAGAAAGGCAATTTCATCCTCCTGCCTGGCTGAATGACCTAAGTAAAGCAATCCAGCTCTTGTGAAGTGTCCCTTACCAATACAGAAGTGCCCAGTCCTTCTCCCATAGCGTCCCATTTCTGACTGACAGACAAATCTTGCTGTAGTTTCAGCTGCAGGGCTCTCCTCCCCCCCAGGGGCCTGTTGCCCTCATAAACTACCCTGGCTTTGCTCTTGTGTCCTGGGCTTTCTGGCGTGAGATGAAAACGTAAATGGGGCTCCTGGATCCATGGGCAGAGGTTGTGTGGGGGGGTTGGTTGGATCAATTAATGGATGTCACTCTCTACAGCTACCTGAAAGGAGGTTGTAGGGAGCTGGGGGTCAGTCTCTTCTCCCTGGTAACCAGCAACAGGATGAGAGGAAATGGCCTCGAGTTGTGCAGGGGAGGTTTAAATTAGGTATTAGGTATTAGGAAAAATTTCTTCACTGAAAGGGTGGTCAGGTGTTGAAAGAGACTGCCCAGGGAAGACTTGGAATCATCATCCCTGGAAGTGTTCAAAAGGCACGTGGATGTGGCAACTGGGGATATGTGGTGATTAGTGGAGAACATGGCAGGTGCTGGGTGAATGGTTGGACTTTACAGTCTTAGATGTCTTCTCCACCCTTATTGCTTCTGTGTCCTCCAGGCCCTGACACAGCTGCAAATTGAGTCTTGGGAGTCTTGGGTACAGTGAGAGCCTCCAAGTCATCTGTGTCTGGCAATGGGCAATTGCAGACACATGAAGAAGAGCCTAAGAACAGATCAAGCCCAGAGTGTGAGGGTTTTCACAGCCTCCACCAGTGTATGGTTTCTGTATTTTATGGTGGCTTTGTCTGCCCTGAATCTGTCCAGCATCCAACACATCCTGCTGTGGGCAGTTCTGCAGTGTCACTACACATCATGGGAAAAGCTCCTATTCCCCCTGAACGTTATGAATTGCTGTCTCTTGCCTTCATTGGAGTTCTCTGAGTTTTTTTAATCAGAGGAGGCAGAAGTTAGTTATCTTTGCTAATTTCTTCCATGCCATCTGAACTAATGATTTCATGTCAATGGGCACAGAATGGCTGAAGGCTGCAAACTCTGTGTGCTCTAACATGTCAGCAAACATGCAGTGGATTGGTAGCAGACTCTGTGTCTTCTCTCTGCCTTTGAACAAGCTGATTTTAGCAACTTGATGGCATAGAGGGAAAGGGATGGAGGTACCCACGCAGGTGCTTCTCCCTAGTCTTGCAACTACTAGACTCTTTCAAGACCTAACAGTACTGTGAAACCATGGCCTCTCTTGCCTTATCCCAGTCTGGCTGGTTGCCAGGCCAGCTAGGCAGATGAAATTTCATTGCCTCTCATTGCTTGCTGTGACCTGATGCTGAAAAATGCACTTTTCCTGTCCATGTTCTTGTGTGCCACCCATCTCCTGAGCCGCCCTATGGAAATTCAGTTTGAGACAGAGAGTGACATTCAGCTGTGCTAATATCTTCTCCACAAAACCAAGTATTTCTTTACATGTTTTCTTTTTTTAAAAGTCAGGACCTCATAAAACAATCCGTCCTGTCCCAAAAATACTGGGATATACAAACACTGAGACCTTGGCCTCAGTGTTAAAGGTCACTGGAATAAGCTGCACCTCTCTGCTCTCTCTCCAACTGCTTATTCTTTCAATTCTACCCTTCAACTCTGAATGTGTCCCTGGATATTATTCCTTCAGACAGCCAGTCCCCAGCAGCTTAGAGCATACTCCTGCCTGCACAAGAGCAGCTGGATCTCCTCTGCATGCCTGCAAGGCTAAAACCCGCTGATTATTTCATGGGAGAAGATGGGAGGGAGAGACCCAAATAGCCAGAGCAGAATAGCTTAACTCCTACATTGCTGGATCTCCTACCCCACTGTTGTGCTGGTGGTCTGGCAGAGTGTGTGCAGGTTGGACACACCCAGGTGCTGCCTGGATGCCCTCACTTTTGAAAGAATGGTTGGCAGGAGGAAAGAAGGTGAGGTGGTACAAAGCAGCAGGGAGAGAAATTCAGTGTCAAAATAACACAGCACCTGCAGGTTTCCAGGAGAGACAGCAGAGAGGAGCAGGGAGATGCTGCTGCATTTCTTGATGAGGGGAAGCAACACCAGGGCTGGGTATCCTTTCTGAAACAGTCATGTTGTAGTCACGCCAGGCTTTTTCTCACCTGGAATAATCTTCTACTTTCAGAGGCAGCAACATCATTGCTCTTAAAGGGTCAGGCTGGTATTGAGAGTGAGCCAAAGAAGCCATCCTTTGAGGAGGGCCCCTGGGTGCCCTGCAGATGGTGAGTACAACCAGTAGCCTGCAGTGAGTGAGGAGAAGTGGGCAGGTGGTGGCACAGTTCCTTAGAAGAAAAGCCCCTCTGTTCTCTCCCTCAAAGCCTCTTCCAGTAGCTGGAACCTTCAGTCCTCTCCAGAGCTCTGCCTGATCCAGAGGCCTTTGCCAGGCCTGCCTTGCTTTGGTGAGCAGGAAAATCCCTCAGGGAGAATTTGCTCTTTTACTCCTTCAGCTTGGCTGTCTGCTGGGCTTTGTTCCATCTTCAGCCCCAGCCACTATGCAGCTCCAATTCCTTGGACCCCATTCCTTCCTTCCCCACCCCTTGCAGCACTACCCTCCAGCTGTGCCTTTGCCAGAGTGAGAATGTAGGCTCTCAAAAATGGCCCTGATGCTTTGCAAGGAGACTCAGGGATTATTTGCAGTGCCCTCCCTGTCCAGATCACTCTGGTTCTTGCTCCCAAATACTCCCATTTGCTGCTGTTCACCACCACTTGAGAGCAGCTAGTGCGTGGTGAGGCATGTGAGTTCTTTAGTGTACCCCAAGTAAGGAAAAGAGTCCTACACCCTGTTTGCAAATGGGGACCCCTGTGCTTCTGTCCCTCCCCAGGGACAGCCCTACTGCTCCTCCCATACGCCGAGGGAAAGCTGCCTTGCTGGGCACAGCCACGACGCTGCAGGACAGGGGAGGATGAGCTGCAGATCCCTCAGCAGCGTTCCCTCCTCCTCCCCTGCCTGTAGTGCTGGGGAGCAGCATCAGCCTGACGGAGCTTTGAGCCGAGCTGTCACAATGTGAGTGGGAAGTGGCAGCACAAAGGGACTCTCAGTCCGTATGGATCTGCCCACCCTTCTGCCTCCTCGCTCTCTTCATGCCCGGGCTGTGGCTTGCTTCCTGCAGCCATTGGCAGGAGGAAGGTGGAGAGAGAGGGATGCAGAGGGTGCAGTGCCCCACAGCGTGTGTTGGGTGACCCCCACACCCCAAGAGCCTCAGAGCCCCAGCTCCTCCGTGCTGCATGGACTACGAGCATGTTTTATGTGATGGCTCTGGCTTGAAGCCAGCTTGGTATTGGGGTGTGCATGAGGAGAAAGATGTCCTTGGGATAACACCCCACAACGGATGTTACAACGCCACTTGCCCCTCCTAGAAGAGAAGTTTCAGCATGTCTCACTCAGATCTCTCTGCCGTCCACTTCATCCCGAGTTCGCTGCACTTGGTGGAAGCAGTTCAGTCAGCTTTGCATTGGATCTGTGTCAGCAGGGAACAGCAAAGCCTGCCAGCTGAGGTGGGAGATGCCAGCAAACCAGTGGCGCCCTCTCCTGCCTTATCCTTCCTTTTCTGTTTGTAGCCAAGTCCTTCCTGTCTTTCCAGGGTTCTGTGGGATAAAATACCGCTGTCTCTCCCCTGCTCTGGGAAAGCAAAACTTAGCGCATCCTCCTAGAGACTTCTTTCACAGCAGTTTGCAAGCCACCACTCTTACGTACGGTTTGGCATCTTTCCCCCTTCTGCCTCTCATTTCCATCTAACAGTCTTTAAAATCGTGCAGACTCATTTATTTCCTTTGTCGTGTGTTCCTGACGAGAGATTTCCTGGCTCCTAGTTTGGATTGAGGTCTGAGCAGATCCTGCGCTCACCTATCCTGCCCCAGCAGTCCTGATGGTGGCAGCTGGGCTCTTTCTACCTGCAGCACACCCTGGGCTTTGTTTGCAGCTGCTACCTGGAGCTGTACAAATCCACACTGGTGTGCAGTGGAAAGGGAGAGGTCTAATTCCTTTGGTACTGGGCTTGCAATTCCACCAGTGGGGTCCTGCAGCAATGAATCAGCCTCAGACTGACACAAATGGACCCTGCCCTGCAAAGTCAGGTGTAAGAAGTGAGTTTTCAAGGTGATTTTTAATCTATATAAACACCATTTAAGACTGTATTAATTATTTCACAGCAAGTGATTACATTTAAAGGGGAGAGAAGACATTTTGTCATTGACTGTAGTAGTTATAAAATGAGAATATGATGCAGGTTGGGAGGCTGAGGTTGTTTTATAGGGGCTGGGGAGCTACCTTTCCATCCAGATCTCATGTATGAATACAGAATGCTCTGCAGTGAAAAAACATGCACGTTACTCTGCATATGATTCCCCCGTAAGGTGCCTCTCTGTTTAGGCAGAGTTTTCAGTTGTCAGTTGTCCTTCATAACCTGAGCAGTCAGTTGTCCTTCATAACCTGAGAAGCTAATGCTGCAACCCAAGATGCCCAGAAAGTTGTCTCCTATTGTGGCTATTTGCCATTAATGAAAACTTCCAGCTTAAGAGGGGGTGTCAGTATCTGTAACATGGTACTAAAGGCAGTGGTTCCAGTAGCAAATGATGAAGCCTAAGAAAACTCTGCAGGCTTGAGATCATGGGAAATACAGGAATCTCTGACCTTGTATAGTCTGCACACTTTTTTTGCCAGCTGATGATAAATCTACATTTGCTTTGAACAGCAAAGAGGGGAGAGGTTGGCGGGCAAAGGGTGAAGTCAGGATGTCCACGGATCTGTCTGTGTCCTTGCTCTGAAGTTTGACAGTACTGTTGGAGACCTTCAAGCCGTTCTGTTTTCCTTTGGCAGCCACTGCAGTCCAGCCCTGAGGGAGGACCTTGCTAGCTGATTTGGAATGTGGTTTTATTGCATTGATGCTGACTCAGATGGTTTACAAGGGTAAATTCTGAACCTCATCTACCTGCTACTGTTTCCTTAGATGTCTGGGGAGTCAGAGCATGGAAACAGACCATCTGTCATCCCCAAATCAAAAGAAATATCTGAAAACTTCACTGGAAATAGAAATGTTCATAGGCTAGGGGTCAAATGTGGGACTCTCTTACACTTGAATAACCCCATATGGAATGGTATTGGCAGGAGCCAGCACCCTCTAGGGCATACAGACATGCTGCATTGCACATCTGAAATGCATGGCTGTGCATGAAGACTGCCAGAGTCAGGAAGAAACAGCTGCAAAAGAAGCACCAGATTTTGATGTAATATGTACTGCCTTCCATTGGATCAGAAACAAAACCCGTGGGGAAGAGGGAGAGCTGTCCATTCAGGCAACCTAGCTTTCTGTGGTAAAATGGTCACTCCTCCTGCCGGTCTTCAGCAAGGGATTAGATATCCTCAGCTAGATGACAACCCCACAACCTGCACCCCAGGGGCACCCACCCAGGACACAAGCTGCAAGGACATAGGATAATTTGGAAATCCCTGTTGGATTTGGGGCTTTTAGCCCTGCTATGTCACTGTGAGCTCAGGCATTGCCAAAGAGTGCCAATATTTTCTAATATAAGTTGTGGATGACCAAGAGGGGGTTAATAACATATCAATTCACTCTGTTCTGCTCGACCATTGAAAGTTGTTGGATACAGAAAGAGCAATAAAAGGCTGAGCTCAGCTGTCACTCAGTGGTGAAGAAGGGCTGGTGCCCTTTGGCAATGGTAGTGGAACAAATAGGTTGGGAGGAGATGTTCTATTTGCCCAGTGAGAATCTGGCTGGAGATTCAAGAAGTGGCTTTAAGGTTCAGATTCCTCAAGGGAGAGTAAGGCTGGGGGATGGAGAGAGTGACCATAAGCATAATATACGCTAGTTCAACGTTAAACATCTTGAAATACTATGGGTTTGTTTTTTCCTAAAAACAGCACTCTGCTGGTTACTGTAGGCTACAAGGTGTGCTTGTTCTGAGGCTTTTTCTTTGATCCTAAGAATTATAAATCTGTATTATTGCTAGTGGATGAAAGCTCAGGTATCTAAATCATTATTATGAAACTGGAAATACACAACCTGAAAGCCCTATTTCATGACTGCAAAATAGCCAGAGTTGGCAATGCTGCAGATAACTCAGGTCCAAAGCATCTGAGTTAATTTCCAAAGGTTCCTCTCCTGTATTTCCTCCTCCTAAAGGCTCCTGACTGCTCTGATGAGGGTGATCTTGATTAATAATGCAGAGGTGTGTGAGAAGGCAAAAGCAGCATCAATCCCTAGAGGCAGCTCAATAAAGCAACAAATGATTTTCTTGTGAGGCATGTATTTATCCTGATAGTGCTGTGATGAGACAGATGGAAAGCTAGGTAGGAAGGCTGGTTCTGGTGACTCCTGGAGCAACAGGCATTTTGTATGGCTCCCTTCTGCCTCATGACAGATTATAGGCTTTGTGTCTCCTCTTCCTCAGCAGAAGTACTGATGATATCCTGGCTCCTTACAGTCTCAGCTCCTCAGAACTCAGCAACAGAGCACACAAGCTTTCTGTCCCATGGGCCCCAGCTATTCCTCAGAGTACAACTTTAAACTTCACTTCAAGGGGGAGCCAGAGCAGCAAATATGTAGTCGAGCATTAAAAAGAAGTGCTTGGAATGGGAACCTCTTCTGCGTCAGTTCTGTGGTTGCTTTACCAGAGTGGCACAATGTGCATGGAGAGGCCTGGGCTTAGCAGACACGGTCTAAATGCTCTTGCTATGGTAATTTATATAAGATGCACAATATCCTATGGGATTAAATGATGCCCTGATTAGCTCACTCCCCTGTTTTCTCTTCACATTGCTCAGATGTGTTTCAGTGCTGGTAGAGGCAGTGGTGCTGTAATACAGGTTCTCAGTATGGATGAAATGGCAGTGCTCCATTCCCTTCAGAAAATCAGCCCATCTTCACACACAGGTCTAGACTAGGATTCTCCTATTCTCTCCTGTCCTGAACAAACCCTTGAACCACTGCCAATGTAACTCTGCTCTGTCTTCCTGCCTCTTACTGGCAGGAGCTGGTCCAACCAGCCACCATTCAACACCCTCCTGACACACTTGTACAGACAGTGCTGCTGTTCTTGGCTCCTCAAAACCATGCCAGGAGCTCATTATTCCAAGGCCTTTTTGACTCTGGGCTCTACCACCAGCTTTAAGATTGCAGCCCACCTCCAGGGCTGGGAATAAATGTTTGTCAGTACTGGGTATGTGGCCTGCAGCAATGCACACAAGCAAAATGGAAATATGTGAGAAGCAACATTAGCAGAACATCCAGAGGGACAGACTCTGATGGCATACCTGCACCTCCACATCCAGACAAGTACCCTCATGCATGCAATGACAACCAGCTCAAATGAAACTTAATGTGAACCAAAAGGAAAAAAGCAGCTCGACAACTCAAACCCGTGGCAAAATGAAACCAATGTGAAAGCACATCTTCAAAAAATATGGCAAATTAACAACCTTACTCATTAACAAATTCTCTTGTGATGAGTAATGTCTGCTGGCACCTAGCAAGCAGTCAACTTCAAGCTAGCAGAAGTCAGGAAGGATGTTGAATAATCCTGTTTTTTGCAGAGACATAATCAGGTGATCATTCTGGAGGCATGTGTCTACCCTGGCTCTTTTAGAGACTCTAGCCTTTTCAAAGGGAAGGCTGCAAGCTGTGGTTGCAACCCATGGATATGATCCCTGAAATGTAGTTATTTCTTTCAAGTGTGCTAGCCTTCTTTTGCAGGAACTCCAGTTTTCACTTCCCCTTCTGCTCTCTAACCTATTAAACCAGAGACAGTATGTTGCTGTAGGTAAGTTAAGAAACGACTAAAAGTGGTTTGTGATCTGCTAAAAACTTAGGAAGTTTTTTCTTAGGAAGCCTTTTGGGTAACTGTGTGAACTGCCCAAAGTATTGCCTAGCTTGCTTGGGCTGCTGAAGGTTTGATGTGGCTTTGGTGATGTAGGGAAAAACAATGGCTGCGTGCAGCCATTAACGAATGGAGGGCCACAGACCTCACTCATTCACCTCGGGGGCCAGCAATGGCAGATTTTTTCACTGTGTTATGTTGTTGCTCAATGAGTTGTGCAACCACTCAGGGTTTAGAAGGACTGCACCCATTACCTTATTAATTCAAATAGCATGCTTCCAGCCTCAGATAAAGGGGAACTAACAACCTCCTGCAGTGTCAGGGGTTTGTTTGCATTGTTTTCTATGCCAACAACTGTGAACATTTTCCCTGGAGTGAAGAAACTTCCTCTAGTTGGGTTCTTTCTGATGACCATACAAGTGGAGGAGTGGCATGTGGCCATATTGCTTCATACTGATAGACAAAAAAAGGCCTCTAAGGGCTTTTCTTTTCTGATGTAATTATGCTTTTTTTCCCCTATGCTTTTGCAATATCAGGGATGTTGAGTCCTCTCTTTCTCACTTTTGATGGAATACTTGTAAACTACAGAAGAGGTGCCTAGCACAGAGATATGACTCATGACTTTGCATCTGATTGCCAGTTGCCAGCCCTGAATAATTCCCAGTTTCCTTTTCCTGTGCTCCTCCTATAAACAGCTCTCCAGGGTACACAGATCTTTGATATGAGCTCCCAAGCCACCTGCTCTCTCCTCACCTGCTGTTCTTTTTCTCTTGGCATGAAATGTCTGGCTAAGGTTTCTGTCCCGAAGGACCTAACAGCTGCTGAACTGGGTTATTATCCACAGAGAAAGGAGCTAGGGAAGCAAAGAGACAAATAACTTAGCTCCAATTTTTTCCTCTCCAAGCGAGGAACATTTGTGAGAGTAAAAGGCAAGAAAAGAAGCTTTGTTTGAATTGTCAGCTTTGTGTTGTGTCTCCCCTTCCCTGAAGAGTGATCAATCTACATGGCTTCTGCCAGCCCAAAACTAATTCTTAGTACCCAACAAAACAGAGTTTTCCCCCTGCGCCAACAGAGTCAACTCACCCCGAAGGTGTATTAGCTAGTTGCACTAAGTCTTTTGCAAGGCACCATATATCTGTATTCAGCCTGTGAATATTCACCATGTCCCTATCCAAGATGCAGTCTGTGCTTTTCTCTCCTCTACAACACTTCTTGTCAGCTTGGGATGAAACTCTTACTTCTTGGAGTTTGTCCTTTGTCATGGTTTAGCATAGTTTGGGTTTTTAGTTAAAGAGGGCTCCATCAGCCACAGAAGTGATTCTTTGCAAAGAGGTGCTTATGGCTTCTTCTAGACCTGACAGAACCAATCAACTGGCTAGTTTGAATATTGGCAACTTTTTAAAGCCACTTAAGAAGCTTGACACATCTCTGTGATCCACAGTTAAGAATGAACAAACCCCGGGAAAGCTCTCTCACTTCTGGCTTTCGGACAGGTAACTGGGGGCCCGTGGCGCAGCCCAGCGGGGCTGGGCCAGGCCCTGCTCGGCGCGGCCCGGCCGGGTCGGCCTTGGCGCGGCTTGGCTGAAATCTCAGCCGCTTCTGCTCGCTGGACACCCGGCACAGCCCCTCAGTGCGGGCTGGCCAGGACACAGGCACCCTGGAGCCGCTTGGCCCTGTTCCATCCACGGCCCTGCTCCGTGCAGGCAGCCCCGCGGCTCGGCCAGCCCCTCCCAGTGCGGCTGCTGACATAAAATGCTGCACCGAAATGAGCTCCGGCCGCCACCCGGCAGAAATTAGGTGACCAACAGCAAAAGGCAAATTCCAGCTGCAAGGCCTGGGTCAGATTAAACCTCTTAGTGCTGTAAGATTCTCCAGAACAGATGAAGCCTGCAGACATCAATCTTCTCCCAAGTCGGAGGAAAAGGAAAGGTGAAGGCACGTGAACAAAACACCGTAAAGACACCAAAGTCAGTGAAGAAGGAAGAGCTGAAACCCCGAGAGAGGAGAAAGAGGAGATGCCTCAAACCTAGAAGCTGAAATTCTGTTGTAAAGCTATGGTGGTGATGGACTATGATATATCAGAGTACCCGTTGTAATTTCATACATGCAATGGGGGGTGGAGTGTTCAAACTGCAACTGTGAGCAAAAGTACCTGTGCTGAAACAAGCAAATGTTGAAGTAGCTGTGATCTGGTGAGAAGCTTGAACAGAGAGAGATGAAAGTGATGAAGACCTTTGCTCCCAGGGAAGAAGACCTCTGTTCCTAGGGATGAAAATGCTCCCAGAGATAAGAGAACCTTTGCTTCTGAACAGCTCATCATTAAAATGGTACCCCATTAGCTAAAAATCGAACCCTCGAAAGCAGTTGTGGGGAAAGCTGTAAGATGAGGGAAGGGACTTTCACATTTGAGCAGAGAACCATCCTGGGCAGCTGTCTTGCTGTGACATTGAAGCCATGAGAGAACTGTTTCTTGTGGCAATGTCTCTATAGCATGAGCAAGAGAGACTCCTCTCCCTAACTGAACTGAACAAGGTTATTATAGAGGTGGTAAACTGACTGAAAATCTCAAGGGTTGTCTTTTTACGTTGTCAGTGGGAGAAGGGAGAAAGGTGGGGGGAAGTGTTCTGAAAGTTTAGTCTGACTTTTTTTCCTTTCTTTTAGGTCTTTTAATAAACTTCTTTATATTCTTTTAAGTTTTGTGCCTGCTTTGCTTTCTCCTAGTTCTTATCTCACAAAAAGAAAATAAGTAAGTAATAGGTATTTTGAACCAAACCACTACACCTTCCACGTTCTTGTACTAAAAAGTACTCGGACTGAATAGGCCTATGGCCAAGTGATCCAGCCCATGCCATATGACTGATGGTGGTAGATACTCCTCTGGAGCCTGTAAGGAGTTGTGCAGAGTTAAACCACCTGGAAGTATTGTGCTGCCCTTAGGCACAGCTGTCAGTGTGATTTTTTCTGTTATTGGTATCCTTTTCTTCCCTCTCTATCCTCTTTCTTCTTACAAGAACCAGATTTAGTCTGACTGCCACAATGCACCCATTGCAATGAGACCTGGTGGAATTTGGTGTAAGGCTACTTCTCAGGGAGCCATTCAAGAGCTCCTGCTTAAACTCTCTTTTTCCCTCCCCTTCCATAATAGAACACCCTTACTTCTCCTTGTAGTGGCTTCCCTCTCTCATCTAGCAAATACCCTTTGAGCCAATTTGCATCGCTAGAGAGCAAGCCTGAACCACATGAGTTTCCACACTTCTGATTTGGGAAATAGAGATTACAAAAGGGGTCAGCCCAGAGCAACAAGCAGGAAAGTTCAGCTGTTGACTAGATCAGTGGCCTCCCAAGTGGGGTGCATGCACCCCATGGGGTGCACAAGACTATTCAAAACTGTTTTTACCGATAGTGGTATGCAAAATCAAAAAAATCTGGAGTTCATGGATCTACATTTACCACAACACACCTCCCCTTCCATGCTGTTCTGTCTGGAGGGTCTTAGCTCTACATTTATGCCCAAGGAGCCTATAGGATCAGCCTTTGCAAGGGCACTTTAAACTTGGCTATGAACAGAAAGACCTCAGAGACAGGACAGCCACATGAAAAAGAGATGACCAGGGAGAGATCTCTGGTGACTGGGTTTCTACATACACACAAGACAGAGGCAGTTATCTGCCCTGTGGGCAAGCAGATCTCCAAGGGCTGGCATGAGTCAGTGTTTGCCAAGTGGTTGTTTTCTGTTTTCAAGGTGACTCTCTGAAGACCTGAACATGAATGCTGACAGATGGTGATCTCTGGTAGAGTGAATGTGAGTGTTTTTCAGTATAGGAACACACATTTTAGTATCATTTAGTAAGCAATGCTTATGCTTATAAAGGGCAACAGACATTTTGCCCCATTAATATGGACATTTGCATATTTGTGGTTTGCTGTTGTGTTAGGCAGTACCACATTCTGCATTCACATCAAGTCTGTCATCTTAATGAAAGTAAAAGATGTGAAGCCAAAGAAGACATGTATCTGTCCACTGATTATTTAGGGACATGGATGTGTACTTTAGTGTGTATATTTTTTGGAAACATTTCTATTTTTTCTACCATTATCAGGTGTGTGCTTTCAGGGTAAGAAAATAGTAGCGTCTTTTCAGATTTGAGCAGCTGGGTGCCACCTCTAAACAACAGACATTTTGAAATGATTATCACTAGGTTTCAGAGTTAAATGACCAAATTGTAAGGATGGAGGCAGTGCATACCTCCTGTCAGTTTGAGAGAAGCAGAAGAGACACTGCTGTGACCAGAGATTGTAGTGCAGCTGCAAGATCAAGCACTTGGAAGTCCATTGAAAAGCACTTTGCTAGTTCTGAAGGCATCACTATGGAGCAAAGGGGCAGAAGGACACACCAAGCTGAAGGAAAGGCAACAGAAGCAGTAGCTGGTGACAGTGTCTTGTTCTGCACTGTTTGTATGAAGTGGTTTTGGGAGTGTAGGTATGAATGGAGGCCCATTTTCTGCTGTCTCCAGCAGCCTGGGGAACCTCACAAGCAGCACAGGTTGAAATCTGAAATGCAGCTTGCTTCAGAACAGTTGCAGAGTGGTGGTGGGACAGGCACAAAACATCCCATTTTGCCTCAGAAATGTGCAACAGTTGGTGGGGCACTGAGCAAGGCTCCCCTGCCAGCCTGCTCCCACATTACCCTGCCCCCTTGGACAGCCTCCAAGTATTTATTAGCAACCGCTCTGCTGAGATGTGCAGGAGATCTGGTGCAGCAGGAGGAGATGGTCTGTTACCAAAGTGGCATGAGGGTGGGCTTCTATCAAAGACATTTATTTTGGCTGACAGGATGGCAATAGGTTAATCAAGCAGAAAAAGCAGTGAGCAGAAGATGCTTTAACCCTTTTCTGCTTCCTTGCAGGCTCTGGAAAGGGGAATCAGTCCTTAAGCTACCCTCGGATGTGTGCATGCACCTCCTTGTCTAGCCTGCTTTCCAGGCTTTTAGTCCAGTGCCCCACTAGTGTTCAGGCTATCTCTGCTATCTCCTTCCACCACCCTACTCCTTCTTTGAGACTTCTTGGTAGTTCTGGGTCATGGCTGGGAAAGCCACAGTGTCCTGGGCAGGCCGGGGAGGAAACCCTCATAGGGCACCATTAGTGGTCAGCTCTCAGCCCACCAAAGAGATGATTATTTAGGAAACTAAGCACCAGAAAGTATGCTAATGCTTAACTGCCCTCTCTTGCCCTGTCTGTACCTAATCTCAGGAGGAGACTGGCACCATGCATTGCTGTCCTCCAGCCCCTGTGGACCCTACATGGATGCCTGTTTAAAAAGGTGTGGGTGTTCATGCACGTGCTGTATCATTAGAGCAGCTCCCCTGTTCTTGCATCAGAGTTTCTACTATTCTGACTGTTATGTGGTTTGTTTGGGGTGATTTTTCTTTTTTTAATAAAATCTACAGGCACAGACAGTGATGGCTGGGTAATAATACAGTGCCTCTTTCTATGGAGGGATGCCTCAGAATTTGTCTGAATCCAGTCAAAAGGCTTTATCTTTAAATAACTGGCTTTTTTCTTTTGTAGCACAACAAACCAAAGCCACATCTGCTCCACACTGAGTTCATTTGTGCAGGCTCCTGATCACCTCACATTTTAATATTGCAGCTATAAACCCTGGAGTGGAAAGGTGGTGCCACCAGACATAAGACTGACTGCAACACTGTGAGGCATTGCTTTAATGATCTTTGTTTCTTTGAGTTATTCAAATAGCTACAGCCTCTTCCTTCTGTGCCTGTCTAAGGCCAGAAGGCTGGTGGCTCAATGGAGGCTGCTGTTAAAGTGGTGAGTAGAGAGAAGATGATGGAAAATTCATTGGCAAATCCATTGCTTGCACACACACAAGCTGAAAATAAAGCAAAAAAACATCAACAGCAACATTTGCCAAGCATTCAGCCAGTTCTGGCTTCACCTGTACATAATCTTCAGAGGTACTTGGCATCGGATCAAGATCCTGGTTTGTGGTGTGAGGAGGGAGGGAGGGAGGGAGGGAGGAGGGAGAAGACTGAAGCAGCAGCTCCTGTGTTTGACTTAAATACATTGCACTCAGAATCAGGTGTGGTGCAGTTTGCCATCTATTTGATTGG
Source organism: Corvus hawaiiensis (assembly GCF_020740725.1). Classification (NCBI taxonomy): domain Eukaryota; kingdom Metazoa; phylum Chordata; class Aves; order Passeriformes; family Corvidae; genus Corvus; species Corvus hawaiiensis. The sequence continues at coordinate 45,759,911 of NC_063218.1, read as the reverse complement.
GAAAGTAGCATTTGAGCTTGACTCTTTCTTATTGATGATCTTTTCAAGCAAGAAAACCCCTGCTTTCAGCATAAAGGATATAGGCTCAACTTCCAGGTTATTATTTTTATGCACTCCTAATCCCTCAAGTTAAAAATCCTCCTGGCATAGCTCTAGGCAAAGATGGGATTTGATAACTACTGTATTTTTTTTTTTTTCTTCTCAGAATGGTGGTTCCCTGTTCTCTGCCATCCCACCCAAACCCCCACTTTTCCCACTGTGTGTATTCTTGCTTATGTTGCTTTTCCAGCATTATTGTCTGAAGGAGTCACTTCTTGTTTCCAGATACATTCTTTGCACCAGCTTGGGCTGTTCTGGGAAAAAGGAAGCAGCCAGTGCAGAGCATTCTAGCATGAGTCAGAAATCCTTATGGATGAGCTAAAGAGAGTGGAGCAGAAACCAGGTCAACAGCAGCTCTCATGGGAATTTAGCTATATCCCTGGAGTGGCCATTCTGATCTGTCCTCCCAGCCCTTCTACTTTCCTGTACAGTCACACCTATGCCAGGAGGGGCGTGCATAAAATCTTTGTGTGGACAAGGCAGGCTGTACTGACCGGCCACAGCATATTTCACTTTTCCTTAGGAAAAATCCATCAGTTAACTTACTGGAAGTGGTTTCCACCCCCATTAGGGAAGACAAAGCCTGTCTGCTTTCCTTCAGAATGGTGTTTTGCATGTGAGGACCAGCTCTAGCGTGTGTGCCTGTACAATAAGCACCAGACAAGTCCCACATCTCTCTCAACGCGAACATTACAAACCAGAAGCAGAACACACCACATTCCCCCCCTTGTGGTGATGCTGAAGTCTCTGCGTCACAAGAAATCCAAATGCTAGGACAGCCAACAAGCCTGGATTCGGACGCTTGGGAATTGGAATTAATTCATCTGGCAAGATCCAGTTCTGGCTTTTTGTATAACCCTACAGGATTAGTGTGGGTATAGGAAGGCAGCACTGCCTGCCGAAGTGTGTACCAGGCCACATAGATGGAGCACAGCTGCCAACTGCAGCCCAGAGGTGAGCTACAACAGCACTCCCATCCAGACTTTGCAACATCTTCCACGGATGAAGCACGCATTTGTGCTTGGCTAAGAGATTTTCCTGGCTGCACTGTGTTGGCAGGGCAAAACGGTAGGGCTAGAAACTTCTCAAGAGCTGCTTTCTGCCTTGTGCCATGACCCCAAAGCAATTTTAACAGTTTTCTGACACCCCCTTTCTGCCCTACCTCTTGCGCAGTTTGCGGCTCTCTGTGGTCCCAGGTTCCCTCCATTTTCAGCCAGACTTAGTTAAAGGATGGAAGGGACAGAAAGAGAGCTAAGTAAAAATAGCTGAATGCAGGATGTTGCAACACATTGCCCCACGATGTCAGGTACAACACACATCTGACAACACACTGCTAGAAATATCTTTCAGGCTGCTTCTGTGAAGAGGTAATGTATATTTAACCCATGCTTCAGAGATTCCCATGGCTTCCGAGAGGAAGGATTTCTGGCAGAGTGTGATATGCATTTTTCATGGCAAAGTTGCAGTAACATGATGCCAGTGGCACAGCTCTAGGAGTTTGAACATAAACAGGAGCATCCTGATGGGTCCCAAGTAATGTTATATCTGTGGTTGTAATGCTCTGTGGATGCACAGAGAAGATCATTTGTAGCTGTTTGCATGCATTTAGTGCTTTACAGTAATTAAAAATCCAGTCAATTTGATGGTCTCCCCTTGTGACTTTACTGTGGTGTATATTGTTAAAATTAAATTACATGAGAACCTTGGCTTTAAAATAAGTTTTAAAAGAGCATTTGGGATTTAATTATGAAATTTAACTTTTAAGTGACTACTATCGGTGGATGGGAGCCCCTCCTCTGCTCAAATATGAGGAGCTAATCTCAGTGAAATTTAGGTAAGTTTATCCACATTATCACTTTTAAGGGCACTTATTTCACACTTCCATCTGTTTTCTCACATACTCCAAAGCTGATTTAAAATGATAGTCAAGATTTGTAAGCAGTATCTTGCTTGAGGAAGCTAGAATGCTCTGAAAACACTCAGAAATTACAAGATCTGGCCAGACTCATGATTTGGTGGGACTGAATTCAGGGCTGGGAAAGATGCAGGATCAGAAAGAAATCCAAATCCCTTTAAGATTGTCATACCAAAGCAAGCCATTGTACACTTGGCTGCTGGAGAACAAGGCCTCTCTTTCCCCAAGTAAAATGTCTCTTCTGACAGCCAGCGCTCCTGCAGTCTCTGCTGCCTCAGTTGCACAGAGCAATAGTGCCTATTCCAGCATTGATATCTTGCAGAGAATGTAATTCCCAAGGAATGTATTTCCGTATCACACCACTGTCTTAAAAAATAAAAGCTCCAAAGAATCATCATGGAATTTTTTTTTCACAATGTGATTTTCATTAGTAATTTATTCAGTCTAGCAGATGCCAGCATGCAAACTATGCGAAGAGCAAATCTCTTCCTCCAAGTGTAAATATTTATAGATCATATTAAATGGTATTTAGTACTGTGCAAACATATTGTCAACAGTTCTAGCCAGATTCTTCCCTAATCACAGCCTGAGAGTTGGCACAGGCATGTCCTCCATGAGAAGATGGTTATCAGAAAAAGTAATAGCAGGCTACATAGATTCTTGGCTTAATTAAGACTGGAGTTTATACCAGAGGTGAATCTGGCCCACACCAAGTTAAAACTCTGTTATAGCAGCTTGGATGTACCACACACAGAGCTGGAAAGATGATGCTTCCCTGGGGGGACAGCTTTCCAAGCAGGCTGGGAACCTCTCTTGGCACTGGACAAAATGGGCTATTACAATGCAGGGCAGGGAGTTTCAACCTTTTACATGTTTTAATGTAGTTCCACATTTTCTCAGACATAATAGATGTATGACTATTCTTTAATTTGTATCAACTAGCTACATTTATTTGAATAGTCCAGAAGAGCAAATACTCCCCATTCGAGTCACCATCTGTTCTTAAAACAGAAATGTGTTTTTCCTTAAACACAGATCTGCCTTTTGGTCTCCAACTCAGCCAGTGCAAAGTCCCTGAATGGGTTAATGTCTGGGACATAGCTTGACTATACTGAAGCCATTCATGTTTAAACTAATATCCTAAAATCTCCTTTCCTGCACCTCCAGCCCAAAACCCTTTGACAGCATTTTGTTATATCCCATAATCTCTACTCTCCTGACAATCTGGAATAAATGCAAACCAACTGAAAGCTCATTTATATTCTCCGAAAACCTGTTATTGCAAGCATGTCTTAGCACCCTGGCTTTTCACATGAGACATGTAAAGTTGCAAAGATCTCGAAACATTTCAAGATTGTCCTCTGGGTGTCTCAAATGAAACAGCCCCACTGAGTTTCTCCATGCATCGTAGGGAAACAGGCGAGCGAGGGCACAGTCATGACATCCCATTCTCTTTGACTGCATGATCACAGATTTTTTTCAGTGCCTGTACTTTCCCACTGCACATCTGGACTTCTCTATGGGCTTTTTTTTTTTTTCTCCTGGGACTGTTCTTCCCAGAAATGTGCTTGTTTTCCACTACACCAACCCTAAGGGCCACACGCCCTCCTGCTTTGCTCAAGAGCTTCACAATATTTCCTTCACCATTGTGCTTGGTCCTGACAGATAATCTGTTCTACAGCAGACAGTCCCCCTCCCCCCTTCAACTGTCTCTTCTAATTCTCTTACATTGCAGAGCTTCCTTCTCCCTTCCTCCTCCTCTGGAAAGGAGGGGAGGGAATATTTCAGTAAATGCTGGTATCCTACATGAATGATGGACTGATATATCTATACTATGTATACAGACAGACATGCTTTAAATGGAGTACTTAATGTAGAGTGCTGGCCAGCTTTGCATTTTGTCTATTTTTAATTAACTGATGGACCATGGTTTCAGCTCCTCCGCCTCCTCCTCCTCACTGCTCATTTTGAAAAGCAAATTTTTGTGTTCTAAAATTACATTGAGATATGTGAATGATTTTGGCATCACTTTCATCTACAGCCAGATTAGCAGTAGCAGACAAATCCATACATGATTTGAGGGAACAAGGATTCCTTCCTCACCTCTTTAATGGTACAGTTACTATGTGAAGCACCTCACAGTCTGGACTGTGTCTGTGTGTGCACAAGGCTGGTTTCTGCACCTTTTTTTTGATAGCTCTTTTTTCATAGCATCACAGAATGGTTTCAGTTGGAAGCGATCTTAAAGAACATCCAGTTCTAATCCCCCTGCCATGGACATGGACACCTTCCACTAGACCAGGCTGCTCAGGGCTCCATCCAGCCTGGCCTTGAACACTTCCAGGGATGAGATATCCACAGCTTCTCTGGGAGAACTGCCTCACCACCCTCACAGTAAAGAATTTCTTCCAGTGTCTAATGTCTCTCTTCTTTGGGTGATCTGGAAATAACCCAAAGGAGCTGAATTCAGGAGACAAGTGTGCTTGCTCAGAAATGGGCACGTATGGTTTCTTGGAAGTCCTGCACCTGATGCCATTTCATGGAACCAGCTCCATGCTTCAGAGTGCAGCTCAGATATTTATATCATGTATGTGTCTGTACATACAAGAGCAATACATGGTACATAAAAGATTCAAAGCTCCGTTGCTGGTAGGGTTTGCCCGAAGCGGCTGGGGGTTGCTGCTGTGCAAACTTTTGCCATAGACAGCAGCACTAGAAACAGCAAAACAATTGTCAAAGAGCTGATTTCTGGTCTTTGATTTAGAATTTACTTCAGCAGCATTCTCTGTTTAAACAATACTGTGGCTAGTGGACTGGCATGTCCAGTAAAGCAGAGACTTACACAATGGAGGGGTTATATGAGAAGAGTTATGTCTGGATTATGGTGGAATGTGTGTTTCCCACAGTCCAGGATAGCAAGACGCTGTTAGCCAATACATTTTTCTATTTTGTTTCCTGCTGGAAAGTGATTATGTACCATAGAATGGTTTGGGTTGGAAGGGGCTTTAAAGCTCACGCAGTTCCAGGCCCCTGCCATGGGCAGGGACACCTCCCACAGACCAGGCTGCTCAGAGCCGCGTCCAGCCCGGCGCTAGAAACACGCGCAAAACGGGCCGGCATCAACGGGAGCTTTGCAAAGCCGCTCCTGCTGCTGTGCCACAACCCGCAGGCGGAGACGCCGGAGTTCACGGCACGGAAAACCCGGGAGGAGAAGGAAAACAGCCTCGCGTGAGCACAGCTTCTCGCTGCTGTGCCCTAGACAGAACTCCAAAGACACCCCACCAATGTTAAGCCGCGGGTAACTCGCACACACCACTCCCGCGCCCCGGGAGCCGCGGTCCCCGTCACTTCCGCGGGCAGCGCCCGCCCTCTGCCCCCGGCGCCTTCCCGGGGCCTTTCCGGGGCCTTTCCGGGGCGACCGCCGAGGGGCGGGGCGGGGGCGGGGCCGGTGCGGGCGGGGGCGGGCCGCGGGCGGGCGGGCCAATGGGGCGTGGAGGGGGCGCGGGCGGGGCGGGGCCTGGCCGCGGCATGTGGCGGGGCCGCGGGGCTCTGGCTTTCTTCCCTTCCCTTCGCTGGGCTCTTCCCTGCCTTTCCCTGCCCGCGGGGGCCGCGCCAGCGCCGGCCGAGCGCCTCTCCCGCCCCGGGGCCGCGTCCTCCGCCGGGCTCTGCCACGTCGTGAGTTGCGGGCGGGCGGTGACTCGTCCTGGGCCTGAGGGAGCGCGGGCGGGAGGGACGCGGTGGCCGTGCCGGGGTCTCCGGGGGCGCGGAGCCCGCGCGGGTTCGGCGGACGAGGAGCCGCGGCCCGCGAGGGGAGAGCGGCGGCTCAGCAGCCGTTCCCGTGAACTGCCCCAGAAGTTGAGCACATATGTGGCACGAGTTGCGAATAAATTCTGCAGTAAGTTGCAGCCCTCTCCCCGTAGCAGCGGAGGGAGCGGTGGCTCTGTTCCCCTGCAGTCTGTGAACGCTTGCAGATGGTTTTGGTAGTGGGGAGGCGGGAGCGAGGAGAACTGGGTTTCGTTGCGGGGAAGAGGTGATTGACTCAGCAAGTAACTCACAGCCGGAGTGTAACATTTTTAGGCCCTATGGACCACCTCAAAGATCCGGTGTCTATAGGAGTCGCCACCCTTAGGCACGGCATCACCGATATGTAAATATATCGTGTGTCCGAATAAATAATGTTGAGTGTGTGCAATTAAGGTTACGGTTGGCAGTGGCGTCCTGTGGTATCGCACTGAAATCTTTTTCAATTTATCCTACCTTAAGTAAAGGTTTTCAGAAGGTTTAACTGTACCCTGGGCAATGTTAGCAAGGTGTCAGCTGGAGTTCAGGAAATGGCAGGAAGAATAAACACTGTTCTTTGACAGCTCTCAAATATGGCATTCTGTGGGGATATCCTATTGCAGTGAATCTTCTTCTGGTGGATTCAGCAAATCCTTTAACTTTCCCCTCTGTCCCCAACTTTGTTTTCTAGGATTGGCAAAGAAAACTCCTGTCGCAGGATCGTGTTGAGTAATGTGCCTTGATGTCCTACATGTTTGTTGACTGAATCCCTGCCAGACTTGGTCATGCAACACCACTGCTGTTTCCTGATAAAGTGAGTTATCTGACTGCTTACTGGAAGGACAATAAATCCTCCCCACCTTAAGATGGATTGCAATGCAGTTTTGATGAACAATTTAAACTTGCTGATAGTGAACATTTGGTGCCCTTTAGTCCTCAGAGGGTTTGTGACTGAACAGTAACTTTGAGAACTATGCTATAGGATGCAGGTTGATGCAGTGTTTCTGTCTCAAAAGTGCATGTATTTTTATATTAATCGAATCTATCTACCATAATCAACCACTATTATGTATGTTAATGCAGTCCATTATGTGGCAATGGATAGTTTAGAAGGAATCCATCCATTTTTATTAGCTTTCATGTCTGTAGTGGATTTGTGTGTGTGCTGTGCATGTCTGCTGCTTGGTTCTGGCTTTTATGTATACATAATTCAGGCATACACACATGTATTGTTTTAGCACTTTTTTGGGAGAAATTCCAGGCTGCATGCCTCTTAACATGTCGGTGAGGACATCTTTATTTTTTGTTTTAATTACAAATTCCCTGCTGGATTTGTAAACCCACCTGCTAGAAAACAGACTTTGCATCTGTTTATCTGTTTTTGAAATTCTTATTGGCACACCCATACAACCTGAAGCCTCTGCCTTCTAAGGGAACTGTCCTGGCACAGGCTTTTCGAAGGCTATGAGAGTAATTTGCAAGCAAAATGTCAAGCTTTGGTGATGAAAAACTTCAATGCTGAAGACCTGGTGGTGTATTTAAAATGTCTGGATGCATATCCTGGATTACAGGAAATGTACTAGCAGACTTTTCGCTTGTATGTTACTGGCTAAATTTTCAAGGGAAAATGTTGCAGGGACATGAAGGAATGGAGATGTTTGTGCACGGGAAAGCTGGAGGAAAAGGCAATCACTTCATCAGGACTTGCAGGTAGTTCCTTAGCTGCTGTGCCTTGGTAGAACTCCCTTGCAGGGCAATGACAATCCACACCAGCTGGCTATTTGTCCTTTTAGATGTTTCAATTGGGATGGGATGCTTTTCTGAAGGAGGTATTCTCTACCTATGTACTCAGCTGGTTCAAAGTTCGTTTGTGAGGTACATGAGATACCCTTCCCACCCCTGTCCAACACAGTAATTGTTGGATGAAACTCCATGGGTTGTGCTGAAACAGCAGCCAGACAAGACGGTCTTTGTGACTTCTTTTTTCCTCTGGCCCTTAAAAGGACTGGGAGGGCAATATCCCTGCCTTGTGTGCTGTTGCTGGATGCCATCTGACGCTGTGTGCTCTGGCTCAGCAAGGTTGGTTCCCTTCCCAGCTTCCAGCCTGTTCTGCAGGTGTAATCCTTTGTCATACCCCACATATCAGTGATACCCAGCCTGTCTGGGTGTGGAAAGGGCTCCCCGAGGGCTGTTGACTTTGTTGATAGCAAAGCCAAGAAGTCTTGTGAAATAAACTGCCATTGAACTTTTTCTTGCTTGATGGTAGCAAGCATGTGATGTGTTCAGTCCTCCAATCATTTCTGTTTCCCTTCCCGTAGCTTAGACTGGGAGGAGTTGTGAGTTGGCAGCTGGGGTCTAAGGATGCTTCTGGCACTGCAGGGACAGTGACAGTGCTGAAAATAAGTGCAGGGAGGTTGTTCATTTTGGGTTCACAGCTCCTCCAGCTTTTGACTGCTTGCAATCCAAGAGAGTCAACTTGCAGGTAAGGTGCCCAGGGTGCTTATGGTGCAGCAATTAATTTGGGAAAGGACAGCTTATCTCTGCCATGGTATGGAGACCCCCTTCTTGAAGGAATGTCTGCATGGACATTTCTGCATGTTCCTGTGAACAACTTATCCGATGCAAGTAAGTAGCAAGATCTGTAGAAGTGGACTCTAATGCTCAGTGGAACCACATGATTGTCTTGCTGGTGTGTAAAGTAGCACTTGGCTGCTTGCTGTTTTGCTGTTTGGATTGCTCATTGCTGTAGTTCTGTAGGGTTTAGCTGAGGGCTCTGCTTTGCTGTTACTGTGATTTCACTGGAATGAGGTTTCCGCATGGCAGTTTTGAGTGTCCATCACCATAGGTGCCAAAACGTCTGACAGTCTTCCATTTCCTTTGCTGGCTTTATTTCTCTTTGTTGTTCTGGGCATGGCCTCCTCAAGGCTCAGATCTGGTGCTGACAGGTGGGTGTCCTGCTGCACTGGCACCAAGGTGGTATTGTGCAGTGCCATCAGGATGGGACTGAAACCCTGTCCCCAGTGGCGGCATTGCCGTGGTGGGAAGGCTGGTCTTTAAACATCCTTTGCAGAGCGTGAGGTCTCTGGAATGAGTGTGTGGGTCTGGGTTCTCCATGATGTCCTTTCCTCCTGTTTCACATGATAACTTGTCAACCATTTGGAAAGCACACTGGGTGCTTGTTTGGTTGGTTGTTTTCTTGCAGGACAATGTGCTGTGAAGAAAGGAATAGTGGGCACAGAGCCAGGGATATGGGTACTTGTTTATTTGCAGCCAGCTGGACTGTCCCCCAGGGTGGCAGGACCCACAGTCCGTTTGTGCATCTTGCACCTGCTTGAGGGACCAGCTGGTCCCCCATCCGAGCAGGAAGTTCAGCCTGTGCTGGCAGTGCGGGTTGCAGGGGTGCGCCTGGATTGTCTCTGTACATCACCACAGCTCCTGGCACCTTTGCTATGGGAGTCTCAGTTGGGCTGTGTCCCCTGAAGGACAATTAAGTTGTGTTCTGCAAATATGGTTGTGGGGTGTACAAGCCCCCATAGCTACCTCTGTTATTCCCTAAGTACACAGAGAGGGAAGGAGAGGTGGTCTGTGTACAAGAGCCTTTTTATTAACTTATTGAAAAATTCAGCAAGTCCCCTTCACTGCTTCTGCTAACAATGACTGCCCAGGAGGGCATTGGGATTGCCTTCCCTGGCTCCACCTGACTCTGACTTGGTGCCAAGCCCAGAGAGCTACTTATGCAATAGTCCAGCAAAACATGTCAGCATGTATTTCTCATGTGTCCCAGTTTCAGATTTATTAAAAAAAAAAAAAAAAAAAAAAAAAAAGGGGTGAAGCAGAGTGGCTGATAAAATTTGTCTTGAATTTTACATGTATGTTTGTGTTGGATTTATATTTGTTTGGCTTGGGGAGACTTTGCAGCACTTTAACTAAATCTGGTTTTAAATCCACTTAAGTTAAACTCCTACCACAACTAGTGTGTGGAGACCAGGATGAAATCTCATTAATTTTAATAGGATTAAGCATGTTCTTTTGCTGAGTCTTCTTCTCTTTTTTTTTTTTTTTGACTTCTCTGTATAAAAAGCAGGATAAACCTTTTCATTCTTCCACCTCTTTGTGAAAATGCTTTGCCAGTCTCACAGAAATGTCTCTCTGGTTGCATACAATAACATTTTACACATTTTTTTCCCTATGCTTTCAGCTGTAGTCCTACTGTATCCGGGCTTTTATTGGCTTTTGCTTTCCCTAAAGGCGCAATAATTCCTGACAGCAAGAAAATAGTTGCAAGTGTTTGCATGGTAAGTTTCTACACTCAAAATCATTGTTTTTGCTTTTGGTCTCTCTGGATAGATTTGCAACTGCTGTAAAATAAGTAAATTAGTAGAGAGAAACTCTGTAGAAGTCAGCAGGAACTGAACATGTGCAGATGGGTGTGGGCAAAATTAATCCCTGTTCATGAACCAGGAAGAAACTGAAGAACAGGAAATAAAGGTAGAAGTGATTTGAATGCAAACTGGTTGAAGGGAAGTATTTGGGGTCTGTCTAAGATTAAGCAAACCATTAACTGGAGAGGAGGCTGCTTCATGCATTTGTGCTACCTCTTTACTACTCCACGTTTCTTGATGTACATCATGCCCTGAATATCAGTATTGATACAGGAATTTGATTTGTATGTGATTTATGTTATGGGAACACTCCTCTTCCCTCTTTCCATCTAAAAAGAGAAATCCCACAGCAGGTATTTCTGGATGTTCCTGAGATGCTCCTAATGACACACTGACTACGTATATGCTTTCATAGGAGAAGCTGTCTGTCTTGTAGCTGTGTACTGAGCTGGATTTCAAGAGACTTGATTTTCATTTTCAGTTCCAGCTCTGACCAGTTCCTCCTATAGCTATACACAAATGACTCAGTCTTTTCACACCCCTTTTCCCATCCTGTGAGATAAGGGAGGGTTGGTCTACCTTGCCTCTGCTCTGCCCTTTTGAACTGATGCCCTGTTGTGCTGTGGACTAACCCATGCTGCAAAGGTTGGGCTGGTGTTTGTGTCAGCAAAACTCCTCTATACCATCAATCCTTTTGAGGAAACTTTACATCATCAGTGTGTTGTGTTGCTGGCAGTAGCATCTAGATTTAAACTCCTCTAATTAAAAAAGGAGAACATGATGGGAAAAAAAGCTTTCTGGGTTTTTTTTCCATAAGATAAACAGAGATTGGCTTATTAAGGGGGTTAAGGATGGGGAATTCTGACAGGTGAGAGATGCCCAGTGATATCTTGAAATTCTCCATGTGCAAGCCAAGAGCATTTATTCCCATCATAAAAGGGTTAGGCTTGGAAGGTACCTTAAATATCATCTGGTTCCAAACCCCCCTGCCATGGGCAGAGATGATCAGGTTGCTCAGGGCTCCTTCCAACCTGACCTTGAACAATTTCAGGGAAGGGGTATCTACACCTTCTCTGAGCAACCTGTGCCAGTGCCTCACCGCCCTCACAGTGAAGAACTTATTCCTAGCATCTAATCTAAATCTCTCCTTGTCCTGTCACTGTCTTCCCTGTCACTCTCCCTCTTTTTTATATGCCCCCTTTAAGTACTGAAAGACCACAGTGAGGTCTCCCCTGAGTCTTCTGCAGGCTGAACAACCCTGACTGTCTCAGCCTGTTGTCATAGGAGAGGTGCTGGACGCACCTCTCCAGATGGGGTCTCACCAGAGCAGAGAGGCAGAATTCACTCCGTTGACCTGCTGTCCATGCTGCTTTTGATGCAGCCCGGGCTTTCTGGATTGCAGGCATGCATTGCTAAGACATAAATTATATCTTCATCTATGATGATGTTTTTTAAAGTGATTGCCAGCAGTTTATATTTGCATTGTGGAAGAGGCAGGACCCATGTGTTCTGGCTGTAATGGCCATCTCTGAGGTGGCTGGAGTAGGTATGTGCTGTGGCTGAAATGCGTCACTGACAATGTCTGGGGTATACCTGACTCCAATGGGCACATTTTGGGTGGTGAAGCCAGCAAGGGAACGCAATGTCATGAGCCTGGCAGTGGCTACATGACTCAGTTTTATGCAGGTCCTGGGTTCCACAGGTTCTGTTAGATTTATTCTCACCTGTAAAGTTAAATACGGGCTTTGTGTGTTTGAAAAATTACTGCCTCAGACAGATATGCTGATGTGGAAACAGCTGATAGCATTCTTCAGGGACACTTGCTTGAGTTTGAGAAGCATGTGGCCTGGACTGAGCTCTGATGCAAATGCCTTTGTTACCAGCTGACTTGGTAAGTAAAAGCAGGAGTTGTGTTTGTTTGCTATTTAGCAAATACCTTTTGACTGAATCCCATGTATTCATAGATTCCTGTTTGTTGCTTTTCTGTCCATTGCAAAGGGAGCAAGAATTTCTAGAGTTTGAAAATCTTGTAAGGTATAGAAGCTGGATATATGTTGATGCAGTGAAATATATTAGTGAATTAACAGCTGTAGCGGAAGTGGGTTTCCAGTGCTGATGATCCATCCTCTTAAGGAATACCTGAAAGAGCCTAAAAATAAAATATAAACGGAAAATTCTGGTGAGTTGGGGGGTTTTGGTTGCCTTTTTATTTTTTCTGCAGATTTTGGCAATATTAGTAAGCAGTTCTTTCTGGGTGGTATGTTCTGCACTTGGTCTTTGACCCCTCTGAAAGTGGAAACAGATGTAATGCAAACTATGGAGTAGGAAACCTGTCCCCTGGGAGCTGACTGAAAACAAACCCCTCTACTGAATGAGCTCTTAAGTTATTGCATGTCTTGGGACAAATTTGTTTGCAGTAAATCAGTAAGATAACACCTGCAGAGGTCCCTTCTGGAGTTAAAATACTTGCTCCAAAATTATGATACACAGCTGACTCAGGCATTCACATTTAAAGTTGCTTCTGAGCAAGATGCAGTGAATGCCATCCAGTGAACATAGGGCTGTGATGCAGTATTTCATACAGAGGTTCATCTTCATAAAAGATACGGGGAGTAAGAAGAGAATTTGTAATAAAATACATGGACAAATTTATTTCAGTATTTTTCTCTCGTCTCCAGTAATGTTACTGCTGGAGGGAAGTGCTTTAAAAAGCAAAGACTGAAATGGTGGGCATGCAGTTTAAATGGTTAGAGATTGTTTGATTTCGTAGGTGTTAATGTGCATCCACATAGGTAGAGAGTTTTCTGTCTTGGCCTATAGGTGCTAGAGGGTTTGCTAAGCAAGATCCTCTTCAGATGGCTGTCAGGAAAAAAAGGCAAACAAATAAACCCAAAACTAACCCCAAAAACTCAGCACATGATCCTCACTGCAGTACAATTTTTCTGCTCCACTGTCTGCTTGGCCAGATTTACCTCATGATACAATTCCAGGCAACTGAAGTGAAAGTGCCCTTCTCCATCACATCCTGAGAAGATCCTGGTTCTAAACTGCCCAAAATAGAGAGGGAACCTGAAGAGAAGACTTTTGGTCCTCTGACCCATTGCTATCACTTAAACTTAAACTGGAGTTTTCTCTGATCTCTTTTGGAAACTTTCAGATTTCTGGATGATTTTAAGAAGCAAACACACTTCTCAGTAGTTGACAGTTGTGATGCCAAACATGCGGTGTGTCACTCTGAGATTCCTGTCATTCTGTGGGGACAACTCTGCTGCTTATGGGGCAGTTCTTGGTTTACTGCCAACTGCAGCTTTTGAGGAAAGCAGCACTGGTGCCGCTTTACCTTGTGTTCTGAGGCAGTTTACTGGTGGGATTTAAGCCCTCTGCTTCGGTACAGTTGAACAGGAGCAAGAGCAGCTGAGAGGGCAGGGTTTGAGGTCCCTACAACCAGCTGATGGGACTCTTCAGCCTTCAGGTTGGATTTGTTAGTCTGGTGTCTAGTTCTGAGGATCCTAAACTTTGTTTAAGGGATGAGGCTGAAGAAGTGTTGTACCTCAGTGCTGGCTGCCTGGGTTCTCACTCTTCTACATTTCTAGCCATTTCTCATTCCAGTCTTGCAGAGTCACTAGCAGCAAACAATTTGAAACAAAAGCTGTTGTTTGATAGGCAGAAGTGCATTTTAATTCAAGTGTGAATTATTTAGTTCTTGGCACGTCTCTTGTTTTGTATCTGATTTCATTCAGTCACAGTCTGTTCCACCTGTTGTTTCCTGACCTGTTGCAGTGTTCTGCTATCTGATGATACTGGACAGGTTTGTACTGGAGTACACTGGAGCTGAAGTCTTCGGAACACTAGTCAAAAGCAAGCAGTAAGAGTTACTGTTTGTGGTGTGGTTTTTCACATGCTTGTCCTTTCCCCTATTTTTGTTGTTTGAGCTTGGACAACCTTTCCCAGGCAGAGACCTGGATAATTAGTGTATGGTGAGCTCCTCTTTGAATGAGGGTGGATTGATCTTGTTGGTAGTTTGGCTTTTCTAGTTCACTGTTCCCCTCATTACAGGATCGGAGCATCTTCGGCATAAAATCAGTAGCCAGAAGTTTCTAATAGGTTCAGTCTTCGTGCTTCTTTTAGGTCACAGCTTCTGGAGGAGTAAGAATAACCTCTTGGTTTCGTTACAAGTTCAGGTGTCACAATTTGAGAGAGAGGTTTCAGCTTTGGAGTTTTTTCTATGTTTGTTGCTGTACTGCTGAGCAAAAATTAAAGAGTGAGATAAACATGGAGGCATCTGAGACGGCTTCCGAAAAGATCTGTGTTTGTGACCCCATCTGTCCAGTCAAATACAGAACGCTTTTCACATTCGTGTCTTTGGTACAAGTTAAACTGATGTTTGTGGTAGTTGTAATCTCTCTTGGTGAGAGATTACAGGTGCTCTGCTGACTTTCTGTAGATGCCCATGACATTCAGGTGATCCTCTGAAATAGCTTTGGAGTTCTTGTTAGCCACATCAGCAGCAGACAGACAGATAGACAGACCTTCTGTATCAAGCTCAGAAAGGTTCAGAAGAACCTGCTGCTGCCTGTGCAGTCCCTCTTCCATGAATGAGGGGCTCTTTGCTACTGGGAGAGCTTTGAGGAGCTCAAACCAAGCTTATTTTACTTTGATTTAATAATCATTTTTTGAGTATCAAGACTCAAAACTGTAATGAGTTCCTCTGAAATGGAAAAGAGGGAACCTAGAATGAGGTAGGAGAGCACAGCTGCTGCCCTGTTGGTGTGTAGGAGATGAGACCCAAGAGCTGGGCTGAAGCACTTCTGCAGATGCTGCCTTGGCAGCCCTGGACATCCATGGGAGTAAGGAGAGGGAAGGATGTTTTTCCTTGAGGTTCTGATAATGGATGGGTTTAAATTCAGGTTGGTGCATGACCTGAAGACTTGCTGGCTGTGAGGAACCTGCCACAGGGAAGACCAGCAAGGATGAGGAGAGCTGCTACTGCATTTGATTCTTTCTTTCTTTGGATAAAAATAGATTTGGCTAAGATTTCCCACCCACCCTGCCCTGTGATTTCCACACCTTTCAAGCTGTCAAAATCACAAAGCAGGGAGGCATGTGCCAACAAACTTTATTTGGTATTGCTATAAATGTATTCCTGGCTTGGAGACTTTAGGAAGAATCTCTTCTTCGTGCTAACATATATATGGTGGAAACCTCCCCAGTGTCATATTGCATTGAGATAAGCTGGAGTGTCTTTTTGCTGCATCTCACCTGGGAGATCTTCCATATGAAACTACCTTTGTTTTTTAACCTGAGTCATTTGCTTAAATAGAGGAAACCTCTTATAACCTAGGAGCTTTCATGTTGTTTGTGAGGATAACTGGAGGTGGAGGAACATATCTTTGGAATTTTTTTAAAAATTTGTGTTTATTCTTCCTATTTCAGGATATGCACAAAGATCTTGCTTCCTTGAAGAAAGGAGAAATAGCCAAAAATGTTTTCCTCTTTTCCAGTTGTTTTAGGGCTGAGCAGACATTCCCTTTCAGTCATTGCACTGGGATTGTGTTTTGGCTGTTTCCAGGCTCTCTGAACTTTTTCTGAGTTTCTGAGCTCCCACAGTATTGCCTGATGCTTTTGTAACATAAGGTGCCATTTCTGTGGTGTGTAACCCTGCTGAAAACCACGCACAGGCTTAATTCCTGAGCAAAGTTGCAGAACCTTGTGTTCCGGATAGAGATATGTCCTGTGTTTCCATGGGCCTAAAATCAGTATTTCAGCTACATGAACCTATAGAGGAGCATAATGATTTCTCAGAAATATCTGGAGTGGAAGGTAGCATTTCAGTGAAACTTAACTTGATCTGAATTGCCAGGAATTTGCTGACTGTGGTAAAATTCTTTAGGGCAGGAGGTGGGTGGGTGACCAGACTTGAACACACTGGCAGTTGGCTCCAGAAGTAACACTTGGTTATTTGTACCTTCAGGCTGAAGTCGCTGCTTGTTAAGTCTCTGTTAGCTCCACACTTGTCAGTTTTGAATTCAAAAGCACCTCAGGCACAGTTTATTCCTGTGCATGTGGAACGTGCTGGTTCTGGCTTCTAATGGCATCCCTCAGCAAGCATGAAGCACCTGTACTGCAGAGTACCTGCTTCTACAGGCACTTAGAGAAACCAAAATCAGGAGTTGGCCTTTTACCCTTCTTGATGAACTTTGCTTTGTGTTAGTTCAAGGGCTGCAGAGTTCTTGTGGGAGCCCACTGGGATGGTTCCTTTGAGGGTCTTGTTGAAATCTGGTTAATTTGAAACACATGGTGTGAAATGCCCTGCATATGATCTCCAGTTCCCACGAGACAACAACATATCTGAAAAGTTCTATCTGCTTCGGGTGCAGACCAGACTAGGGAAGGTTGCATCTCAGCCATAGTACACATTTTTACTGCTTAGAGGTATTTTTGTTGACAGATTTATTGTTCAGTCACAGCTTTATGCAGTTAGCCCTTGGCAGCTCGCTTTTCTGTATATTGAAATTAGATTGTTTCAGATATTTCAAAACAAAGCACATTTTCATAAATCAAATAGCTGTATGATCATTTTTCACAGGAAAAATGTTTTGCTGAGTAGTACTTCTCAGCATCAGAACTGCAGCACATGGTACTAATATGGGTGAGAAAGGATGATGGATGGGTGGTGCTGGTTTGGGAGTTTTAGGCATTAACATTTGTTTCTTCAGAGGCAAAGTGTGATGGCCGTGAAGCCTCAACAGTGACAGTGTGGACTGTTCTCAACTGTATAAGATGTCTGCCTTGTGCCCTGAGAGAGAAACCAAGGAACAGAGAGATGGAGATGGGTAAAGCTGGTAATATTTGAAACAAAACTAACCAAAAAAAAAAAAAAAAAAAAAAAAAACCCAAAAAAACCAAACCCACCAATAAACCCCACTGCAGCTAAATGTGCCTGTTGTGGTTTAACTTGAGCTGGCAACTCAGCCCCGCAGAGCTGCTCACTCAATCCCACCTGGTGGAATGGGAGAGATAAAGTGAGAAAACTTTTGGGTTGAGATAGAGTTTAGCAGGAAAAACAAAAGTCACATGTTTAAGAAGAGCAAACCGAGGAATTCCTTCAGCACTTCTCATGGGCAGGCAGGTGTTCAGCCATTCCCAAGAAAGCAGGGCTGTGTCACATGTAACGGTGACTTGGGCAGACAGAGGCCATCACTCCAAACATCCTGCCCTTCCTTCCTTCTTCCCCCAGCTTTATATGCTGAGCACAATGCCATATGGGAAGGAATATCCCTTGAGGTCAACTGGCCTGGCTTCGTGTGCACCCCCAGCCTCATTGCTGGTGGGGTGGGGTGAGAAGTGGGAATTTTTAAAATCTTTTTTTATGGCCATGTACTGGCAGAAACATCAGGAAAGGCAGCAGCAGACCAAACCTGTGACCATCCAATACCCTGTTCTGCCTGCTGCAGTGAGGAGTGTGCTTCTAATGTGGAGCAATGTGCCAGCTCTTCTCTGCCATGTGGCCATCTGTGTTACACTCTGAAGAACTGTGTGGCAGGAGAAGGAATATAAGTGATGTACTTCTGGATCTGAGCTGGAAGTATTTTTTCTCTGAATTGCATTTCAGAGCATGTGTAACTTGCATCCTACTGTTGCAGCAGATCAGCCTCTAGTGCTCTGCTGCCCTCATGTCAGCCCAAGGTGTTTATCAGATTCAGCTGGTTGGTCAATATTCCAGCCTGGCTGATGTATCCATGAGATGAGACTCTTGATTTCTAGGCACATTTTCCTTCAAAACTCCTTCTGAAAGTATGGAACTGTGCAGGTTTCACCTCAGTCATTTTACTACAAGGAGCAGTTTCTTAGTGGTGGAAATGGTAGGTGCACAGAGACCCAGTACTGGGGCAACAAATGGACCTTTGATTATTGTATCCTGGTTTTCTGAGGCAGTGGGAATGCTTCATACTGTGCGGACATCTTGGGAATCAAGGAGCTGTGTCCAGACCAGGGACCTAATAATATATTTCCTCCTCTGTAATCTGTAGTGCTTTTCTGCTTTACAATCTGTTAATTCTTCGTTGTTGATAGCATCTCACATGTTGTAGAAGCAGCTTTGCAGCTTGTCAGAACTTTCTTGGGAAGCCAAAGGAATTAATGGCTCTAAAGCTGCTGTTCAGAGAATCATATAACTTCATCTCGTCATACTCAGCTAACATTGGGCCAGCCTCATGTGCCTTGGTGTTGCCCCTTCTGTCTCCAAACCGATCTACATGTGCGTCTTCATTCTTGGAGAGAAGCTTGGGAAGTAAAATGCATCTGAGAATTGCAGAGCAGATTCCCTGTCTCCTGTATTCTTGCCTCGATTTACAAAATGAGATGTGCTTGTCTTGCCTTAGCAAAATCTGGTTTAATTCTTTTTTTCTAAAGAGAGAAATGTTGCACTTGTTTAGAGAGCTGACAACACATCAAATGTTTATCAGCAAATGCAAGTGGGAAACAGGCCTTATGCCTTCTCAGTTTGATGGGAGAGTAGCATTGTTGTCTGCAAAAGGTATTCCACCCTTGTTTTCCCTGCTTTGTTATTATACTGAAGATAAAACATTTCTTTGCAACTCTGACCTTATTTCATACCTAGTCCACGCACACTTGTGAGTATGAATTTTGAGGCAGTGTCTACTGGCTCTTCAATGACAGCTCAAAGGAGCATGTGCTGTCCTAAATTATTTGCTTTGCACTCTTTGTACCTGTGATGTCTTAACACCCACATTTCCTCTTTTTTGGTCTAGTTCTGTATCTTTCTTTTCACCCTGGTGCAGTCACTGCATGCACCTTGCAGCTGCTTAAGCAGGAACAACTGAGGCTGATGCGGCGGGACATAGAGGCAAGGGGTTTATATTCCAAGGGCCTCTCTCTGCTCTTGCAACATCATCCCAATCATTGTTCTTTGAAATAATGAATTTTTTTATTTGTATAAATTCCTTGGCTTAAGCACTGTGAGATCAGCAAGAAGCAAGGAACTCTTCTGAAACCCAGCAGGCATTGCCCTCTGGATATGTGTGTACATTGCAAAGTCATCAGTCATTCAGTTGTTGACTCAAAGTTATTCTGGTTTGCCAGCATGCTTGTTCTCTGCTGAGTTACAGCCACAGATAACAAAAGCGAACTTTGTATTTTTCAGAGTGTAGTCTTTTCCCAGATTTTATTTGTTGCTGTCTTTTGTGGTTTGATTTGGCTTTGAATTTCCTTGGGGATGCTCTATAGGCGGAGACAGTAGTGCTTGAAGAGTGAATTTTGCCCCAATTTCTCAAGATTACTTCTGATGGGAACAGTAGAATTCATCTCTCCCACTGTGTTGTCCAGACAGGAATCAACATGGTTTGGAGAAGAAGGTTTAGTTAGTGCTGTTCTGGGATGTAGGTGAGGGGGGTGGGTGGTCAGAGGGGTCTCTGAGTACAAATGGAGCCGTGTGGGACGGGCTAGAGGTGTGGCAGGAAGTCAGAAATGCAGCTTATTGCTTGTGGTTACAAACGGCAGTTGTTAAGTTGGGAAAAGTGATCTCCAAGTAATTGTAACTCCTGTTCTGGGTAAATGGGATTGGCTAAGGTAGGAGAGGCCAAAAACCACACCTCTGTCTGGAGTTTCTGATATTTGATACAGCATCCCAAGCCCCATCTGTACTGCATTAAGATATGACTGCAACTGGTTATCCTCTCACTGGTCTTGGAAAGGAGCGGTTTGCTTGTCTGATAGACTTGTAGTCTGTGCATTGTGTTTGCCTGCTTCACACACTCACTCTGCAGTCTGCAAAGGGATTTTCATAATTGGCCAAAGAACCTTGAAAAGTGTTTTGAGATTGTAATTTTGTATTGAGTGCCTTAGGGGATGTATGGTCAGTTGGGGCCTGAAGAGACCATGTTTAGTGAGAGGGTAAGGGGGGGACAAATCTCTTGTGCATGAGCTTGGCATGTCGCCCTAAACCAGTGCTGGCCTAATTCAGAAAGGCTGCCGGGCACTTTGGAAGAGGTGAGAGTTATTTTCTGGGGTTTTATTTTCCTCTGCAGTTGTTGCAGTCAAGTGGAACCAGAGTCAGCAGTGATGGGAAGGACTTCTAGTGAGTTGATGTGGTTGGGGATACAAAACATCTCTTTGCAAAGGGGATGCATGTTAATGCAACAGCTTCTAGGTACTGGTGTGATCATTTGATCTTGCAAATGTATGTAGTTGTTGCGCTGGTTGAGGTTAATATTAATATTTTATTTGTCCTAAAACACTGAGATTTTAACTATAATAATAATGAAAGTATTTCTTTTTAGCTATAATGCTGTTATATCCTCAATTTCAAAATGCAATGGAGGATTCTTAGAGAGTGGTTATTGTAATTGCAAAATTGATACTAAAGGTAGGAAAAAAGCTTCTATAATAAATGTTTAGTGTTTGTATCCGTTGCTGTTATTCCTTACTAGTTTATTTAAAACAGTATATGCATACACTGTTGCGTGGGTAATTCATTCTCAGGGTCACTTCTTAGGCTGTGAAATAATGCTTCTTATAAACCCTGGACCTTGAAAAGGGACAGCAGACATAAGCTGCACTCTTTAAAATGTGAAATACATTAATGATGGTTTTTTCCCCTTTCCTTTTGTGGGTTAAGTAATGCTTTCTGAATCTCTGCCTCTGACCTGTGAACTTCACAAAAAATGCACTTTGGCACCATGTGGTGGGAGTGCAGGTTGCCAAACAGTGCTCTGAGGTGAGGTACCTGTAGTGTCTTTGAGGGAACCCAATTTGCTTGCTTTAAGTTGAAGGATGTGGGGTTTAAAGGAAGTCCTTGCTGTCTGCTCTAGGAAAGTCTCTTGTGGGCAGAGTATTTAATGTTTTCCCTTGCTTTCCGCCTTGCTCTCAGTCTTACCAACTGCAGCTTTCAGTGCTTTATCTACAACATATGTGAAGAGTGATGTTAAGAGTGTGATAAAGGCTGAGACAAATTTGTAGAAGTGCCTTGAAATTTGGGACAGTGGGAAAAGCATTGGTAGTTGCCTTGGCTGAACAACACAAATTAATATTGCCAATTCCCTGAGGGGAATGTGGGGCTGCTTTCCTGAGCAGCCAGTGCTGTTGTAGCCTCTTGCAAAGACTGTGCTGGTACAGCACAGGTCGTCTCCTCTCCTGTCCTGATTCTTTCAAGTTTGCTTGGAAGAAGACAAAGTGATAAGGAAAGAGCAAAGTCAGTCTGTGCTGTGCATGCATAGTGTGAAATGGGAGAGAGGCCCCGGCAGAGCTGGTGCTGGCTGGACACTGGGCGTAGTCACTGGTACATAGGACTAGATGGGGCTGCTGAGCTGCCCTTCCCTGCCAAGACTTCTGTTGTCAGGCCAGATTTAGAAATATTTCCAGCTGCCAGGTGAGATGACACAGGCTTGAACTTCTGGCTGCACTGAGAAACTTGCTCACACAAAATGAGCGTGATGCTGGGCACGCTTGCTCCAGGGAGAAAGCTGCAGGGGGTGCATGAGCTGAGGTCAGCAGTGCAAGGGCCCTACAGTCATTTCAGGCTTCCTATCTCTCTGGGAGAGCAAAAGATGCTCCATCCATTTTTAACAGCTAAAATAACTCTTTTTACTAGAATAAATAGGTAGGAAGGAGACCCTGAGTTCCTCAGGGAACTTGAAGGTTGACTAGGAAGACTGAATTTGAGGCACTGCGTTTTAGTATCAAGTTTTGTTGCCATCTTTGGCTCTTTGACAGTACAGTGTGGACCTTTATATTGTGTGTCCTCTGAGAAGCTTGGGGTAGCTGTTTATATATCACCCTTTTTCAGATAGGATGTTTTTGAAGCTAAAACTCCATTGCCCTGTTTGGGGCTTTAGGATATAGCAGAAGGAAAAATTGGAAACAAAAATTTAATGGTACAAAGCATCAAAATGCTGCAATCTGAGTCAAAGCTAACAAACATTATTTGGGGCTTTCTTGCAGGAGAAACAGCTCTTAGATTCTTAAATTCCACAAGCATGGTTGAAACTGGAGTCAAGAGCTCAGGCTGAGACTTCTTGCATGCATGGCTAAATCAGGGTCTTATGCACATTACTGAGGACTGCTAGATGTTCTTCACTGTGGTATTTATACCATTCACACATGCTGCTCATTCTGTGTTGTGAACTGCCTTTGCAGTTATCACATCCATCTTGGAGATGTCACACAAAGCTGAATCTCAACACTCTTTGACGGCTGTCACATTTCTCTTCATAACTTCAGGATGGTGACTAAGGCTTGCTTCAGTGATGAGGAAGAGGGCTGCCCTTCAAAATTACTTAGGGAAGAGGCTTACAGTAGGTCTGGTCCAGACTGAACTGTTTGGAAGCTCATACAAAGCTCTAAAAACCTCAGAACCAAGAGGGTAAATCCAGATAGAAGCTACTAATCTGCTCTGATGTCAGTGAGAGCTGTTTCAGTGTCTTCAGTGATGAAAGCTGCTCCATTGGGTCAGAGTCACATGTGTGCATTAGTAAGGAAGGAAAGACATTATCTATCATTTTATGTGGGAAAATGAAGGCTTACTGTGGGTATGAATCTTCTTCACTAACAGCTGTGTCTGTGTAATGTCTTGGAAGCCCTGAAATAGTGGTTTTTGCTTGTTTTTAATCAAAGTTTCTTTTAGCTTTTTGTAATGAGCAGGAAAATCAAAGCAGAAATCAACCTTGGTTACTTGGTTTTGACTGACTCGGTGTAAAGGCAGGGCCAGGACTATAGTTCCCCTTATTATCAGTGTGCTCAAACTGGTGAAAACCCTTCTGCTGAGCCTGGGAACGATATTAGGGGTCCCAGAAGGAGTCCAAAGGCATCATACCTGTGCTGCCACGTGCTTCTGGGCTTTGAGATTGACTTTGTACACATGGCTTTTGACTTAAGATGTTCTCCATTGGGACCTGAGGGAAGGAGAGTGAAGTACCTTTTCCAAAGAAAGGGCCTCTCTGGGAAGTTGGGAATGGTCTTTACTCCTCCTGCCTCTGAGCTCTTGCTTGTGATGTGTAATGATGCTTGCCTGCTTTGTACAGTTTTTTTTTTCCCCATTCCTGCTCATTGGGATATAAATTGTTCTTTTTCTTTTCTTTTTTTTTTTTTTTTTAATAGGTATATTGCAGTGGATCTGAAGTTGATATAAGAGAGAATTTCTTCTGGGAAGAGAAGCTTCCCTGTGAGGCCAACCCTGAAGATGTGGACTGCCATTGTGTTCTTCCTGCTGATTTCCATCTGTATATGTGAACACCAGTTTTCTGTCCTGAAAGGGGGAGGAGTCCATGTAGTGCAAATAAACAGGCTTACAAGTGAAGCGCAATGCAGGCAGGCTTGTCAGAGCCCAGGTGCTTCAGGTGAGGTTCTTGTCCCTTGGATGGAATTCCAGCTACCTTTTCTGTCCCCTGAAGGTCTCTGCTGCTCCTTTGATGACTTTCTTTTTTAATTCCAGTTGTTTACAGGCGTTTACAGTTATGGCTTCTCTGTGCAGTGCTGTGGTGCTAAGTAACTTCTGATAGCTTTGGTTAAATTGAATGCAGGACAACTGTTTCCCAGGGCTCTTCTAGCTTACATAAGAGACAGCATGTGCTGTTGGTGTGCACTGATAGCGTGCAAACAGTGTTAGGTCACTTGAATTGAAGAATGATTATTCCCTGCTGCCAGATGTTTGCAAGTGAGCAGTGCTGCTGTAGACAGCTGCATTAGAATGAGTAATCTTTGCTCCCTGGAATGTGTGTGTTTTCTGCCTTAGAAGAAACCACTTTGTCCTGCAACCAAGCACAGGGTTAAATCTGTTGAGATGAAAGCCTCCTCACTACCTCTGAGATGTCTTTATAAAGCATAAAACTTCTAGAAGAGTCTTTGAGTTGTCCTTATGGAGGTTCCAATCCTGTCTAGCCAGATGAGAAAGCTTGTAGCCCCTACAAGAAGTTGGTGATGCTGTGGTGAAGATGAGACCTTGACTCAGGTGGATGAATATCTGACATTCAGATGGTTAGGAACATAATAAAGATGCTGGTTTTAATGGCCAGTGGTTTCAAACCTTTAGTTTAAACATGACATATTTCTTCATAGTGGGGAAAAAAGTACCTTTATAAATTTTTTTATTTAGGAGGTAAAATAAGAGTGAGCCTGTCTTGCAGGCACCAGAGCAGCGAAAACTTCAAGGTGGTAAACTCCAGAAGCTGACATGTTCACACTGACTGTGCTGACACTTAGGGTCTGTAGCATGTCATGCTTGTCTGTCCCACCTGAGAATCTCTAAACACTGTGCACATGTCATCTTAGCCTTCTTGCATCTCAGTAAGGGTAGAAAAGGTGTCATCAGCTGCCTTTTCCACAAGAGAAACATAAAGAATTTAGTTAGTCTGCAATCAGGGCTGGAACATGATTAGGCTGCATGGCTGCCCCTGTTGCTGACTTTAACCACTTTTTTTATGCCCTTCACTTTGTTCTCTCCTGACTTGTTTGTACAAAACAAGTCCAGTTGAGTGTTAGCTTTCTTGAGCAAAGGGGGTTGAACCTCTAGAATTAGATGACCCATTCCATCTTCAGAAAACCACGCAAAACTAAACCCAAAAGCATAAACTTTTCCAGGTTTTACATTCTGTACTAAACCTACTGAAGCAATTTCATCTCTGTTTGTTACTTGATGGCCAGTCTGTTGCACTACCTGATGTTAAGGGAGGTGGAAAAGATAGAAACTCTTGACATAAATATATAGCCATGTGCAGAGAGATCATCTGGGAGGAAGGACCTGAAAAGTCTTTTTTTATTATTAGCTTTAGGTTTTAAGATCAGCTTTACTGATTTCATTCTCCAGTCCCATCTTTCCCAACAGTATATATTTTTGTGTTTTCAGTCATTGCAGACATAAGGCCTGAGGCTTAGATGTCAGAATTGTAACACGTGTAACTGTCAATAAAGAAGCGGTGGTTGTTATTTTTTAAGGTATTATAGTGTGAAATTGCAGGCCAAGGTTGCATAGGGAGATGTCTTCATAGCTACATTACTTGGAGAAGCAGAAAAATACTATTTCTAGCTGGTAAGGTACTTTTCTGTAGATGTAGTTTGCACCTTTGCTGACACGACATCAGTTACTTAGAGAAGTAATGCAGCTGCCACCGGAAGGGGTCTTTTGAAGTACTCTGGTCCAAACCCAACTTTGATCTGTCTATTCAAGACCTGACAGAGAGAGCATCACCTCTCTGGCCCCCAGTCCAGTGTCTGAGTGCCCTTGTGGTGGAAACTAGTTTTTTCCCTTGATGTTGAGTCGGGATTTCCTGTGAATGATCTGTTTCAGCCCTTCAGACATGTAGTAGTCTCCCTTGGATTCACTCCAGGATTTCAATACCACCCACGTATGCAAGGGTCCCCAAAACTTGATACACTGTTTAAAATGTTTCCTCAGCATTGGTTGGAGGAGGTTCATTCCTTCCCCGGAAGCTTGATTTTGTGTATGTGGACATGTCCAGAAAGAAGTGAGTGAGTTCAAAGGGATGCTTGAAGGAGCTTAAAGGAAAGAGAGTTCTTCCCGTGATGACTTTATTTAGCTTGTGTTGGGATTTGACTTACTAAAAGACAATTTCTGTGATGGCTCTCATGGCTAATGGTATCATTGCTCAATGAATGGCAAGTAAATTTCTGTGCAATTCCTAGCACTGAGATGGGACCTGTCTCCCATGAGTGATGTCTTCTCAGTTTTGGCTTGCTTCTTTTTTTCCTCGTTAAGACACCTAGATGAATTTACATGGGTCCTTACTGTAGTGCACTTTATTTGTCCCTGTTTGAGTGAATTGCTGTTGTCAGGAGATGCTGGTACCAGAAGACAAGCAGGTGGGTAGGCTGCATTGGCTATATCGGTTTCATTGGCTTTCTTTGGTTATTTTCACTAAGGCTGAGTCAGGATTCTTTAAGGCCAGACCTTCTAGATATTGCGTGGTTTGGGTTTCTTTTTGGTTGCGGGTTTTTTTTTTTTTCCAATTCTATAATTAGAGGCACGAAGCAGCAGGTTTGGTATCCTGTGTGCAGCAATCCATTTTCTCTGCTGTTTTCAGGGAGCCATCACTGTAATTGGTCTGTGCCCTACCAGAATCACTGCCTCCTCCTGCAGTGTCACCAGCTGAGCGTGTGCCAGAATGCTGGAGAACAAGACATCAAAGATCTTCTTGCAGGTAAAGCCATGTTTCAGGCTTCTGGGAAATCCAGGATCCTGGCTCTTTTGCTTTAAATGCCTGTGTTTAACCCTTGATAGGCTTTCGGCTGAGGAGGATGGGTTGTGAAATGCCTGCAGGGTGATTCTGTAGGTACAGTTCACTGGAATAACTTTCACTTTGTCCTAGGGACTCTGGCACTTGCATGAGTGCATGATGTCTTTGAATAACACTTTTGTAACACTTACTGAGTAACAGTTTGTCTCCATGTTGAAGACATCATTCATTCAAACCATTTGCACGCCACACGCTGTCCTAGCAAAAATAAAGGCTTAACAGATGTATTCGTTTTTTTTCAGAGAAAGGAAAATGTCCTGGCATTGTTTTTCTCTGAGATTGCCAGGATTTTGTTCCAGAGTCAACAGACTGCTTCTTTAATCAGAGCAGCAATTGCTCATGGTGACTTTCCAGTGCCAGGGTACTCAGTTTTAATAAAGTGACACAATAACAAAATGGAGCCTATTTATAATTGGGAAATCAATCTTCTCAAGTTTGTTTCAGGAGTTCACTGTGCCCAAGTTTAAAAAAAGAATTTGTGCATGGTTCTTTTGGATTGGCAAAGGTTTCTCTGTAATGTAACAACCAGACTTGAGATAAGCAGGTGGGATTTATGTCACTATAGATCTAGCTCACTAGTTGTGAAGGAAATTATCCTGAGGTATGAAGGTGTAAGTAGAAATTTCTGCTCAGCTTTGACAAGTGAAAATTATGAATCTAAGCACAAAGGCTTTGTTGATGATGTGTAACTTTGAAAGCATGAGTCTTCTCAGGAACTGACATTTGTAAGACTGCTCCTGTTGATAATGTGCTTCTGCATTGTAGCTCTCTACTTCATTACTCCCCTTTTGTGAAATTAACTCCCTAGTTGGGCAAATACTAGAGGTCTGTGGCAGAAAAAAACAAACCAAAAAAACCTCAAAGGGATTATGTGCAATAAAGGCAGGGGGGTCTTGTGTTTTCATGTTCTTGCTGAATTCAGGACTGATTTATTCCACTTGTACTGTGTGTACTGCAGAATATGTGTTCTGGTTTGCATGTTAGGGGGTTGAAGTCAGATTTGAGCTTGAGAGATTTTTATTCTTATAAAACTCATTTGTTTTGTCTTTTGGAAGAAATTGTCAGCAGCAAATGGGAAACAGCCCTGTTTCAGCACCAGAGCCATCCACAGAAAACAGAGAGGGTGCTGAATGCACAGATTGACCGACACAGTGTGGAAAACACGTTTTCCTCAACTGCTCAGACTCACAGGGTTCTTTTGAGGCATTTGGCTCAGGTTGAGGAGGCAAATGTCCCAACAAGTACTGCAAAACCAACTGCAAGCCATGCTACCACCACTGCCCCTGCCATAACAACAAACATTACAAATGCATCTTTCTCTGTTGCTATGACCACTTATGAAACAACTGCCAGAGCCTCGAACACCTCTGGAGGTTCTGATACCTTTATTAAAGCCAAGTCAGCCTCTACCTCTTCTCCCTTTCATGGTAACATCTCTGCTCCCACTTCCAGCCATGTCACCCAGATGGTGACCACCAGCCAAAATTCAGGACATAATAGCTCTGTCTCAGTATTGTCCCTCACTTCTGGTCCCCTCAGTGTTACTTCTGAAGCAGGTACCCAAGCACAGCAGCCTAGCCCGGGTACCACCAGCACCAGTGCTCCTCACCCTGACAGCCCCACCTCTGCTGGAGCTGACCTGAAAGCACCGACCACAACACTGACCACCCCCATCCCGCAGGATGCAGTAACATCTTCCACTGCTTCCACGCGTGCCACGACACCCATCCCCATGGAGAGTTCTCACTCTGCAAACCCAGTGCATGCCAACACATTGCCAGACCTGAAGCCAGAAACAAATACAGCCACAGCATCCTTGAGTGAATCAGCTTCTCCTCTGGGCTCTACTAGAAGTGCCGTGGTTTTAACTACAGCCTCTACAGTAGCAACTACGACTGAATATGGGATGAAATCAACATCTGATGTCTTTTCAACAACCATGGCTCCAACAGATGCAGCCAAAACAACAGCTTTGAGCCTCACAGAAACTCAGGACACAGACAATGAGTATCTTCTCATTGCTGCTGAGCCCCTGACTCAGTACTTAGTGGATGAAAGTTCACTTCTTGCAGTGCTTTTAGTTGGTACATTCTTTTTCATAACTGTTATAGTTCTTTTCCTCATGCAGGCCTATGAAAGCTACAAGAAGAAAGATTACACACAAGTGGATTATCTGATCAATGGAATGTATGTGGACTCAGAGATGTGAAGAGGTGGGGATAAACAGTAGGCAAGAGAGGAAGGGAGATTGAAAGTCTGCCTGACTTGTTTTTCCTTTCTATCTGCCTATGACACAAACTGAAAGTGCTTCCAAATTTACTTCTAGTGCAATTGAGGAGAAATGCCATGTACTGTATTAAGAAAAAAATAATAATTTTTTACTCAACTGTGCAACAGGTTGCTGTAAAACCATAAAAAAAAAAATCATTTTTAACGTTTTCATAATGCATAGTAGCTTTGGCCATTATATTTCATTGCAAAACAAATCTAACAAGGTGTAAGTTGCCATCCTCTGAAAATGCTGTAGCACTTTTCAGCTGTTTACAGTGCAGGCTGTGTTTCATTTGTTTCACATGTGCTCCTCTGAAAACAGAGCAAAGGATGCTGTCACCTTTTGTGAAGTGCTCCCAAATAGCCAGATGAGAAGTGTGGAGTACTGTTGCAACAGGGGAGTTTTAATCCAGTGTGTGTCATATTTCAGTATGCTTCTTGCTTATGAAGAGATCTGTTTACAAGGGATTGTAAACTCTGTTTACTGCTAACCCAAGGTATCTTCACCATGGAGTGGATTACTGTGCCTCTGCACTTAAATGATCTTATTTTTATATTCAGTTAATAAATGGGGCCCTGGAAGGGCAGATCTTCTTGTGTTTCTCATTTCATTCCTGTCCCTGCCAGTTCAGAAGCAAGCAAATGGGCTTTTGGGGCTGAAGTAAATTAGCTCCACTTCAGTATTACAGGTATGGGGGCTTTGAAAACCTCGCTGAAAGCATGGACACGTCACAGAAGTTACTGATCATCTTCCAGAGTACTGCTTCTATAATTTAAGACCATTATGCTGCCAGTCTCCCAGGTATGCAGACCCACTTACTGCTTATTATCTTTCATGCTTAGAGCATCAGCCTCTGTTTTGGTTTTTCTTTTGCGTTTAGGACCAGCACAGAGTTGTTAATATTTTGGAAGGTTTAATTGCACATGCAGTTGCAACTTGCCTCCCAAGATCTGCACCTGAGAGAATGAGTAGAAAGCACTTGATTTTTAGGCAAGTATTCTTCAGTGATTAATGCATCCTATTTGGATGACACATATATACCAATAGCAAAGTGCTGGATTGAGGTGTGTTGGGGTCTTTTTAACCATATTGATAGCTTGTCTCTCACTTTGAATTAGTTGGCCCTTCTTAAATCAACCTTGCATGTAATCTTGAGTGAGAGTGATAATAAGCAAACTTCAGAATTTGAAACTGCTGAGTTTCAGCTTGATTATTTATCCAAAAATCTTGGGCTGTTTAGAGTTTGGAGGGAGCCTTTACCCTGGAAGAGGCTACTTTGTAGATGACTTCATCATCAGCTGAGAGTGCTGTGAAAGTGGCTGCAGAGAGCACAAGCAGCAGCACAGCCAAGGGGTTGTTCGAACAAAATAGACTGGAGAGATTTTTCTGAGTCAACACAAATTTTGAGGGCAAAACTTCAGCAAGTATTGAGGAAAGAGATGGTAACTTGGTTTTCAGCATCAGGGTGCATTTAGCAGTACTTTTGCATGGACCTCATCTGCATGCCAGCAGGCAATAGGTTAGAGCACCTATCAGGGTAAAGGGGTAGTGTGGTTTGGGGAATCTACCTCCTTGGAAAGTTTGAAGTATAAGCCACAAAATTTACACCATGTTTCCCAGAGAAAAGGGGGAAAAAAGTTTTGAGGGTCTCAGTTTTATTGTATTCTAAGATTACTATCAACTGGTTTGCCCTGAGCAGAAGAGAACTGAATGCTGATTTCTCCATCTTCCAGGAGCCACCTGTGCAGAGCATCTGTGCAAAGAAGGTGCTGGGAACATCCCCCAGCACAGCTGGGGACTTGCACCCTGTTGAGATGCTTGGGACTGTGTTGAGCTGTTAGCAGATGTCTGGCAGATGCTGCTCTACATCCACAAAGTCCAGAGATTTATCTTTACATAGGGATCTCAGGTTTCACCTTAATTGCAGGTGAGTCACTAACCACAGCCCTAAGCATGTGGTCTTGAGCTCTGCTCCAGATACTGAGATAAGAGCTGTCTGCTGGCTCCCTGCCATCTCCCAAGTAGGGAGATGAGCTTTACCTCAGACTCAGCTCACTTCTTTTCCTCCTCGTTTAGGCAGCTTGGATAAATGCGTTATGATGGGATGAATCCAGGCAATAGTGCTCTTCCTTTTAACTTATCCCAGTCTATGTGGTGAATTCCTGCCTTTAGGAAGTGCCTTCCTACATAAAGGGTCAGTGTTGCAGCTGTTCTGCTGGTTCTCCACAGTAGTTTTTTTTTTTTCTAAGTGGCCTGAGCCATTTCCACAAACACAAGCTATGATCATCAGACTTGTAATTGCTTATCTTGGAAATGGGGAAATTTCTGATTAACTTTGCACTCACAGTGGCCTTTTATCCTTTGGTCGCTGTGGATCTGTTCAAAGAGCTGAAGTTGGACACCAGGTTCTGCGGAGTGGAAATTTGTGAAGTTGCATTCGTCTTTGTTTTCCTCTTTGAAGAGGTATTTGACTCCTGTACTGATTTCTTGGAGAAACTAGAAATGGAAGGGAGAGGAAAGTGACATTAATTAGAAGAAATTCTTGAGTTTTCTTTTCTAGAAACTTAAAGATTGGTATATTAAAAACAAATAAAACCCTTCAGGGATAATTTACATGGGTATGATATAATTGCAGGAGTTGGAATTGGGTTACAACTCTATTTACAAGAGTCTTGGGGAGTTTCTCATGGACATAGTGAGAATATTACAACTACATCATGGCTAAATGAAACCACCACTATAAAAATCTTTGTGGCTTTTTAGCAGGTCCCTACAGGAAGGTGAGTACTCATCAAATCTTGATGCAGTTCCCACAGCCTGGTACGTTTACATCCAGGTCTCCTCATCAGATACTGGTACAGCCTGTCTTTGTTGTTCTTATTTGAGTTACTGCACTTCCAGGTGTGAATTACTTTCTCAACAGAAACTGAGCCTTTTGGTGTAAGGCTGAGCACCAGAATGAGTCTTACCTCTGCATTTCTGTGTACAAGGTGGAGATCTTTGTTTGCCACGGAATTGTAGAATGGTTTGGGTTAGAAGGAACCTTTAAAGGTTTTCTAGTTTTAACCTCCCTGCTATGGCAGGGATGTCTTCAACTAGACCAGGTTACTCAGAGCCCTGTCTAACCTGACCATGAAGGTTTCCAGGGATGGGGCAACCACCACCTTTCTGAGCAACCTGTTCAAGTGTTTTACTACCCTCATAATGAAAAATGTCTTTGTTCTATCTAGTCTGGATTTACCATTTTTAGTTTAAAACCATTACCGCTTGTCCTATCTCAATGGAGCTCAAATTGCAGTAGCAGCTGAAGTAGATTTTTCTTTGCACCCCAATGGTCTCATATCAGCTCAGTTTAGGCATGTAAAAACAAACAAAAAGCCCCAAAACATAAAAACCTGGGCTGGAGCCTTGGCTCTGAAAGTGTAGGTGTGTTTTCTGGCTTGTACACTGAGACCCAGTTGTAAAGATTTGGCAGCTTTGATGTTTTGTGTCTAGCTGCTTGTAAGCCTTGAAGAAAGAGCAGTGGGACTGTGAAAGGTGGGTTGCATGTGCAGTTTTCTAAAGGGCTCTTCTGTAGTGGTGACTTGATCTGCAGGTCTAAAGCAATTAGGATTTCTTCCCTTCTGGCTCTTTGAGCTGGAGGTCAGCAGCAGCAAACATCCACTTGGTTGTTTCTACCCCCAATCCATTGTTTCTCTTTTGGCTAAAATCATGCTCCTGGAATGGCTTCCCTTGTTTTGCTTTTCAGGCCACAAATGGGGGCACATCCCCTGC